>NC_028358.1:7020425-7030423 GCF_000741045.1 Vigna radiata var. radiata
CCAAATTCACTTGTACACATATGATCTATGTATTTCATTGTTCTCTTATGATCCTAAGAAATATTATTATCAATTTTCATTGTGCAATAGAGAATCAATTTTATTATTAACTATTTTGTGATACTTGATGTGATTGTTTATGGTTATATGATGAAGGTTTTGAGGTTTCATGTGATATTATGCAATGTTGGTATGAAGTATATGTGTGTGTCTATATATATATATATATATATATATATATATATATATATATATATATATATATGATTCATGTATGCTATGTTATAAATGTTATATGGTTTGTCTTGTATCTAGCTTACCCTTGTTTTTGTTTTTGTTTGTCTATGAGTGTTTTCTCTTTTGCGATGATCAACTTAAAATGGTGTGAGCTTAGGGAGGACGTCTTTTCAGTCGTTTCAGTGTGAGGTTAAGAGTAAAGCAACAACATATATAGAGTTTTGTTCTCCAAGTGTAAGATCTTCTTCAACGGTAGTATGTAGTTTTTGGTAAGTTATAATCTATGTAATGTTTTATTTTGGTAGATTTATTATACTAAAATGGGATGTTACGAAAGTTATCTGAAATTGTTTCAGTTTATAATCGATTATTGACTCAAGCAAATTATCAATGTGAAATCAAATTTGTGACAATTTAATGAAGATTATGTTTATTGAATAATCTATTTCAACCCTATTTTAGAAAATTCGATGTTAACTATCATTTTAGATTCATACTTAATATATTTATTTTATGCATAACTAAATAATATATGTACAAAATGACATAAAAAGGTATAGTGTAAACTTTCCAAAGACTACAACACATTAAACCTTAGAAATTACAAGGAAACTTTTTGTGGGGGTGGGAAAATTAATGAAGGTATTGCTTTGGTTAGATGGTAGAAATTATGTAAATAGAAAATAAAAAGAGGAATGTGTATGAAAGACATTGAGTTGTTCAAGGAATTATTATTAGCCAAATGAAATAATAGACTAGGTAAAAAAGAGCAAGGTCTCTAAAAAGATTTTTGGAATCAAAATATGAATATTGGAGATGTCTCATAGGAAAAATAATCATTATATGGAAATATGTGGAAATTCCATATTTAAGGATAAAGTCATTTGGATAATGGAAAAATAATGAGTGGAAATGGGGAGTAAAATGGATAAAGGAATGGTTTTAGTGGGAGTTGTCTCAAGTAAACAAATTTAGTCACCTTATACAATAAACAACAATAAAGAAGAAGGGTGAGAATTCATGGTTTTGAAAAAATGAGGAAGGTAAATATACTATCAAAGTTGAATATTCAAAAATGTAAAAATTTTCTAGTGGGAAAAACTTTGATTTGTATAATATGTTATGGAATTTAAAGGTAGCTCCTTCTACACAATTTTTGGCTTGAAGAGGGTAATCATGAAGAAGGTGCCTACAAAGGTAAATCTTAAGAGGAGATGAGTACAACTAAGTGATGTTCCTTGTGTATTGTGTGGATTGGAAGAAGAGAATAATACACACTTATTTCTCACTTGTAATATAGCAATTAGGTGCAAGATTTTAGTGGCATAAAAGACAAAAAGAAATATCGCAATTGTTGATTTATAAACTTTAAAAGATAATCCTATAGAAGCATATGATTAATTGGTTCTGCTTATTATTTTAAATATAAGTATATATTCACGTGTGTTCTTTTAAATATAAGTAAATTTTTTTTTTCCGCTGCTACCTTTTTGTACTGCATTATTCACGGACATAAGTTTGGGGAATGATATTAAATATTTATACGTATTACGTACACTTCATATTTCATCCAAAACTACTGAATTTATTAATACCCATTTTTTGGTTCACGAGAAGAACAAACACCAACTACATCTGATTCATTATCACAAACTCCATTTCAAGAGCTACCTACAAAAAATTAATACAACATTGCTTATGCCACTTATTGCAAACTATCATGTGTCAGACTGCTATTTAATACCACCATATATCCCAATCCAATTTCATGTCTTTCATCTTAAATTATCCCTTCAATTTCTTATACAACTATTCTTTGGGTTAATATTAAATATATAATATCCTCTCTCTTTTTTCAATTCATCTTCTTCTTTTTTTTCGATTTGAATATATAAGATAATGAGGAGGCAACTTGTAGGGATATGGAAGAATCTCTCTACTCTTGATTTGAATATATAAGACTCCGAAGAAAGTTTGATCTAGTTTACTTCTATTACAGATTTTATATTAACAAATATAAGATTAATTTATTGTATTAATTCGGAAGAAAGGTTGATCTAGTTTACTTCTACTAAAGATTTTATATTGAATAAATATAAGATTAATTTATAATGACAATTAATATTGGGTTAAAGAGTGAAAATTAAAATTATTATTTTCTTTTTAAATTTGGATTTAATTTAGTTTTTTAACTTAAAAGATGTGTAATATATGTCATCAAATTTGCATCTCTTATGATATTTGTTGATTATTCTATTTCCTTCATTTTAGGTTTGTTACTTTCTTTCATCTATATATGTAACACTTTTCATATTCCACAATCAATAAGATTAATCTTTTACAGTCTTCACTTATTATTTTGTTATTGTATTAGAGCTCTCACGCATCAATGGCTAATGAAGCCACCTATCCCTATACTCTACAAGATGCACAAAATGCATTGCATCCTTTATATATCCACCCAAATGAGAGCCCCTCCACTACCCTTATGTTATCACTACTCACATATGAAAATTATCATAGTTGGTCTCGTGCAATGAAAATGAGCTTGTTAACAAAGAACAGGTTATTAGGGTTTGTTGATGGCACGATTGTAGAGTCACCGAAGAATAATGAAATATTTCCTTTATGGGAACGAGGTAACATGCTTGTTCTTAGTTGGCTAATAAAGTCGATGAAATGAAGATTGCGCAATCCATCATTTAGCATGAGAAGGCTTCATATGTGTGGAGAGAGCTCCACAAGCATTTTTCACATGCAGATCTATTCAGAATCTCCGAACTTCAAGAGGAAATCTTTAGCCAAAGGCAAGGTGATAATTCTATTTCAAAATTTTACACTACATTGAAAACTCTACGGGATGAATTAGATGTTTTGAATCCCCTTCCTATTTGCACATGTAACCCCAAATGCTCATGTGGTGTAATCCAGAAAATTGAAGAGGAGAAAAATAAGAATCAAGTGGTTAGATTTTTGTGAGGGTTGAATGATCAATATTCAAGGGTTAGATCAAAACTGATGCTGCTAGACAATCTTCTCAATGTGAACCAAGTTTTTGCACTGATTGCACAACAAGAATGACAATTTACCGCTGAGATTGTTTCCATGTCGAAGGCTCTTATTGCAGCTAGCAATGACGCTTCAGACTCCAAGAAAAATCAAGGGAATGACAATGTTTGGAATAATAGATACACTTCCAAGAAGTGTTCGTGGTGTGGAAGAATGGGTCACACAGTTGACGTTTGTTATAGGAAACATAGTTTCCCTACTGGTTTTAAGTTCAAAAATTCTAAAACCCCTGTTCAAGGCCTGCAAATATGGTGGTAACCGAAGAAAATGAAAACAATTGTCCAGAAGACTCGTTAAGAAAGGCCACACCATATATATATATATATATATATATATATATATATATATATATATATATATATATATATATATATATATATATATATGCATATACCGTGATCTCTGACATAATTAACCTTTCATCCAATTTTGTTTTAATTGATGTGTCATTGCTCCCAAGCTTCAAATTCAATCTGATATCACTTACAAAATTAACCCAAACCCTTCATTATGAGCTGACTTTCTATAATGACATTTGTTTAATACAAGATTTCAATGCTTGCAAGATGATTGACACAACTAAAGTAGAAAGAGCTCTCTACATTTTCACCCAGACAACTAACTCTTCTCAACCCTTTATTAGTTGCAACACGATTTCAGAAAATTTTTCTTGTGGTTTTTCTTTTAGTCTGCCCAATTTATGGCACTATAGATTGGGTCATTAGTTTGTTGATAGAGGTCAATCAATTAATAAAATGTTTACTTTCATTCATTGTAATAAAAATCATGTTTGTGATATATGTCATATTGCAAAACAAAGAAAACTAAGTTTTCCTTTAAGTTCTTCATTCACTACTGTGATATTTGAGTTGATTCATGCTGATATTTGGGGTTCAATTTTTGTGATGTCCATACACAGTTATTCTTATTTTCTTACAATAGTTGATGATTACTCTAAACACACTTGGATTTATTTGCTAAAGAATAAGACAAAAGTTAAACCTTTAATTCAAGCCTTTTGTGCATTGGTAGAAAACCAATTTCAAACAACAGTTAAAACCATTAGAGCTGATAATGATAAAGAGTTTCAATTTAACCAATTTTATGATACAAAGGGCATAGTTCACCAAATACGTTGTATCGAAACTCCCCAATAAAACTCTATCATAGAGAGGAAACACCAGCATATTCTCAATGTTGTTAGGGCCTTATTGTTTCAAGCTTACCTTCCTAAAATAGTTTGGTCTTATGCAGTTATGCACTCAGTTTATCTTATCAATAGAATCCCTACACCAATCTTGGATAAAAAATGTCCTTATCAGCTCCTATATAAACGTCTACCTGCCTTCACTCACCTCAAGGTCTTTGGTTCACTTTGTTTTCTTCCACACTTTTTAGTCATAGAAACCAATTTGGTCCTAGAGCCACAAGGTGTATTTTTCTAGGATACAAGAGTGGCACAAAAGGTTATATTGTTTATGATATCAAGACTAGAGAATTGTCCATATCTCGGAATATCATCTTCCATGAAAACATTTTTCCATACCAACTGAAATCATCTACCCATGTTACTTCCAGTTCTAGCATTACCTTGTCAACCTTTCTTCCTATGGAACCTTTCGATTATAGAACTTGAAATACCACAAAATCCTCTTCCTGAAAACCAAACAGCAGATACAATAGCCACACCACATAATCTTATACTAACACCACAATGTTCACCTAAGAGAATTAGAAATCCTCCTTCATATTTGTAGGATTATCACTGAAACCTTGTTGTGCCACGTCCATCTTCAAGCAAAGGTAATCTATATCCTCTTTCTTAAGTACTTTCCTATCATTGTTTAACACCTTCATATCAGTTTTTTGTTATGAATATCACCACTACACCTGAGCCAACCAAATATTCTGAGGTAGTCAAATATGAATGTTGAAGGATATCCATGGATCAAGAACTAGAGGCGCTAGCAAGAAATAATACTTGGGTCTTGGTTGATAAACCATCAAACAAAAACCTTGTTGGTTGCAAGTGGGTCTACAAAGTCAAGCACAAAAAGGATGGTACAGTAGAACGATACAAAGCAAGGTTGTTTGCGAAGGGTTACACTCAAATAGAAGGTATTGACTTCATGGATACCTTTTCCCTAGTGGCAAAAATGACCAATTTAAGAGTTGTGTTGGCTTTGGCCTACTCTGAAAATTGGTTTTTACACCAATTAGATGTAGATAATTCCTTTTTGCATGCAAATATAGAAGAAGAAATCTATATGGCTTTACCGCAAGGTCTCTCAACTTCCAAGCCCAACCAGGTCTGTTTATTAAAGAAATCACTCTATGGATTGAAGCAAGCTAGTCAACAGTGGTTCAATACTATCTCTCGTGCTTTGCAAATTCTTGGTTATTCTTAAAGTCAGGTTGATCACACATTATATACCAAGAAAACAGAGAAATCATTCACAACAATACTTTCATATGTTGATGATGTCTTGTTAGCAAGAAATGACATTTCTGAAATCAATAAGGTCAAACAATCTCTTCTTTCACAATTTCGCATTAAGGATCTTGGAGAAGCCAAGTTCATTTTAGGTTTCAAAATTGCACGGTCTTCCAAAGGCATAATTAATGGTTAACCAACGCAAATATGCCTTAGAACTTTTATCATATTCTGGTCTCTTTGTTGTAAAGAAGTATCAACACCCATGGATAACTCCATTAAGTTGAGAGCTACTACTGGTGAATCATTCTCAGACATCCACTCTTGTAGAAGATTGATAGGAAAATTTCTTTATCTTACAACTACACAGCTAGACATAGCTTTTGTGGTGAATCAACTTAGTCAATTCTTATCTTCCCCTAAAGATCAACATCAAGCAACTGCTCACAGAGTACTCCGCTATATTAAAGGCTCACCTGGGTGTGGCCTTTTCTATTTATCGTCAAACACTCAAATGCTCACCGCATACAATGACTCTGATTAGGCTGGTTGCATTGACTCTAGAAAATCTATTACCAGGTATTGTTTATACATTGGTTCATCTTTAATCTTATGGCAATCCAAGAAGCAAACTACTGCAGCACGATCCTCATGTGAAGCTGAGTATCGCGCACTTATAGCAAAAGTGTGTGAAGTACAATGGATATTGTATCTTCTACAAGATTTACAAGTTGGTGAACCTTCTCCCGTGTCACTTTTCTGTGACAACCGCTCAACAATTCATATTTCTCATAATCCCAGCTTTAATGAACATACAAAACATATTGAGTTGGATTGTCACATTGTTCGGGAAAAACTCAACCAATGCCTTATTCATCTTCTGCATGTCCCTTCATCGCAACAATTGGCTGGCATTTATACAAAACCTTTGACGCCTGTACCTTTTAGATCTTTTTTTTTCAAACTAGAATGCTTAATATACATTCTCCAGTTTGAAGGGGGCTAATACACGTCATCAAATTTGCATGTTATAATACACGTCATCAAATTTGCATCTATTATGATATTTGTTGATTATTCGGTTTCCTTCCTTTTGGGTTTGTTACTTTCTTTCATCTATATATGTAATACTCTGCATATTCCACAATCAATAAGATTAATCTTTTCCGGTCTTCAGTTATTATTTTGATAATGTGTGAATTTAGTTTTTCAATTTTAAAGATATATGAATTTAGTTTTTTTAATTAAATTTTATTAAATTTATTTAACGTTTTAAGTATATTTCTAAATTAACATTAAAATATAAATATATAACACAGTGTACTCAAATAAAATATTATTACAAAATATATTTGAAATATTAAATAAACTTAACAAAATAGATAAAAATGTAAATATCTATTATTTCATTATTTACCATAAACTAAATACTTAGAGATAAGTTACAAAGTTATCGTACAATTATTAGAAAAATAATATCAGAAATAATATTTCTCATTGAGCAATGTATTCTAATTACAAATAAGTTAATTGGGACTCAACTTCATAACATGTAAAAAAAATAAGGATAATAAAATGAAATGAAAGACATAATAACAAAAAGTGTCAAATCATAATTTAAAATTAAATTACAGTGTAAAAGTTGATATATTTTTTTAAAAGACTACGATATTTTCTTCAAAACATCACCCGGTTAAATGTACAACACAAAGTAGTATTATTTTAAAAATCGAATTGCTTACAATATATGATTTATACGTATTGGAAGTCTCACAAATTAGAAATAAAACCAATTTATAATATATAAATAAATATAAATTTTTATCTTATAAATTAATTTTATAGAATTCAGTTAGATTTAAAATTTACGTTTTAACATGATATAATATTATATATATATATATATATATATATATATATATATATATATATATATATATATATAATTGAGTTAGACTTAAGTCTAATTCTTAACCGTATATGAATTTACTAAATTCTTTTCTTTTTATATATATACCTTAATGGAATGATAATATAAAATATTCTCACCGATAGAATTTTTTTAAAATATATTTTTAATACTATAAAATTGAAATTTGTTTTTTTTGAAGTATGATAATTTTAGTCTTAAGGTTTTAAAATAAATTAATATAACTTTTTAATTTAATTATTTTAATATTTTATGTACTAAATTAGTATTTGAAATGTTTATAGTATTTGTCAAATGATCTGATTTTAATATTAAGTGAAAAGCACATTTACTATCTCAAATAAATTTAACGTAATTAGAATAGAATAATTATATTAATTTATTTTTAAAATTTAAAATTAAAATACATTAAAGTTTTAGATATAAATAATTTCAATTGTATATCAAAATTCAACAACTAAAGCATATTTAATTATATTTTTAACCTTTTTTTCTAATATTTTGGCACAGTTAGAATATTTTTAAAGTTACTTACAAAAATTCTTGTCATCAATAGTATTATTTTAATGCAAGCTTCATAAACATATGTTTTTAAAAAATTGAAAAAGAAAACAATTATATAAACAAGATGTTATTGAAATCTCAATAGAAAATACTAGGGACTGAACATTAAAATTAACTAATATAAGAAAGTTTACATTTTTAAGATATTATAATTTGATTATATATATATATATATATATATATATATATATATATATATATATATATATATATATATATATATATATATATATCGGTCCAAAGCTGACGCTATAGCATTGATTTTGCCTTGCATGTATTTGCAACAAATAAAATTATGGACACCAACGTCATTGAAAGTCGACACTAATTAGGATCGATTTAATTAATGTTAAGTCATTATTAATTGTTAAATTAATGTTTTAGTTAGCATTGATGTTATCAACAAAAAGATTGAAAAATGGATAGCATAATATACTCCGTAATCTTATTAGGATGGATTCAAATATAAATTTAGACATTGAATTTTAAACCTAACTTAAAAAAATAACTCATACAACAAATTTTTATTCAGTTAGATATTATAAGATAAATGACTAGTTTAATATATCAATTGACATATTTTATATTTAATGCAATAAGTAAAGTCTGACCTCCAAAATATTGAGGTAATTAAACATATATTTGATCTTTATTAATTATCGGTATATATAACTTCATTAAATAAAAAAGTAACATTTGTACGCAATTCAGAAAGCTTTTTATTTTTCTTTTTAATAAATTTAAAATTCTTATAAGTTTCCTTCTTCTAATTGCATATATTAATGTTTAATTTTTCCTTTAAAAAACACATGTCACAATTATTAAAGACTTACCATGAGCTCAATTATATTAGTTTATAGAGTTGAAATAAAACTAAAATAATTAAAATTATATTATGATTAGAATTTTTTATATATTAAAGTATAGATTCAATAATTTTATCTAAATATTTATTTTGTTTTTATATTTATTTTAATGAATTGAGTCTTAATATTTTTTAAATAAAGTTCATTTTTTTTTTACATTAGTCCGGTTTAAAAATATTATGTGTCAAAATCTAATTTATCTTTTAATTTACAATTCTTTTATTTATTTTTTTTCATCATTCACACTTCCTTACATTCTTCCATTGTCTCTCACCTCTCCACCTCCATCATCCTTCTCCTGACAACTCTTTCCACCTCCAGTTGAAGCATAAATTTTAGAGAATAAAACACTATCGTATCAAAAGGATAATTTTATTTATGCAACTTCAAAAACGAAGTTTTCACCCGAACATAGTAAAACAAGTGACAAACTTATATTTTCTTAACTACATTTGATAATAATCTAGAATCTCAATTTTGTTTTCTTAATTATAGTCAGTGAAGAATTTTGAAACATGACACCTTCAAACAACATTAATATTAAATTAACAAAAGAAAACTAAATTGATTCTATTTAAGAAATATTATTAGAAACCAGAGGTAAGGTTGATTTATAATATATAGATGGGTGCAAACCTCACCTTATTTGCCGGTTTTGTAGGATTGAGTTATGTTTAAAGTTCACTTCTTAATATGGTATAAGAGCCATAATTAGAGTTTATCCTAGTGAAATCTATGTGACATTCTCTTTCATCACTTATCGGATTGTTATCGGACCACCAATTAATTTTACTCTCAAGTTCAAGATATTTATACCTCGGTGTGAAGGGAGTGTGTTGGAAGTCCCACATCGACTAGAGATAAAACCAATTTATAATATATATATATATATATATAT
>NC_028358.1:7030487-7053036 GCF_000741045.1 Vigna radiata var. radiata
ATATATATATATATATATATATATATATATATATATATATATATATATATATATATATATTATAAATTGGTTTTATCTCTAGTCGATGTAGGACTTCCAACACACTCCCTTCACACCGAGGTATAAATATCTTGAACCTGAGAGTAAAACCAATTTATAATATATATATATATATATATATATAAGTGGGTGCAAACCTCACCTTATAAATTGATTTTGTAAAGTTGAGTTAGGCTTAAAAAATCACTTTCAGTTAAACACTAACATTCAATTATAGAAACCAAAATAAATCATAAACTTAAATATAAAAACTAAATTACTAATTAAATCTAAAATATACGAATACCTATGTTACAAGAATCAATTATCCTATATTATAATTTAATCCTAATAGTACATGACAAACCAATAAAAAGCTGAAATAAGAAATTATGCTCTTATAATCCTATCATAGAGCTAAATAATCCTCCAACAAACAACTTATATCACATTATTTTAGGAAACTGAACCCAAATCCAGAATTGAAAAAGTGTAATTTAATTAAAGGAATGAGTTAATTATTGAACCCTAAACAAGTTATGTTTTGGTAGAACTATTGTGTTCCCTCTTGTCATGCAAGAAAGAAGCAAGGTGAGTGTGATGATGGCAAAGCTCCATGCCTATGAGACTATGCCTAACATTCTTTTTCACGTAATTTTCACTTTTTTTTTTTGTCCTCACGCTATCATCTTCATGTAATGTAATGAAAAAAAAAAAAAGAAAAAACATTATGATGATGGAATGCAAGCAAAGAGAACCTTTGATTAGGTGGACCAATAATGCTCATGCCTCGCATGGGTTAGTTATGACCTTTTGACTTTTTCAGTTGAGAAGTTAAACACAAATCATTTTATTCATACAAGTAAAGGGACAAAATCATTGTTTTATCAAAACTCATGCATAACATAAAATATTTGAACAAATGTCAATCACCTTGTCTATTTGTCTTCACATTAAGCTCTTTTTTTCTTTTTTTTTTTTTAAAAAAGAAAACATTTTTAAGCTAATAAAACCAAGTTCATTTTTTGCATTGCCATGTAATCATAAACCCCTATGGGTAATGGCATTCTTGATTTTTATAATAATTGGTTTCAGATTTATGTTCATGACCACTTTTAATTGACTGCTACATAATATTTTCAATATCGTTTAATAATTTAGTATAACAACTATTTCAAAAATTGTTTGGTCTCCCTTTAATATTTGATATGAATGCACAAATGAAACTCTTTTATTATTTAGATAGATATTTTTTTACACACTATTTCAATTATATACTTCTTTCTACACTCAAATATATCGTTATCTATGATTTAAAGATTACTACTCTTAAGGTAAAAGGATTGTATCAATATGCTCCTAAAAATATGTATAAATTAAAAGGATATAATAAAGTAATATGAAAAATGATGATTCTAATTATTTGTGTGGGGTTTGGTGTTGTTAGTTACCCTAAATAAATCGAATTTGCATGTTTTCAACGCATAGTATGATAATGCCATGCAATTGCTTCCAACTATGGAGGGAAGAGTTACTCAATTTTGTATAGGGGTAAATGAAATATAAATAAAGTACATTTTTATAAAAAAAAAATATTAAATTTAACCCAAACACTTATAAACATTTATTATAATGACCCATACCTTTGTTTAAACACATAAAGTAAAAGTAGAAAGTAATATTTCATTTATTATGGTATTAGATAAAGGATACAATAAACCACCAAATAGCATGATAAAATTTTGGTTTAAATATATTACTATTTTTAAAAATAAATGAGTTTTGTGTTTTTTTTTTTCAGAAGTGCTTTTTGTCAAGGTTTTAAGAGAATTCTTTTGAAACATTAAAAGATAATTTTTTTGTGTGAAATTTTTTTCTAAACATTAATTATAAATATATATATATATATATATATATATATATATATATATATATATATATTTATTTATTTATTTGTAGTTACTTCTAACCCACATAATTTAAGAACTCTGAATTCGGTGACCCATTTGATAATGTTTTGTCATTGATGTTACACAGCAAAATTGGAATTTTATACCGAAGGCCCAACACTGTCGGTAATTAAAAATAGCCATCGATAAACACTTATTTTCGACGGCTCTTCGACGGCTAAAAGGCCAACGGTAAGTAGTTCGTCGGAAACCTTCGCGACGGGTGATCACCGTCGGTAAATTTATCGACGGCGTTTACCGAGGACTGGAAGCCTTCTGTAATTACAGACGGCCTTTATCGAGGGCCTCCAAACCTTCGGTAAATTACGACGGCATTTAGCGAGGGCGTAATGGCCGTCCGTCATTATCGTGGGCTTGCGGCCTTCGGTAATTACAGAGGGCTTTTGGCCGTCGGTATTTAGCGAGGGCTTTTTGCCTTCTGTAATGTATTCTGTCTCTGTCCATAAATTGGATACAAGTTGATTATTACTGACGTGTATGGCCGTCGGTATGGTATATGCTGTGCAAATCACAATCCTGTATTTTGGCAGCCGGATTACCATGATATACCTGCCAATAATATCAGCATCCAGCACAAAAAAACTGTTTAATAAAATACAGCCTGCACTCCTCTTTTATACACTACCTTCCCACCACAACACACCTAATTGCCAATCAATTACATCATACATCAATGTTTCATAAAATGCAGTCAATATAGGAGGAAACATCATCCAACTATTGTTTCATCATATATCAAGCACTCTATGTGCACCTGCCAATCAATATCATCGTATATATCAAGCACACTATTTATTTGTTGCATAAATGCAAGTTGCATTGCTTTTTGAACACTGCATCTAAGAAAGGCAAAAGCAATATTATTCCAAAGGGTCCACCACCACACCTACAAATGATGTAACACCAAAGCAGAATGGAGAAAGGTACAGAACAACCTTCTGCATATCTTTTTATTACACACTACACACCATGAATATGTTGAATACATGTTACCAGGAAAACATGAAGATTGAGTTTTATAACATGCCTTGCTAACGTCTATTTTGTAGACTCTAAAAGGTTCAAATATAGACCGAAGGCTTGTCCTTGCCTTCTAAACCAAGAACAAAAACAAGTTTTAGTTTCTGAAGCAAAAAGAAAAAAGAGAAAAACTCCAAATAGAGATGAGAACCAAATCCAAAAAACACAAGAGGCATTGGAAAGCATAATGGCAGGAAGTGGAAGTGGAAGAAGTGTCATAGTAGGATTCAAATTCCATTGCAAAAAAACTATTTTCGTCCTTAATAATATCTAACCTCGTTCGATCTGCAGACAACCAGATGGCTTATTCGTCCAAGTCTAGAGCTGTACCAAATCTCCACCTTGTTGAACGGACCAAGGAGCACCTTCCTGAGCACTGTCGCCTCCTGATACCAACGTCGACGAACCACGAAGCCTTCACCGACCACCAAACCCTATAGTCCTACCACGATTGAACTCTAATGGAGCCTCCTATCCACAACGACACATTAAACCACAAAGAATTCCAGGCATGGGTCAGATTGGGGGAAAACAAAAATTAAGAAAGGGATTCGTGCAAGGAATTGAGAGAAAATGAGAACGCAAATACCCACCTCTTCCTCACAAAGCTCACTGCGAAGCACTCCTCCAACAATTTGCTGGCCAAGATTGATGCCAATACCACGTCTTTCAAGTTGCAATGGAGAAGGGTTTAGGGTTTTCATTTACCTCAGAAAGGACGCACATTAATTATGTTTGATATTTACTGATGTTGCAATGAATGGATATCTGAGTTAGGTAAGAGTTAATTGAACACATTACCGAAGGCTCAATGGCCCTCGATATATCACCGCCGATAATGTGTGGGCTGTTGGAAATGAACTTATTGATGGTCGCATACCCTCGGTAATGCCTTCGATAAAATACTATTACCCACTGGCACTAGGCCATCGGTAAGTCGACCTCAGTGCCTTCGATAAAATTGAGTTATCCACGGCCATTTTGCCTTCGGTAATATGCCCTCTGTAATTTCCACTTTTGTTGTCGTGTATTAAATTAATATTATTTTTCTAATGTAATTTTAGTATTGTTTTATGAATAGTAAAAATTTTAATTAGAGTGAAATTAATTTAAGTCGTCTCCAATAAATAAAAAAATAATTTAAAAAACAATTCTTATAAAATTTACATTAAAACTATTTAAAAATAAGCTTTCTAATATAACGAGAACAACCTTTCTCAAGCTCCAACACACTTATTATAAGTCCTATAGTTAATCTTGGTTATAGCCAAACGATTAACTCGGACTTGGAAGACATATGTATGGAGGTATATAGTATGGATCGAACAGTTAACATTCAGGACCGTTCGGTCCATCCACTACAACAACAATGGTCAATCAGGTCAAATGGTTTTATTGATGTTGGGCCGTCAGCGTTTAAGTTGTTATTAGGCCAATAGTCCAACGTTTAATAAAAAATATCTTATTAAAGATATTGATAAGTTGTTTATGAGTAACTATCCGAATCTAGAGGTAAGATTGTTTTTATTTTATTGGATTTGTGCTAGTCTAGGATCCATGAGATGACTTATAAATATAAGGTCAGGGCCAAAAGCCAAATACGTTCTACTAGATCCAAAATACTCAATTGTGATAAACAATTCACTGAATATTCAATTGTGAGCAGACACTCTTTAAACACACGCCTAACTGGAGCGTCAGAGTGCCTTTTGCAGGTATTCATCCCTCTGGTCTGAAGGTGAAGGAAGCAAAGCAGGGGACTCAAGCATTGGAAAGTAGGAAAGTCACGTCAGGAAGGTACGTCTCTCAGCCTTATAAAAATCCCCACAAAAACAAGATTGAATTGAGATAATAAAAATACATAGATTAAATTGAGTCTAAGGCAATGACACCTAAGAGAAAGTGATACGTGGCACTAAGACATCACAATATTACTGCCACGTGACATGACATTAGTTTGATACATGGTAAAGTTATATATTTTAAAAAAATTAAAAAAGAATTCCGTACTTATACGTAACAGCTCTTCAACGATTTTACTAACAGAAATGACCTGATTTCATCACATTTTTTAAAATAAAGACTACATTGATATGCATAAAAAATGGACCGATTGGAGATTTCTTTACAAAAATGAAGATAAATGGAATTATTTAACCTAAATAAATCAAATTAATAACTCATTATTTACTTAAAACCTCAAAATCCATGGTTGAAATTATAAGAAAATCAACCTTAGAGGCTTAACACTCCATGGAGGTGCTACAAAACATAATATAAATTGAAAATAGCATGAAAATAGAAGAAAAAAGAGGATGAGACATTGGAGGACAACAACTATACAAACTATAAGACAAATTAGAGCGTCCTAAACTTATAATACTTATAATTGATAACAATTTTTTCTACTTAAAAATGTATCAACACAAACACCCTAATTTGATTGTGACTTAACACACCTAACCACACCAACAATAAATAATATTAATTGCAACAATCTTTTCAATAATTGTTTTATTGGAAACAATTGTCATTTGCAATAATCTCCAACTTAATTATGTTGTTAGCAATTAACTCAAATCAACCTTGGTTCAAATACCAAGAGTGAGGGTGGAGGATATGATGTTCTTCCTTCTAACACTACATTGAACTCTTTTATGCATCAGAAACTTTTATCAATGAATTCAAAAAAGATTTTCATGTGAATTTTTTTTAAAATTTGTATTTTTTACCTATAAATAAAAAAAGTTTGTTATTAGATACACTGGACAAATGATTTATTTTGTCTAATCATATAAGGTTCGTTTTAGTTTTGAAAAACTATAAAAACAATTCCAAAACAACACATTTGTTTTCATCATCACAAGAAACTCTTAATTAGCTATTTTAAAGCATTTTGCATAAACATATTGATTGTCAACATTTTGATTAGATGTCTATTCTTTCAAAGTCTGCATCTCCATTTTGCCACTAACTCTTAATTAAAAGTATTAACTTGGAGTTAAATTGTTGACCCTTTAATGCAACCAATGTATACTTATTCCATGTTTGTCAAACTTCCAAAAAGAAAATTATGTTGCAAAGAGATAACATATGTATAAACAATTACATTAAAGGTGACTTAAATAATATAAATAATAGAAAATTGATATAATTTTATAATAAAGTTATGAATTGTGAAGTTGAGGCCTTGCAAGCATCCATGCCTGAAAATATGACAGAGAAAGGTAGGTAGTGGAAGTTTGGGACCGATTCACTGCAAAACAATGCAATCCATGCCTTTGTTTTCATCATGCACTTTCATTGAGGAAAAAGACATGAATTATTTTTGCTTTCAGGCCAAGTTTTCGAAAGGCCAAGTGTGGTAAAACATTTGTGCATACATGAAGCATAAAGAGCTATAGATGAAAATAGAAAATGTGATCACTAATATAACAAAAAAACAATAAAAATAAAAATAACTTTAGTCTAAGAAAAATAAAATGGAGATAAATCAATGAAAGATAAGTAAAAACTAGTAAAATAACTAGTAAATTATATATTTAGTATCATATCCAAAAATTTGTCTTAGCGAGACAAAAAAGTAATATGTAATTTTTTCTAAAACATTATAAATTTTTACAAAGACATAATCTCATAACAACTTTTTATCATCTAATACATTACTTCTTCTTTTTTCTGAATTGGGTATCTAATCATTTATAAATAATTAATTTGGGTATCGCAAAAGAAATTTATTTGTATTTTTCTCTACTATTTTTGTCGACTTATATAATTAATTACTTAATTGTTTTAGATTTCCTTTTTTTCCTCTTTAAACTTATTTTTATTAGAACAATCTATATTTGTTTATTATGTGGTGACTTATCTTTATATCTATAATTATAAATAAATTAGAATTTTTTATATCCACACTTATTTTTTAATTTTATTCTTTAAATAATTTTTTTTAAAATTAAAATAATTATTTTATCAATTTTATTGTTTATGTAACCTTTTTTTTTTTAAATTTTAACTGTTTTTTATTTAATCATTTTTTTAAATCTTAACCATTTTTTAATTAAAGAATTACCTAAAAAAGAAAATCTATTTATAGTAAAATTATAAAATTATTTAACTAGTAGGTAATTTAATAATTAAAATAATAACAACAAAAATAATTATATTATTTTTTATTACAGGGGATATGAATGTTTTCACTAGTAGATAATAAAATGGATTTAATGTATATTATTTATCAATTTAAATATTATGACATATGTTTCAATTTAGTGGACACATTAACATTAAAGATTTCAACTAAGATTTTTAATTTATTAAATATCCAAAATGAAAAAAAAAAATAATAATTTACTACTCAAAATAAAAATAAGTTATATATATTGAGTTGAATATAGTGAAAAACTATATTTGGAATTAATCTCCCTTGTGTTAAATATAGGTTAAGTCCAAAATATAAATAAGAAATAATAACAAACTAATTAAAGATAAAAGATAAAGATAAAATAAAGATAATATATCTAACACTCTCTTTCAAGCTGGTGCATACAAATAGTATGTACCAAGCTTGTTACTAAAATAATCCATAAAGACTTAGTGAAAATATCTACTTCTGCACTCGAGAGACACCAAATTGCTAATGATTTGCAAGACGACATAGAAGACGAAATTCTTGCAAATCACCCTTGAGGAATGCCACAAGTGGATAAAGAGGTAATTGTTAGAGAGCCACCACGGCTATAAATAAACTAACAAAACAACCATATTTTCCATGGGAAAAAAGCATATATGGACGGGTCAAACGCAACAGTGACAAAAAAGAGGTCAGAATAGACAACAACGGAAGAAGCCATGGATGAAGCGAAAAAGGGAAACTATAAAAATAAAAAGTTTTTCAATCAAGACACCTGAAAAAGGAAAAGAGCAACCTCGATGCTCTGAATAACTATCAAACATGCCACAATGCACGACGAAAAAGGGAGCAAATCCATAACTTTAAAAGGAACTCTGATGAAGGCATCGTTAATGTCATGGTAGTTGTCTGGCCGAGACGATCAAAACCATATGATCATCAGTCGAAACTTAATCTCTTGATAGTGGCAACGGTAGACGACGGCGTCGCCGCCGGCAGCCGCGGGTGTAGTTGTAGAGGCACCAGAAACAACTTTTTTCTCAAAAGAACCGTAGGCTCTAATACCATGTTGAATAT
The DNA here is from genome assembly GCF_000741045.1 of Vigna radiata var. radiata. Lineage (NCBI taxonomy): Eukaryota > Viridiplantae > Streptophyta > Magnoliopsida > Fabales > Fabaceae > Vigna > Vigna radiata. The sequence goes on from NC_028358.1 coordinate 7,038,726, forward strand.
AGTGAAAAAGTATTGTTGGAAGTCCCACATCGACTAGAAATAAGGCCAAATTATAATATATAAGTGACGTCCAAACCTCACCTTACAAGCCGGTTTTGTGAGGTTGAGCCTTGTATTAAATACACATAAAATTTTCTATTTATAATAGAAGAAATATAAGTTAAATTCAAAATACAAATAAGAAATAATAAGAAACTAACTAAAGATAAAGATAAAATAAAAATAATATATCTAATAGTGGATATTTAAAAGTTATTTAAGCCTTAAGATATTACACTTAAATAAGTTTTAGTTCCTAAGATTATTATATACTTTAACTTTTAGTACCTAATTTTTTAAATTAGATATTTAGTGAATTAAACATTTTGAGTTAAGTTCCTTTCATTATGTTTATCAATTTCGTCCTTATGTGTTAAATAAATTGATGTGTCACACATTAAGTCACTTTTGTTTCCAGTAGTATCAGTACACCTTAAGAAAATTATGATAACATATATATTGTTATGACAAAAAGAAATAAGTTGAGAAACTACAAGAAAAAAATTTAAAATGTTATAGAACTCGGTAAGAGTGACACTGTAATATTAGAAATAAAATATAAATAAATATTTTTCAGAGACCTAAACCAAAATTTTATAATTTAAAAAAATTACTGGGTAAATATTATATGACCTAAAATTTATTGAAAGTTAAATATTATGTGCTATTTATTTTCTCAAATAATACTACAGATAGATTTTAATTATATAAAATCAAGCTACCATTCAACAATTCATTTTGTACTTTGTGTTTTGAATAATAAATTAAAATACTATGTAATAAAATTGATATTAATTAATTATTCTCTCCTTCATTCCTTTTATATATATATATATATATATATATATATATATATATATATATATATTTCAAAATTATCAATAAAGGTAATATTTGTATATTTAAAAGAAAAGAGTTGTATAGTATGACCGGTTCATAAAAACCAGACAATCAATATATCCACGTTCTCATGTGAACTGGTCGATTGATCGATTAAGTAAAATTAACAATTAAGAATAATTATATTAATTTTAAGTTAAATTACTGTAATTTAACTATAATTAAGTCAATATTAATTAAAAACTCATTTTAAAATTTATAAAATAAATCTTAATTAGTTACAATGATTATACATTTATTACCAATATTATCGAACAAACTGACTTTAACATTCAGAGCATCGAGTTTGGAGTCTATTTAGAAAAATAAACTTAACCTAGACACAAAAGTTATTTGCTAAGTTTATTTAGATAAAATTATAACATACACATTCAAGCTAATCGGACTAAAGTTGTAAAATATCAACCTACAGCTAACCAAAGATTCATAAAATCACTAATTAATTATCGTGGTCGTAAAAAATAATACAAGATACATTTAAACATAAATAAAGAGAGAAAAAAAAATATGAACAACCTAATGTAAAATAAGATTAAGTCCCCCTAAAAATAATACAGAGTTATGAAATATTACTAAGAGATAATTAATTAAGGTTGTTTTGGTTGAATCCAACATTTATCAATAAAAAATTATAGTTGATAATTAAATAACATTTTTTTCTGTAAGAGTATAACATCTTTTATAACTACAAATAAATTTTTTCTCATCCCTCAAATAATCAAATTCTAGAATTTGACTTTCATACTAATTATTAGATTAGGTACTTATCACAAGATTAAAATTTATAATTGATAATTAAATTACATCGCAATTTTTATTTATAATTATATATAGTAACCTAAACATGATTTAATTGACTCCAGTTACTTATCTTCCTCACAGGACCATGAATATCGTTCGTAAAAGTTCCTTCTCTCTACTAGATACCAAAATTTTCAAAAAGATTTTTTCAATTTGTGAATGTTATGTATGTATGGATATATGTATATATAATTTCTTAATTGTATTTAAGAGGCATCTTTTTTAGTTGTCATATAAGAAATATCATAACATGTTTATAAATTGTATTAAACTTTTTAAATTTTAAAAAGTTCATAAGATGATTATATCTTGACATTTAGATGGATGATCTAATTGTTAGAAAATGATTTAAAATTTTATAAGATGTTTGAGAAAATAGTCAAACTTTGGTAATACAATACAGTGCAATATTGATTTTTTTTCTTTTTCTTTTTAATTTTAATGATTCGCCTAAAAGATTTCATTAAGCAATAACTATCACAAGTATATATTGTCACTCATGACTTACACACTACACAAAATCAATCTTATTTATCTTCTCCAAATAAAATACAGGTATTTTACAAAACTAAGTCGCTTATAATATTTTTTATTAGTATTTTATATCTATTACTCTTATTTTTTCTAAATATTTTATATTTTCATTCAAAACTTGTATGTGAAAAGATTTCAATGAAAGCTCTCACTAAATACATATACAATATAGAGAGATAAAAAATTATTTTCCTATAATAACTTTTTGATAAGCCAAATAAAAGATAAATAAAGACAAGTAGTTGGAATCTAAATAAGTTCAAAAAGACATTTGGATTTGTTTGATTCTATTAAAAGAAAAAATAGATGATCTCAAGAATGTGTTGTATGATTAAGAAAACACATAACATCTATTTAACCACCACGTTTATAGTCTCTATCTACCTATCACCTTAATTAATTAGGAGGCACAATTATTAGCATTATTTATACAATGAGTATAAAGTTATATTTCCACATATTAAACAAACTTGTGATTGCATTGCCAACTATTGCTTTTTTTGTTTTGTCATTAATAGCCATATTTACACATAATTGTAAAAATGTATTAAGTGGTTAATCCTCTTTCTTATGGATGCAATTAAGTGCTAACACAAGAAACTATATATATGATTGATTACTTTTAAAGTAAGTTGAAGTAATCCATACTTTGTTTGCTTCCACTTCTTTCTAAAAATAACAAAAAATGCTTAACTAATAATCAACATATATATATATATATATATATATATATATATATATATATATATATATATATATATATATGACCAAGTTGTTGTATATGCCACCAAAAATTAAAATAAATTATATAGATTAGTTGGGTTGTAACTTTTTTTTTTCCATTCTTATTAAACGCATGTTAATTATTTTTTTCATCACTTTAAATATGATTATATATCTTAATAATTTTCTTTATAATCATTTTATTCTATACATGAATTTTTTAGAGTCCATTTTTTTATAATTAATATTATACCAACTCAACCAAGTGATGTAATAGTAAGATATTATGTACTTGTGATGTTGATGTATTTGCCCAAAAATTTCATGTTTAATTATCACATAATCAACTTTAATTATTTTTTTTCCTTAAAGAAAGTATTAACAAGATTGGTCTCAACAAATATGAAAAAACAAACATGGATCAATCTTGCATAATTTCCAACTTTCTCTATTATCACTTAAAAAAGTATAATATTATAATTAGAAGATGAAAATTATAATTATAAGAATGAGTTAATGAAACCGACAGAAATTGACTAGTGTTTTTTTTAATAGCTAAGGAGCATGTGTGAAGGAGAAAACAAAAAAAGTGGAGTGAGATAGCAACACACATAGTATTAAAAGTTGACCCTAAATGTTCCCAACAACACCCAAACAAAGCACATGGGAAGAACCAATGAACTTCAAAGAGAGGAACCTTTTTTCAATTTCATTTATTTTTTGAACAAAAATATTATGTATTTATGGTTCCATTTTGATGTGTATAGTGATTTAGGGTTCATATGGTATTTGAAAACAATATTACATGGTCCAATTTATCAACCATATTCGACCAAGCATGTGACCTCTAATTGGTTATATCCTTCATATATGCCTCACATGGCTCAAATCCTTTCACACCTTTTCACATATTAATACTTCTAACAAGTTACAAGTTAGGCACAAATTATTGATGTATTAAACACAATATCCAATTATTTCTTTACATTGTTTTAATTTTATTTTTTATTTAAAATATTTGTTATAAATCCGTCACTACTGATATTGTTTATTTATTATTAACATCTTATATAAAATTAGTAAGAAATTTTACCAATTAATCATGTCTAGCAATAGTTATATATTTAAAATAATTTAAATATTAAGCATAGGAATATGTTGGTCACACATTGATTATCTTGAAATATGATTGTTGAGATAGAAAGATATAATATTCTAGATTCCAGGCTTGCAAATAGATAGGGTTTTGGCCAGCTTTCATGATGGTATAAAGTGGATGAGGCATCTATTAGAATTGGAAATATTATTCAATTTGTTTTAAAGTCACTCTCGTGTCCCAAGTTAAAAGCTACAAGAAAAAAAGAGAACAAAATTTTGCTGTCCAACCATGTATGAATAATAATAATAATAAAATAAATAAATTTAATTGAAAGTTTATATAGAAATAAAAAATTTGTATAGTCAGGTATTATTCCATAAAGTATGGTTCATATTTTTCTATACACGTGTTGGAGTACAAGTAATAAATTACACATATTCAAAGGTAAGTTAGATGTATATAAAATAAACAGTTACATTTAAAATTTTAATTTATAAAAAATAATTGATAATACTAAACTGTGTATCAATTGGAGATTAGTTAAAATTATATTGGTTTATGCAATAATAATTTTTTTTATTAATTCATAAAATTAGGAGTAAAATTCATTATGCCAAAAGTGAGATCTCTTAAATTTTATAATTTTTGAATTATTCATTTTTAGTGAAAAAAAATAATGTATTTTAAAGATTATTTAAAGAAGAATTTTGTTAATTAATAAAGAATAAAGATAGTTGTTGTTACATATGTGAAAATGTAGGGTTGTTAGATTTATGAATACTCTTTTGAACTACTTGGAATATATCCAACTATTCTCCCATTAAATTGGGATGATGGGTTTTATTTTTATTTATTTATTTATTGTGATTAAAAAGCTAGATCTAGAGAATTTATTGATGGTTTGTAAGAAGAAGCATCATTTCAACTAACATTCCTAACGTTGTACTAATTCCAAAGTTACCAAACTATATTTCTGTTTGTACTGTGTACTCTTGAAGTCAATAGGTTTGGTTTATGTCTCTTTATGTTATCACCATCCTTTAATATATATTACTTACTACACACGATTTTTTATTGCTATGTTAACTTCATGGAACTTCAGGAAGAAGTTAAATCCGTTATCAACTTTTCACCAACTAACATTATTTCTTTCTTTTTACTTTTTAAATTATTTTTAAAAATTCTGGTTCGTCTTTAAATTAAATTATATCTTGTTTTTGCACTTTATGAAAATCATATGATATGTTTTTCATCTAGCAAAGAGAGTTTCATTTTAAAGTATAATATAATCTCCATGATTAGTTTGTTATAAAAGATATTTTATATAATTTTTATAAAGTGTTAAAACAAAATAAATATGTAATTTATTTTAGAGACAACATTCTTTTCCAATAGAAAATGAAATATCTTAACATCATATTTACAAAACTAAACATTTCATAATATGTGTTAAATCTTTATTAATGATGACTTCATAGTCTCGGAGAAATTTCATTAAAATAATTCTGCCATCATTTCATTAACGAATTTTAATCCTATTAATAACTTTTAGATATAAGAGAAAACGTCTTGAATATAATATATATATATATATATATATATATATATATATATATATATATATATATATATATATATATACACACACACACGTTAAGTTGTTTGATAAGTATTCATATTACCAAAGAAAGTCTACCTCTATAAAGTATTCTATGTATAATTATCAAACTATCAAATTAATATTCACTGGATTCTTAATTCAATTTTAAAATAAGAAACACAATTTGTAATTACAAAATAAAAAAACAAAATGTTGAGAAGAGAAAAATAAACTCAAATAATTCATTATTGATATAAAACTCAATTAATTTTTATTAATCTTAATTATGTGAGTTGATCCTAAAAAAATAATTCTCCATTCACAAAGAATACAATTGAAAATAAAAATCAAATTAAATTTGAGAGAAAGTCTATAAAGAAATAATTCGTAAAAGTGAAAATTAAGGAAACCATTTATAATCATCAATTATTTGTCTATTGATAGTTTATAATCATCTTTAATTAACAATAACAAAATTTGAACATAGAACTTTGCATAAATTATAAAATTCATAATTACTAAATTCGAATTAATGGATTTAATTAACCCAATCAATTAGTTACTATATTGAAGGGATTTAGTTGTCAAAAATTATCCATTACCGATGAGTTTTTTTATCAAACTTTTTTTTAGAGTAAATCATCTGTATTAGAGATTGAATTAGAGATTATTAATATATAAAATATAAGGGATATAAAGAAAAACAATAGCCTAATTAATTTTTTCTTCAACTGTTTATTTACAGAGTTCATTCCTGTCTCTGAAATTTTAAAAGATTCAATTTAGTATTTTTAACTAAAAAAAATTATATAAGATAATTTATCTTTGCCCAAACGAGAGTTGATAGAGTCGAAATTTACAATCAACAACAGTTCTAACCGAGGCTAAATGTTTGAGACAAATTAGTAACATTTTTGTCAATTTCTAACATTTCAATTATAAGATATTTAAAATTAAAAAAAATAATTAAAATTGTAATTATAAAATTATCAAAAGTTCGTACCGTCTTAATGTTAACTTTATTTTATTTCAAATTAAATAATAATTAATTAATAAAAATTTTGACATTCTAATGAATGAAATAAAAATTAATTTTTATTTTATTTATTATTTATGTAAACGTAAAATACATAAATTATTTATGTACAAATTAATTTTCATATTTTATAATATTATCAAAAGTTCATACCGTCTTAATCTTAATTTATTTTATTTCAAATTAAATTAATAATTAAATAATAAAAATTTTGACATTCTAATGAATGAAAATAAAAATTAATTTTTATTTCATTTATTATTTATGTAAACTTAAAATACATAAATTATTTATGTAGAATTAATTTTCATATTTTATAATATTATGGACAGAAATTATAATAAAATTTATTCAGTAAAACTAAATTTCTATTTTAAATTTTCATAGATAAATAATTTTAAACTGTGTTTAGTGAAGAGAATAATTTAACATAAAAAAAATTGAAATTGAAACTTAAAAACTAAAATCATACCATTTTTCACTTGTGAAATTACTTTTGTGATAATTTTTATTTGGATTAAGGGGTTATTTAAAACGATGTTGACATCATTGGTAAATTCCTCGGGGAAATAATTTTCATACTTATCATACCTTTCCAATCCATTATATTATAATCGACTTCCAAGGAAAGTTATTTATTAGCATTTTATAATGTCTAAATTGAAAATTATATGTAATCTATTTTGATCAACTACTTCATTATATCTTCCAATCCATCGAATTTATATAATTAAGCTTATCAAAATGCTTTTCATTCTGTCAATTTTTACCATCGAAGTTTTTCGTTCTTCAATTTATAACTTAAAATCTAAAATTGATTTTAATTTCTCAAAGTTAACCTTCAATGTAACATTTCACTAAGAACTTACATTATTACTAATTAAGATAGCCTAAATAAACATTTACGTAATATTTACATTCTCTCTAATATTTTCAAAATATATTTAAATCACAAAAATAAAATAGAAATTGCATTCTCTTTTATATATATATATATATATATATATATATATATATATATATATATATATATAATAATTTCTTATATTGAATTGATACATTTTAGCCTATATTAATTTGATACATTTCAGTCTATTTTGGTTTCGTACATATCAGTCTATGTTAGTTCAGTACAACTCAATTTATGTTGATCCAATACATCTCAATCTATAGTGGCCTCGAACATCTCAACATATAATAGCATGAAATATCATGGCTTAAGATGGCTTAAAACATCTCAGACTATGATGGGTTAGATTTTCTTAAACTAAGATGACTTGGATTATTTTGGTTAGTTGAAAATATGACTTCGGGTTAAAGAGTATTACAGAGGTCCTCAATCAAGATTAATTAAGGTAAGGGTGTTACTCCTACCACCACCTTTGCTCCCTTCACCTCCCCAACTTTCTGTAATTTTTTTTTAATTACAAAAATAACCTTTTTTTTATCTTTTTTTTACTCTTAACCTTATTTAATTATGAAATCCTAAATTTTTACCACAACAACACCACCTCTCCTTCTCTCTTTCAGGTTCTCACCCCAACTCCAGATCCGTAGGTTCTAACCCCCTACAATGCCAACCCAGCGCATAAAAAAAATAACCAAACTTGTAGGTCTTCAACCTCTAAAAATACAACATTCCACGTAAAGGTTAAGGTACGTTACTGTAGCAAAGTTGCTGCAAAAATGCAGCGAAGCAGTATCAAGAAACTCGCGTAAATTGGAAACTACATGTTTATTAGCAACCCAACTGAAGCACATAAAAAACTAGTCCAACTACAACAATTTTGCTGCAAGAACCCACTAAACAGCGCATATTACTCTCAAGACCTCTTGAGAGTCACACAACCACTGGTAGCCAAGAAAAACATATAAAGCAAGCCTTAGTTGCAGCAATCGTGCTGCAAAAAAAAAAAGTACAACCCAACGTCTAACACGTACATGACAGGATAGAGTTATTCCAAGTATAATTGACAGCCAATTACATGTCACAACAACACTTATATTCATCCAAAATCATGTGTATATAGTCCAGCGCTGACAGATAACCATCACAAATTCATAAGGAACCTAGACCTTTCAAGGGTAGTGTTAAACGGATGTTGACATACGTTTTACCTTAAACGGACATAGACATCTGCTGATGGATGCTCATATCCGTTTCAGGTTTCCTCTCAAGTAATTTTCAAAATCACAGATTTATAGAAAACCACAAATTTTAAATATAAAAAGCTTTGACCACTTTTCTAGTTCCTGAAACTTGCAGAGGTACAATAAGCATTGTTCAAGATTGTCAACATCTGCCGCCACACGATATGGTCGGGATTACTCTTCGACGCCACCTCGCCTCACTTCCCACCACTGGATTCACCCTCTAGAGCGGAGAATCGAAGATGTTAAAAATCCCGAAATATTGGTCTGGTCGTATATGGGGACGAACCCTCTACGGTCAAGACCCGGACGAAAAGTTCTCTTGAGACACCGCCGACTACGACTCCGGCAAATTAGAGTGCGTCGGCGGTGCCAAGCCGCCAGCGACATTGGCCAAGCTCACCCTAAATGGCGTAGAAGGGTTGGACTTCTACGACATGATTTTGGTTGACGATTATAACCTTCCGATGCTGATCGTGGTGAAGGATGACACCAGGGGCGGGTGCAGTGCCACGGGGTATCTCGTTGACCTCAATGGCGGGTGTCCGGTGGAGGTCAATGTGATATAGAAATTTAAAGTTTCAGAAGAGTAAATAAATAAGGTTAAAAAGTAAAAGAGGTTAATTTTGAAATTAAAAAAAAAAATTGATAGAGAGTTGGGGAGGTGGAGGGAGCAAAGGTGGTGGTGGAGGGAGCAACACCCTTAAGGTAGTTATTCATAGGTCCAAGTCCAACCAAATAAAGGCCCATTAGTCTAGTAAAAATAGAACTATTCATGATGTCACTACTTATGTACTCATTATTACAATGTTTACTGTTATCTGACGCAATTAACTAACTTCAGTGTTGGAGTGTCTTACCCATGTACACCCTTTCTCGATTTAAAGAGAAGTGGGCCTAGAACATCTCAACTTAAAGGCATGATGTTAGAAGTGCACCTTCTTTAGGTTTGAGGCTACATCCAAGTCCTTGAACATTTTGGTTTAAAGAGTAAGGAGTCTTTGCTAGGAATTTGTAGGGTCTTCATAAGGTAATTTTGGTCTTGTAAGAACATTGATGCCCACCGTGGAACCGAGATATATTTTGTGAAGAAAAATTTATATGGTTTTTATAAGTACAATGATAAGTACAAGAGAAATTGGATATCCCTCTAGTGAGATGGTCATGCAAAAGGCCTTTGTTGACATCTAGGTCTTAGGTTCTCTATCGGGCCTTATTAGTTTTGACATCTCGAACTCATCCTCTTGGCCTCTACATCTCGGCTTCAATCTCTTGGCCTTTACATCTCGGTTTCAACATCTCAGCCTCATCTCTCAGCCTCTACATCTTAGCATCAACCTCTTGGCCTTAGCCTTTCGGTTTTGACATCTCAACATCAACTTCTTAGTTTCAACCTATTGGTTTCAACATCTTAGCCTTGACTTCTCTATATCAACCTGTCGACCTCGACTTCTCAGTCTTGACATGTCGGTCTCAACCTCTTGGCTTTGACTTCTTGATCTTGACATATCGACCTTGACATCAGCATTGACACCTCGTTTTTGCCATCATAGTGTCGACATCTCGGCCTCATTCTATCAACCTCTACCTATCGGCAAGAACCTCTCAGCCTCTATTTCTCAGTCTTGGCATATCGGCCTTGACACCTTGTTATTTCCTTCGTAGTGTTGACATCTTGGCGCCAACCACTCAGCCTCAACCTGTCGACCTCAATTTTTCAGCCTTGAAATCTCAACCTCGACTTTTCAGCCTTGAAATCTTGGCCTCAACTTTTCAGTTTTCACACCTCTGCCTCGACATCTTTACCTCTACCACTCCGCCTCAAACTCTTATCCTCTACCTCTCAATTTTGACATCTTGGCCTCAATATCTCAGCCTCGATTTCTCAATCTAGACATATTAGCCTTGACCTCTTGGCTTCTACCTGTCCCCTCGACTTCCAAATCTTGACATCTCTGCCAACTACCTTGTCAGTCCTGGTTGAATATCATTTGCAATTCTTGTCGGCTACCTTATCAGTCATGGTTGAGCATTCATTATAGTTCTCTGTTGGCTACCTTGTCAATCTTGGTTAAACATCCTTCATAGTTTCCAATCGGCTACCTTGTCGGTCCTGGTTGAACAATTCTTGTAGTTCTCTACCAAGGTCTCCTTTGGTCCTAGTTGAACATGCTTTTAAGTTTTCTACCAAGGTTCCCCTTGGTCCAAGATGAACATGCTTATAAGTTCCTTACCAAGGTCCTCCTTGTACCTAGTTGAATGCGCTTCTAAGTTACCTACCAAGGTCCTCCTTCGTCCTGGTCGAACATGCTTTTAATTTTCCTACAAGGATCCCCCTTGGTCCTGGTTCAACATACTTTTAAGTTCCCTACCAAGGTTCACCTTGGTCATGGTTGAATTGGTCTAACTTTCATCAAATGTTTCCCACTAAGACCGATCTCAATCCTAGTTAAACCTCAATTATAACAACTTGACAGTTTGGTAAGATTCAAATCAAGCCTTTTCGTCTCTTTGCTCCTTGACGCTAAAGGGCTAGTATACCATTGGGACGAGATAGCTAAAGAATATGAAATGGCCTTTGCATTACTATACATCATATCAGTCCATTGTAGCCTATATCATGTTGGTATTTCAAAACTCTCACTTGGTTCATATCGAGTCTGAGGGGCTAGTATACTGTATGTATCTGAAACCATCTCAGCCTATGTTGGCTTAATATATCTTAGCTTATGTTGGTCTGATACATTTAGGCCTATGTTAGCCTGATACATATTTGTCTATGTTGGTCGAATACATCTCAACTGTGATGGCACGATATATCTCAGCTTATGTTGGCCTAATACATCTCAGCCTATGTTGGCCAGGTACATCTTAACCTATTTGGCCAAGTACATATTGACATATGGTGGCTTGATACATCTCAACCTATAGTGGTATGGTAAATCTTGTCCTATGTTGATTTGATACATCTGAGCATATGTTGGCCTAGAACATCTTGACCTATGTTGGCTTGATACATCTTAGCCTATGGTGGTCTGGTACATCTCAGCCTATAATGGCCTGGAACATCATGGCTTAAGATGGCTTGGAACATCTCGACCTATGATGGTTAGGTACATCTCGACTATGACAGCCTAAAACATCTCAACCTATGATGACCTTGATGTTCTTAATTTTGGTTAACTGGAAATATGAATTAGGACTAAAGAGGATTACACAGGTGTTAATTAAGATTAATTGAGGTAAAAGAAATTTAGGCCCAAGCCCAACCAGGTAAAGGCCCATAAGAATAGTATAAATCATTCATGAGGTCATTACTTTCGTACTCATTATTAAAACATTTATTGTTATTTGGCGTACATAGTTCACTTGACTGTTAGTGTGTCTTCTGCAAACACAACTCATCTCGGTCTTAAAGTGACGTGAACGTAAACATCTTGGTTTGAAGGCATGAAGTTGAAAACACATCCCCTCTCAATCTAAGGCTAGGAACATTTTGATTTGAAAAGTAAAAAATCTTTATTATGAATTTGAATTTTTTTTCACAATATGATTTCAGTCTTGTAACAACAAATATAGGTTAAACCCCTTAAGTTGTCTTTATTTATGTGGGTTCTTCCCAATTCGACCTTCATTTTATTGGATTTCCCAATTGAGTCCTAAGAAAATGCAAATTTGAGTCAATTGGGCCCCTGTTGTTAAATTGGGTTAACGGGGTTAACTTTTTCATGATCTGACACCTTGGCGTGGTAAGTTTTTAGTACATGGCATTCGCATAGGTTTATACGTGGAATTTCATAACATTAAACATTTTAAAATTAGGGTTTGTTGGTGGAATTTATGGGTTTTGCTTTGTGCAGGTTTCATGGTGGCGCATGGAGGTGGTTCTTAAGGAAGATGATTCGGACAACGACAAATTGGTATGGTTGCTGACGACGGTGATTTGCGACGAAGAAGTCACTATTGGAGGTTTGTTGTGTTTTGTGATTCTTGCTAGAGAACAAAATTTGCTCGCGATTTAACCTCGCCTCTCTAGTCCACAATTAGGGTTCGAAAATGGTAGAGGATGAGATGTTGATGACGGCCTGAAGGAGATTCTGCGGCGGCCTGAGTGCAAACACAATTTAAGGTTCATCTGCGTTTGATTTTGGGTTTTCTGCACTGGGCTGAAGGAGATTTTGATTGCTGGTGCTATGTATAACACTATCTTTTGGCATTATCAAGGTTCATGTTTTCTATCTGACTTTAGATAAAAGGAAATTAATAAACATGAGATTGTCCAACTCCAAGAAATACTACTTTCTGAAACATTCAAAGAAGGTATTAAAGTGGGAGATGTCAATAGAGCAATACCAATATTAAAAGGGAGACTTCAATAGAAGAAGGTCCTTTTAGTTCTTGATGATGTTGACAAATTAGAGCAGTTAATAGCTTGCGAGTGCTAGACTGGAGTTGCTATCCTTCGACATCTTTACCTTCTGATTTCAATCCCAAACGTTTTGAGATACTCCTTCTGCCTGAAAGTTGCCTTCAGATGTTGAAACCATGAAGGGCGTATTTATCTGTCAAATTGTTTGGTCTAACCACGAGTTTCTACATTAAAAGATAATAACTTGACCCATTCAGTTTTTATGTTGCAGATGGAGTCATTGTTTGTAATAAGCCTTGAATATTGCAAGTTCTTAACTGATCTACCGAGCCTACGAGACACACCATTCTTAAAAACTTTGTGTCTCGATAATTATTGTAATTTAGTTAAATGATGAATTAATTAGGTTTCTTGATAAGCTTCACTTCTTGAGTGCTAGATTCTGCGACAGCCTGAGCGCAAATGCGATTTGCTCACATCCATTACTCTTCTACTTAAACTCTTCTATTCCCTCAAATAATCATCATTTTTTTCTTCTACCTCTTTTTCACTTTATGCTCAATCAATTATCCTTCTCAAATGAGTAACCCTGGAAATGGGGAATCAAACACCCAAATCTCTGAAAATGGAAAAAAGTTTTAATCTTTTCAGGTACAATTCACTGATCATTCATGTTCAATGCCCTCTCCGGCATGGGTAGCGGTGGCCAAGTCAACTCCACCGCTTCCAATAACGCTATGAGAGACGCCCTGTTCTTGTTCTGATTTTAGAAACTCTATTTTTAAAATGTTTATTTTATCAAATTCCACGAACAAAAGTCTGAGAATGCCACGTTTAAAAAATAGTCACGTCAACGTCTCACCTTATAAAAAACTTAATCTCATTAAGCCAATTTAACGGCACGGTCAAATTGACTGAAATTTGCATTTTTTAGGACTAAATTGGAGAATCCAATAAAACGAGAATCGAACTAAAAAATACCCAAATAAATAAAAACAATTTAAAGGGTTTAACCAATATATATATATATATATATATATATATATATATATATATATA
>NC_028358.1:7053096-7091684 GCF_000741045.1 Vigna radiata var. radiata
TATATATATATATATATATTGTTACTAATGAGGAACATTGGTAAATTTGAAGATAAATGATTTTGATGATGATGCAAGAAGATAGACTTGAAGAATTTGTTATAATTGTTTTAAAAGCACTTTGTAGAATATAAATGTATTAGGAAAATCTTTGAATATGTAATACTTAAAAAATCTCGTAACTTTAGTTAAGTTACACATTTAATCGATTATGTGAAGCTATAATCGATTATCCTGAGCTTTCTTGAAAAACCTCTTTGCTTTGGAATAATCGATTATTACTTAGGATAATCGATTATCACATTTTTGAAAACCCCATAACAGACACAAATAATCGATTATCACTTATGATAATAGATTATTTCTGGCAGTTGCGAAATGACTTTTCTGTTTCTGACCCTAGGCTTATAAATAGGTTTTTACACTGCTCTTATAATTTAACTTTTCAGTTGAGAGTATTAGAGCTTTGTGCCTAAGGGAAGCCCTCTGTGAGTGAAAAGGGTATTTATGCCACTTTGAGAATGCAGTTTGTCTTAGGAAGTTCTAAAAGTGATAGAGTGCTCTTGCTTGGTCTTGTGAATAGGAGAAGCTCGCGTTTTGTGTGTCAAAGGTCGAAGTGGTTCTCTTCAAGCTGGCAAAGTTGTTGCTTCCGGTTCGTGCGTCGAAGGAAGCTCTTCCGGTTCATTTGTCGAAGGAAGTTACTCTCTGCACTCTTCCAGTTCGTTTGTCGAAAGAAGGTGTTTTCTATTCTTTTCTCATTTCATTATCTTGTAATCTGTACAACTATATTTTTAGTGAAAAGGTTAATAACTTTTTATAGTGATTAATAGCTAGATGTATAATCTTTTGATTCGAACAATTATAAAAATTCAAAGTGTGATTTTTCTCTTCCCTACACTCTTTAAACTTTTAACACTCCAACTGTTCGATAAATTTTCTCTTAGAATCGAACCATTTTAATTTAAGTTGTGACCAAACGCGCTTATTAATTCTATTCCGCTGCGCAACTCTAAACAAGATATCGATTGTATCTGATACCAACAATTGGTATCCGAGCTTGCTTTGATAGTTTTTCAAATTTTTTGAAAATGGGTGGTCATAATCAAGTTTATGCTGAGGGTGCTTCTATTGATAGACCTCCTTTGTTTACGGGGGAAAATTACGCGTTTTGGAAAATAAGAATGCAAATATTTTTAGAGTCAATTGATAAGGGTATTTGGAAAGTTGATTTGAATGGTCCTTTTATTCCTACTGTAAATTTGAATGTGTAGAAGTAGAAAAACCATTTTTACAGTGGACTATGGATGAAAATAGAATGACACAATATGATGTTAAGGCCAGAAATATAATTTTATCTGCACTAACCCTTGATGAATTTTTCAAAGTTTTTGTTTATGAAAGTGCTCAAAAAATGTGAAACTTTTTAAAAGTCACTTATGATGAAGCCTCAAATTTTCCTAAGTTGACATTTTCAAATGAAAGCTCTACATCAAACTCTTAAAGCGAATATGATTCTATTGAGCAAGAAAATATGTGCTTGATGGCCAACGGTGAACCATCTGGAAGTCAACTCTTGAAGAAAAAGAAGGACAAGCAAGGCTCCTCATCAAGCTTCAAGTGTTATAGATGTGGTGAAAGAGGCCCTGTGAAAGCTTATTGTTCAAGCAATAAAATAAGTAAAGAAAGAAAAGAAAAGAAATCTCACAAAAAAGAAGAAGGCCTACATTTCCTGGGTTGATAATGAATCAAGTAGTTCGAGTGATTCTGTTGAAGAAGAAAACTTGTGTTTAACAGCTAATACTAATGACACTGCAAGTCAAGTAAGTTACTCTAACCTTGATATTAGTGAATTTGATGTACAAAAATGCTTTTCTTGAATTGCTTGATGAATCTGAAAAATTGAATGTTGCTCATAAAAATTTGAAAAAGGAATTTAAAGAATTGAAAAATAAATGAGAGGCGTTATATGAGGAAGTTATTTTAAGAAATAAAATCTGCAATTTAGAAATGAAAGAAAATACAAATGTTGAACATCCTGTTGAATGCCTTTCATGTAAGAATCATGTGCTTGATATTGATATTCTTGAAAATATGCTTGAAGTTGCAACTAGAAATAATAATGCTGAAATACTTGTGCCTGTTAAAAAAGTTTATAAAAACAAAAGGGTTTTTAAAAGTAAGAACCAAATTAAAAGAACCTGTAGGGTATGGGTAGAAAAAGGAACTGTTTGTTATAGAGATTTAAATGTTGTCAAATGTTTTTATTGTATTGAAAAGGGGCACACTTCTAACAAATGTAGAATCAAACATTTTAAGGTTCCTAATGGAAAATATGTTTGGATTCCTGTTATTAAGTAATTTTCCTCTAACATCAAAGGACCCAAATGAGATTATGGGAACCAAAACTCTATTGTTTTGTTTTACAGGTTAAGTTTTCAAAGGAAAAGAACATTGTATGGTATCCTGGTAATTTTTAAGAGCTTTAAAAATGATTTATAAATGCTAGATGTGTCTTAGGTTGAAAATTTGGTCCAAATTTGTGTTTTTCGGAAATTAACGTACATAATCGATTACCAAGGGTAATAATCGATTATTTCGGCCTCAAAATTTGGATTTTGACATTTTGGCTCGCAAATAATCGATTATTTAAAGTAATAATCGATTATCTTAAGTCCCAACGTAAAAAGAAAAAACATTTTTTTAATTTTTTTTAAGAGTCTGTTTTTAAAAAAAGATTATTACATTTAGGGGGAGTAATTTTAATACATTAAAAGGACTTCAATTCTTTTTAAATTACCTATTTTATGGGGAGCATAAAGTTTAGATATTTTTTAAGGAGGGGTGAAATTTTTTATTGAGATTTTTTGTGATAATTTTGTGATCACTGACATTCATTTGAGAGGGAGATATATGAGTTTGTTAGATATCTTGTTTTTATCTCTATTATGGATTAATTACTCTTTTCCCCTTAGCTGTCAAATTAAGAACATCACATATCACAATACCTTCAACTCCCTAATTATCCTTCAAAAAAAAATTTTAAAGTCTGTTTGTATTTCTAAATTAGAGTTGAATTTCTGTTTTTCTCATTTTCCATGTGGTATTTTGTTCTTTCATGCTATGAAATTTCAATTTTATTCCTGTTTTGAAATGCATCAATTCTTTTGTTAAGGGGGAGAAAATTTTGAGGGGGAGTCTTTCCACTTTTTACTTTTTGCTTATGATCAAAAAGGGCGAGAAGTAGTGCAGGTACTACTATTTTTGTTGTTGTATGTTAGCTTGTATGTTTTGCAGATAAACCAAAGTTGCTTTTAAACAAGTATTTTTGATCAGCATAAAAAAGGGGGAGATTGTTACCAATGAGGAGCATTGGTAAATTTGAAGAAAATGATTTTGATGATGTTACAAGAAGATAGACTTGAAGAAGCTGTTATAATTGTTTTAAAAGCACTTTGTAGAATATAAATGTATTAGGAAAATCATTGAATATGTAATACCTAGAAAATCTCGTAACTTTAGTTAAGTTATGCATTTAATCGATTATGTGAAGCTATAATCGATTCTCCTGAGCTTTCTTGAAAAAACCTCTTTGCTATGAAATAATTTATTATTACCCGGGATAATCGATTACCACATTTTTGAAAACCCCATAACGGACTCAAATAATCGATTATCACTTATGATAATAAATTATTCCTGACAGTTGGGAAATGACTTTTCATTTTCTGACCATGGGCTTATAAATAGGTTTTTACACAACTCTTATAATTTAATTTTCATTTGAGAGTATTAGAACTTTGTGCCTAAGGGAAGCTCTTTGTGAGTGAAAAGGGTATCTATGCCATTTTGAGAATACAACTTGTCTGAGGATGTTCTCAAAGTGATAGAATGCTCTTGTCTGGTCTTGTGAATAGGAGAAGCTCGCGCTTTATGTGTCAAAGGTCGAAACGGTTCTCTTCAAGTTAGCAAAGTTGTTGCTTTTGGTTCGTGCGTCGAAGGAAGCTCTTCCGGTTCGTTTGTCGAAGGAAGTTACTCATTGCACTCTTCTGATTCGTTTGTTGAAGGAAGGTGTTTTCTATTCTTTTCTCATTTCATTATCTTGTAATCTGTACAACTATATTTTTAGTGAAAAAGTTAATCACTTTTTATAGTGATTAACAACTGGACGTAGAATCTTTTGATTCGAACTAGTATAAAAATTTGTGTGTGATTTTTCTCTTCCCTACACTCTTTAAACTTTTAGCACTCCAACTGTTCGATAAAAGTTCTCTAAGAAAATCAATTTTTTAAAACGGACTATTGTAACTTCATTTATGACCGAACAGGATTTTATTTCAGCAAAAATAAAATAAAATAGAAATTAGGCTAGATTTCTTTTTTCTTGACAAAAATGTCATAAATTAGTCTTAGATTCAAAAAGATTTTAAAATGTTTACCCAATATCAATATAAAAATTTGCAACCTTTAGAAAACTCAAAAAATTCCCATAATATTAAATTGTACAAATATAACTTACAAACATATATATTTGAAACTTTCAAACTTAAATTCAATTCAATTTCAAACTTGAATTCAAATTCAATATCACAAATATTTATAAATACTTAAACTTCAAACAATTTATAAACACATGCTTCACCATCATTCAATAACCCTCAAAATTTAAATATAAACTATCAAAATCTCATATGCTTCTTAAATATATAAATTCAACAAGTTTGATCAAGTAACATCTCTTCATAAAATATATACTTCATAAGAAAGTTAAACTTATACATACAAAACTTTTATCAATAATCACAACATACTCTTATTATCCAGAACTATGAACTAACTAAGATCAACTTTGTTCAAAAAAATATGCATGCAAATCTTAACCTTATACATGCAATTAAATTCTACAAAATCAACTTAGAGAAAATAGGACAAAATATAAATTTACACAAAAATGATTTTTGATTGGAGAGAAATATTGTACTCCAGACCAAGATTTATGTAATCCGTTCTTTTCTAGATCCATGCAACATGAATGTGAACGCAAACCTATGCTCAATTTATACAAACCTTTCAAGAAACAATATCAAAAGAAGATCAGATTTAGCGTAAACAAGAGTAAAGTTTTGCTTATCTTTATTTCTGAATAGATTATACCAAAAGTAGTTTTAAGTAAAATAAAATACCTGGCTTTGACTTACGAGTCTCTTTAAAAAGATTCCACAAACATTTTCATTTTTGAAATAAAAAAACAAAAAGGTTAAGTTTTTTTTATTAAAAAACTTAACCTTTTTAAAACTATTAAAACAAATATATATTTCTGTGTTCCTTTTAGATTTTTTTTTTTTGTCGTGAATGATAGTTAATTTGACAAGATTATTTAAATGAAATGAAATCATTTTATTGTATTATCTTAGGACCCAAAAGTGAAAAAAAAGAAAGTTATTGCATGGCATGGCATGCAATGCAAGACAGCTAATGAATTTGATACAATCTTTGAAAAAAGATATAGAAAAAGTGTTATGTCCCACAGGCAAGAAATGCATCCAACAATGAGCCACCATATGAGATGCAAAACTCACTCACTCACTCACATGGCCTCCAACACACCATGCCCAACCGCTCATTAAGGAGCACTCAAAGGATTTCTATTCATTCCAACAACTTTCAAACCTTATCTTTATTCTTTTATTTCTCTTTTTCTTTCATCATGTCAAAACAACAAACATAAGTTTTCTCTCTTTTTTATTCATGTTATTGGAAATCGATTTTCTTCTCATGTTTCAAATTTTCAACCTGCTAATTAAGTTTTTCAAGTGAAAATTTCTTGTCTTTAGTTGTTATATATGAAAGATTATATATTTTTATTATTCTTTTCCTGAAAGTAAAATAGAAACTAGATAAATATTTATATGATTTATTATTTTTTTTTTATGTGTTTTGATGACAAATAAACTCGTTTTTGTGGATGTTGTCCGAATTCATCTTCGTTTTGACTAGAAATATCTGAATTGACTAAATATGATATAGATATGGATATTATCCTCTAACATGTATTGAAGTTCAAAATAATAAAAGACTTACTTAAAAAAACGTTAGAATTAGTTTAAAATTAGAAGGAAAATTCTATATTACTTTAAATCCAACTCTAACCCTATTTTTCTACATATAAAAAAAATCAAATATAAATCTAATAATTGGTTTAAAAATAATTCTTGAAATATTTAATAAAATTAAATTTTAAGAAAAAATATCAATATAAAATTTATATAAAAATTAAAATTGGTCTCACTTTGCAAATTGATAAAATTATTCTATTAAGAAATTAAGATTGAATTCAATCAAAATAAAAAATATAAGAACAAAAATTAAATATAAAACACTAGCATGCAATATTACTATTGGACGCAACAATTACGGCAAATTTTTTAATTAAAAAAATTGAATAAATTAAATAAAATGACAAAAAAATAATAAACTAACACATGTCATATATTGTTTAATATTTTTAAATATTTACATTGAATAAACTCAATAAGGATTAAATTAGTATTTAAGCCTTAAAATTAAATTAAAATATGTTTCCTCTAATTTAAATAAAAAAATTCAAACATTTTTATCAAGTCTTAAATAAAATTAAAAAAATACTTTTAATTACATACACTTTCAACTTTTACTAATGTATCTTGTCTCTTTCTAACAAAGTAAGTCATGTCCATGCAAATTTTTCATATCTCCCACTTATAGCATCCTCACTTACATATTATGTTGCAAAGTTCTTTTCACTTAGTTGATATAAATTTATCACATCTTATAGCTGCATCACTATTACTCACTTCTTACTTTAAAACTATAATGATCCATTAGCAAATTCCATCGATAACAAAAAATTACAAATGAGTAATACTCTATTGGTAAACCCTTTATTTTAAACCCTTTTTTTCTATATATATATTTTGTTATGTTTACATTTATTTTGAAATACTAAATGTGTTATAAAAATTCTTTATTGGATTTATAGTAAAGTACACGGTTTTGTGAGGATTTACAGTAATCTTCTTTTAGTTGTGTCAGAAATTTTTAGAAATAGGGTAGTCTTTTATGTTGACAGTTTTAACTTTGTAGTCAACATAAGAAAAATGGAGTAATATTTGTTAAGGTTCATTGTAATGAAAATCAAACTCATGTAAAACTTGATTTAAGCTTATCAAAAGATTTATTTTAGTTATATTATGCTTAATGATTATATTAGTTTGATAATATTTTACTTGATTATTTAGGATTTGATTACCATTGAAAAGTATTTTTAAATCTATATTATTGTGAATAACACCTAAGTTGAATTTATTTTAAGGATAAACTAATTTAAATTAATATCAAACAATTTTCTTAAGAAATTAAGATGTGAATAATTTAATAAATTTATGATACGATTAAAATTTACCAAAATAAATTTGTATTTAATTATTTTACATGAAGGATGATCTTTGTGAAACTCAGTTCCAAAATCTTAATATTTTACTTTAGCATATCATTTTAATTTATTTCACAATTGTTCAACAATCATTCCAATTCAAAGCTTGATTTCTTATTCTTTATTTTATTATCTTATCATTGTCTTTAATTTTTTTATGTTTTACTATTTATATTTTATTTTATTTATAACAAAAGATTTAATTTTACAAAAATTAACAAATAAGCCTTCTGAAACTTAAACATTGGGTTAGTCCTTGGATTTCAATACTCAAATTTAAAAAAGCAAAACAAAAATTACTTTACTAGTTATGAATTTAGTACATTTATCAAATTGTAAGATCGAAAAATCTTATTAAATAAGGAAGTATACTTAATATAACATTTAGTGATGTAATAGAAGACATGATAACATTGAAGGGTTTGATGGTGGAGTTGCTAACACTACATTGAATGAGACATAAAAACATCCAAGGTTTCATAAAAATAATCTTGTAATTCCTATAAAGTAACCTTTTTTATATTTTAAAACAAATAATAAAATATGATATTCTTTTAGAATTCTCAATTTGTTTTCCTTGTAATTTGAGTATGAGAGATAGAAAATAAAGCATGAAACGTAACATCAAAGCCTATGTGTGGTCACCAAAAGTTTTTGATAGAGAAACTTTGATGAGTAGCTTTATGTCACACCTCAAAGATTCATTCACATGAACATCAAAACCACTTGTATAGACATTTTCTTTCTAATGACCCTCTTCAAAAGTTATTTATATATACGATAACATATTTTAACAACATTTTAATATCATTTATATTTAATTATGTATTATGTATTATTATGTGATTGATCTATGTTGGTATATATAATTATTATTAATTCTGAAGTAATTTTAGACCAATAACAAAATAAAACATAAAAAAATATTAAAATATTATCAAAAAAGGTTAAATATATGTTTTAGTCCTCATATTTGTTCCTCATTCTCAATTAGGTTCTTATGTTTTTTTTGTTCCATTTGCATCCTAATATTTGTAATTTGAGACAATTAAGCCCTCTCCGTTTTTTTTGTCCCAATTGCATCCTAATATTTGTAAATTTAAGACAATTAAGCCCTCTCAATTGGCCTACGACGTTAGTTCCAGTTAACGGAGAGGGCTTAATTGTCTCAAATTTACAAATATTAGGATGCAGTTGAGACAAAAAAAACATGAGGATCTAATTGAGAATGGAGAACAAATATGAAGACTAAAATATATATTTAACCATAAAAAATTATTGTAAAAAATCCTTATATATCCACTTAGTGTTTGAACTTTCTTTCATCAAATAATAACCTATGAATAATCTCATCAATTCTATGATCATTCAATTCCTTTTAGAAATTCATCTTCTCCAAATTATTGTTATTTTTTATTCACCTCTTTCTTTTATTCAACCTTTATTTAAACTTTAACTGGGAAAATGAGATCTTTTCGTTGTTATAAGGATGTGGTTTTACTTCCTTAACTCTAATTATAACCTTTCCATGTCATAATAGTACGATTTTTGTTTTTTATATTTCAAATTTGTTTACATGACATCTAATAACAATAGTTTGAAAAGGTCTAATTATACAATTATAATATGTGACATCCAATCATTTTGGATCATTTTTATAGCTTTTCAGACAATACTACTTTTAAAAAAAGTGTTACTATAAAATGAAAATATACTCATTTCTTAAAGAAAATTTAGAATGAAAACTAAAGTCTAACTGCACTTGTTTTAAAAATATTAGAATACTATTAATATAAATTATATTTATAATTTAACTTTTTAATAATAAAATATTAAAATATTATTTATAAAATCATTTATACTCTAATATAATTTTCTAGATTTTCACATCTCACCATAATTTCCTAGTATATCTCATGGTTCAAATTTTCATACTAAAACATATTCTAAATTATATAATTTAAAAAATATTTTTCATAAAAATATATTTTAAATTATACAATTAAAAATATTTTTTAAATTTTAGATTATATAATCTAAAATACATTTTCATATCTAAAAATGTATTTTAGAGTTTTAGATTTCTGAATCTAAACTATATTTTTTTATCTATAAATGCATTTCAAATTTCTAGATTAGATAATTCAGAAAACACTTATCAATTAGTAATTTGGAATATATATATATATATATATATATATATATATATATATATATATATATATATATATATATATATATATATATATATATTGTGTAAAACTAAAAATACATTAATATGCAATATATCTTTAGTTATAGGACTTGAAATATATTTCTGATTATACAATCGAAAATACAATTTAATTCTAAATTGTATAATTTCTTAATTATATTAATCCAAATATTTCTGATTCATCAGTCATTTTTGAGGTACTCACGAGTTCATATTACCACCTTCCTTTTTAATAATGAAGTATTTGCTTCTTGCACCTCTCAAATTCCTACCTATAGGCCAAAAATTAATGAGTTTCAGAATACAATTCCAAAATAAAAGATAGGTAGAATCCACAAGTAATAAAATCAACTTTCAATTATTTCTTTGTTGAATAGATAAAACGTGATTTTCACTAAATTTTAGAAAATTATAATTTCAAAGTTGTAATTACATGAAAATTTCATAAAGATATTTGAAAAATCTGTACAAAGTGAAGATGTTCAAAATAAAGATAGTTGAAATAAAATAAGTCACTTTTTCTTTACCTTCCATAAACTTTACTACTTCTAATGCGTATTTTGTTCTCTCTTTTAATCTTTTAACTTCAACAACCTTATTCTATGTTTTTATCACAAAACATTACCATATATTCCTTAAATTTAAGAAAAAGTTGGAAGATCCACAATAATCTCTTTCAACAAACTTAATTAATTACTTTTTGCACCATCGTTTATTTATTTAATTCAATTTGTTCTCCATCTTATTAAAAGATTCAAACGAAAACGAATCTCGTAGTTTTCAAAATTATAATGGTATAATTCTTTGGAAAGTTTTAATAATGATTTTTTCAATTTCATTATATCTTTTAAAATCGAGTTAATGTAATATTTTTAGTAAAATTCATGATGATAAAAATTATTTTAATAACATCCATTTTCCATTTTTCGTGTGCCACGTCTCTTTTTTATTATAAAATCAACTTTCATCAATAATATATTAGTCATTATTTATTTTATATGCCATTTTTGTAATATCATTACAATTAATTTTATACCATGTATTATTTTCTTAACATTATTACTATTAATTTTAAAAACAAAAACATTGGCTTGTCTATAACATTAAATTGAGAACGTTAAAAAAAAATGATAAAAGTAAAAAAAAATATAAAAGAAAAACGATAAAATTAAAATATATATTTAAAAAGCTTATAATGGTAATAGCACGAATATTTCATCTACTAAAATTGATATCATTAATTTCATAAGTCATTATTATTATTTTTTATTTAATTTCATAAATCATTATTTTTTTTATATATAAATTGTGTGTATGTGTAAATTAAAATTAATAGTTAATGGTTAATACTTTTATCATTGATTGAAAAAAAAAAAAAGTTTGTTAACTTGTGCTTTTGAAATTAAAGAAATTTGATTGAATTTTTTGTTATAGGATAAATCAAACTGAAATAAAATATATAATTCATGAATATTTTTTTGAAAAAACAAAAATGCAAAAGAATATAAAATGAGCAAAGTGGTTACTTTGCTTTAACAGAGAATAAAGTAAAAGGGTAATAAAGGTAGTTAGTTAGTTGTAACTAACAACTGAAAAAAGTGTTTTTGACTAAAGAATGAGAATTGTAGTTGATTCTTTTAAGTAGAAAGGCTAATATTGTTAATGGCACTCCCTTTATTGTTTACTACACCTCTTGTTTTTTTTTTTTGTTTTTTCTTACAAAAAATAAGTGTATGTTGGTTGTGAAACAATAAAAATGTTTCACTTAAATCTGTTTTCTATTAATATGAAATAAGTAAGATTTTTCTATTAACAGTTAAAATATATTTAGGTGTAATGTCAAAATAATTTTATAAATAATGTAAATTGTTGTGTGTGTGGAAACTTCTTTAAAGATTAAATAAAAGACTAAAAATTTCTTTTATGAAATACACTATTTAAAACAGTGTTATAAAAACACTACAATGGGTATTTATTTTACCATACTTTTTATCTTACACCTCGACGATGTGTAGGAAAAGCTCAAAGGAAAAATATTTTGGAATGTATTTTTCTGAATTTTTTATACAAATTACGTAATTTGAAACTCAAAAATATATTCAAAATTTCAGTGTAATTAGAAATATATTATCGAGTTACACAATTTAAAATATGTTTCACATAATACAAATAAATTAATTCAAAAATACATTCTGGATTATATAACTTATAATATATTTTTAAATTGTATAATCAAAAATGCATTCGAAATCAAAATTATATTATCTATGAATGTATTTTAAATTAAATAATATAGAAATACATATCGGAACATACAATCTATTTGAAACTGCATTAGGAATTATATAATATGGAATTCTAAAAATGTGTTATGAATTACACAACTTAAAAGACATTTTCATATTATACAATCCAAAATATTTTTTGAAATTCAAAACTAGATTTACACGAACTCTACAATTCAAACATGTTACACTTCCATATAAATACAACAAGAAAGCAGGGGAGTGCAAAAAGTAATTATCCCATTCAATGTAGAAGTTTGCTCACCAAAGACCAACATTCGGCTTTTTCTTTATACACCCCACAATTTCTTTGAGCACCACTTCAATGAGAATTTTACCCTCAAAATGATTTCTGGATCACATGTTTTGAAATTCTAGAAAAAAACTTTTTACAAGATTTTAGTGACAGAATTTTTGGAACCCATGAATACATTCCGAAATAAGCTTTCAAAAATAAATAATATTTCTAGAAAAGCTTTCTGACACTGACAATGAGGATGATGATGGCAACGGTGATATGATACAATGATAAAGAATAGTTTAGTCGTTTCGTAATAATATGGGGTGCATTTAGTATTGTGGAAATGGAGGAAACAATACCAATATTGTTAAAATAGTTGGTTTTTTTTTTCTTTGATAGTACTCTCTAACAGTGTATGTTTTTCTTTTTAATGCTGCGTTTGATTTATTTTGAAGAAATATATAAGTTCAATATAAGTTTAGTGAATTTTTTTTATTTTAATCTTTATATTTTTTATCTTTTTAAAATTAAAAAAAAAACAATTCCTTGTATCATATGACACTATTTAGATATTTGCATGTAGAACAAAATGTTTATTCTTTCAAGTGTTACAATATAACGTCATGTGATATTTAAAAAAAAAAATCTTAAAATTGGTAAAATACAATTTTATTCTTTTATTTCAACACGAATAAAAAACTAAATACAGTGTTTTAAAAATTTTGAAGGATTTAAAAAATAATAATTATAAGAAATAAAATAAAAATTTATGCATTTTACTGTAGCTAAATTCAATATTTTCAACTTGGTTTTTTTACTGAGTTTTGATTTTGAATGTGATAGACGTGATTGATCTCAGAGAGTGTTTTTGTAGAGTAGACTGAACTTAACAAAGGATGATCCACCTGTACAAAAATATACAATATTAAGAGTTTTGGATTAGATAATATGGATAAGAAGAAAGTAATTAACTTAAGTGAGCAACACTTTCGAGCTTTTTATATTGAATTGAATGCAATGTGACTCTTGAGTCCGAGTTTATGAAAAGTTACACTAAATAAAATACCATATAAAGAGAGGTAATGAAAAGGGGCCAAGCCATTGAGAAAAGCCCAACCAGCTTTTAACCCAAAATCCCGTGCTTGCCTTTCAGACATGGAAGCTTCTCGCGTGTCAGATGGTAGGTGAGAAGCACAGCAAAGATAAGGTCGAAGCTTTTCTTGGGTAGGCAAAGATGATGGTCGAAGCTCTTCCTGGGTGGATCTGCAGCAAACCATAAGCGTCCTTCTCAAGGATGAAGAGTCACATGAAGGCTTCAGGAAGAAGATCAAAAGAAGGTTGAAGGGAGGAGAAGATCGGAGAAGAAGAAGAACAGAGGAGCATAGATAAACACAGAAAAGTTTAATCTATGTTATTATTGTGTGTATGTATATTATTGTATCTTCACATCAAAGAGAGAACTCTATAGAGTTCTCTGGGGATGGGGGGAGAACATAAAAAGGGAAATAGAAAATAATGGGAAATCCTAACAGAACTTGTGTGATTACTGTAAATAAACAGAATCCACTAAGTAACTAACTCTAATAGCCTCTCCTCAAGCTGGATGGTGGATGGTCAGCAATCCGAGCTTGGGAACGATGAATCGAAAACGAACACGATGAGGGAACTTGGTAAAAACGTCTGCTATCTATTCATCTGAGCGAACGGAGAGTAAACGTAGTAGATTAGCTTGTACCTTTTCACGAACAACATGACAATCGAGCTCTATATGCTTGGTTCTTTCGTGAAAGCTCTGATTGTGAGCTATGTGTCTGGCAGATTTGTTGTCACAATAAAGAGCTGGAATTCCAGCTTCTTGCACCTGTAGGCCGTTTAAAAGGTAGTTGATCCACTGTATTTCACACGTAGTAGCTGCTAGAGCACGATATTTTGCCTCGGTGGAGGATCTGGAAATAGTACTCTGCTTTTTGGATTTCCATGAGATGAGGGATGATCCAAGGAAAATACAAAACCCTGTAGTAGACCTCCTAGTGTTGGGGCGGGTTGCCCAGTCTGAATCACTAAACGCCTTTAGGTGTACGGGAGAATCTGCTGAGAAGAATAACCCTTCTGAGGGACTAGACTTTATGTACCTAAGGACATGTTGAGCAGCACGACAGTGGTAGTCAGTTGGTGATTGCATGAATTGGCTTAGTAGATTAATAGAAAAACATAAATCAGGCCTAGTGTTAGTGAGGTAAAGCAACTTCCCTATTAACCTTCTGTAGGAGCTTGGATCCTTCAAGTAGTTTTTTATCTTGTACAATGAACTGGTCTCACTTAGAAAGGGGGTTGAACAAGGCTTGCAACCCAACATTCTTGTTTCCTCCAGAACATCCAAGGCATACTTTCTTTGAGATAAGTGAATTCCTCCTTTAGACCTTGCTACCTCCAAACCAAGGAAATACTTAAGTTCCCCTAAGTTCTTAATTCAAAACTTTTTGTGCAAGAGACTCTTTATTTGATCAATTTCTCCCATAGAGTTCCCTGCCAGTATAATGTCATCCACATAAACAAGCAAGGCTATGAAACTTGTGGTTGTTCTTTTAATGAAAAGGGAATGGTCAGATTTTGACTATATATAATTGACAGAAATGAGAAAAATGGATAATTTCTCAAACCATTGTCTACTAGCCTGCTTTAGACCATATAGAGACTTAGTAAGTCTACAAACTTGACCTTTATCACAGCCTGCAAGACTAGGTGGTGGTTCCATGTACACTTCTTCTTTTAAGTCACCATGTAGAAAAGCATTGTCTACATCTAGTTGGTGCAGAAACCAATTTTGGGAGGCTGCAAGGGCAATTAGCAATCTGATAGTAGTGAGCTTGGCAACAGGGGAGAAAGTGTCTAAATAATCTATTCCTTCTTGCTGTGTGTTCCCTTTTGCCAAAAGGCGAGCTTTATGCCTTTCTATGGTGCCATCAGCCTTATATTTAATCTTATACACCCATCTGCAACCTATTGTAGTCTTTCCTAGGGAAAGTTTGGTCAGGAACCATGTGTTGTTGTCTTGCAGGGCCTTGATCTCTCTCTTCATGGCTTCTGCCCATTCACTCATGTCTTTGGCTTCGTTATAAGTGCGTGGTTCAGTGCTTGTAGTGATAGCCATAGTGTATTTTAGATGTTTCTCTGTCAGGGAATCACAAGATAATGACTTAGAAATAGGATAAGGCGTTTTGAGACTATTTTTCTCAATTAAGGATTGATTAACCTGGTGAATATAGTCGTTTAGATACCCTGGAGCCCTTTTTACTCTGTCTGACTTTCTGCATCCGTGTTCTCCTTCATTTTCTTCGGTCTGTCCTTCAGTATCACTCTCAGATCCTCTGTACCCGTGGTCTGCTTCACTTCCATCAGTGTCTCTGTCAGTATCGCTTTGGTCAGTAGTGCTCAGTTGTTCTTCCCTTTCAACTAACCTTCCATCCCCTCTAGTATCAGAACAGTTTAGAGGATCATTGAGGAAGACAATCCTGTTAGCTTCTTGGTCATCAATTCTTGTGCTATTTTGTTGATCTTTCAAAGGAAAAACGTCTTCATAGAAAATAACATTTCTGCTTATGAATAACTCTCTAGTGTGGATGTCAAGGACAAGGTACCCCTTGACCCCACTTTTGAAATCGAGGAAAACACCCTTTCTAGTTCTCGGGTCAAGCTTATTTCTTCCACTCTCAAGAGTGGAAGCAAAACAAAGGCTTCCAAATGTCTTGAGGTTCAAATAGGTGGGAGGAACATTGTAGATGAGATCATGGGGAGTTTTATTTTTCAGGATGGGAATAGGTAATCTGTTTATGAGATAGACAACATGACTAACAGCATATGACCAATAGGCATTGGGTAAATTAGATTGAAACATGAGACTTCGGGTCACATTAAGGATGTGTTGATGTTTACGCTCCACAATAGGGTTCTGTTCAGGAGTTTCAACACAACGAGTTTGGTGATTGATTCCATAGGAATCATACAGGCTGACACAGTTAAATTCAGGTCCATTATCAGACCTTACAGCTTTAATCATTTTTCCAAACTGATTTTTAGCTTTGATGATGAAATTTTGCAGTAAGTCTCTAGTTTGACCCTTATTATTCATTAAAAATACCCAGGTATGTCTATTATAGTCATCAACAATTGTAAGAAAGTACCTATGACCATGAATAGAGGAAATAGAAAGGGGACCCCATATATCACAATGAATTAAGTCAAAACACTCCGCAGATAAGGAAATACTTGTAGGGAAAGANAACTTATGTTGTTTAGCATAATGGCAAATATCACAAACAATATTAGCATTCATCTGTACATAAGGGAAATGTTCACATTTTTTTTTTACAATTTTGTGTCCAGGGTGGCCTCATTTATAGTGCCACAGATTTACATCAACATGCTTGAAAGAGAAAACAATTTTTAAGGCAAAATCCTGATCAGGACTTGAGAGAGCTTGTAGGTAGTAGAGGCCTTTGTGAGGGCTAGTATACCCAATCATCTTCAATGTAAAATTCTTCCTTATCTGACATCCCTTAGAAGAAAAAGTTGGACTACAATCCAAATCTTTTATAAGGCTTTGAACAGAAATTAAATTGAAGGAAAAATTAGGAATATATAAGACATTAAAAAGAACAAAATCCTTAGAGAATTGCACTGTCCCTGCATGTTCAGCAGTGATGATAGTATTGTTAGGCAGTCTAACTGTAATGGGCTTGATTTTATAGAATGTGATAAAATTTTCTTTATCATAGGTAACATGATCAGTAGCTCCAGTGTCAACAATCCAAGAAGGTGTACCTGATTTGTCTTCTTTTTCATTTCTGTGCATCTGGTTAATCTTGTGTGTAGAGTCATCAGCTTTCTCAATCATCTTGAGAAACTTTTCCATTTGGTCTGGTGTAAGAGAGTTGAAGGTTGTACTCGTGCTCCCTTTTTGAACAGTCTCTGGTCCAGGTGCACTTTGGCAGATATTTGCTTAATTCCAGCCTCCTTTCTTCTCTTGATTGTTGTCTGTCTTCTTGTACCAAGGTGGATAGCCATGCTTGGAGTAGCACTCGTCCACAGTGTGGTTCATCTTGTTGCAGTAGGAGCATTGCTTTCCATGATTAGGGTTTCCTCCTCTGCCTCTTCCCTGTCCATTTGGTCCAGAGCCACGACCTTGGTTCTTTTAGGACTGGTTACCTTTCCAACTGTTGTTGTTCCTGTCAGTAACATTCACTAGGATCTTTGTTGTCTCAGCAGACTGATTTGGACTGGATCTTTCTTGTCTCTCCTGCTGCATAATGAGGGAAAATACACGATTTATGTTTTGCAGGGGCTCCATCAGCAGAATCTGGGTTCGGACAGTGTTGTAGTTGTCATTTAGCCCTTTTAAGAAGCATATAACATGCTCAATCTCTCTGTATTTTAGAGAAATTTTTGAGAGTTCACAGCTGCAAGGAATTTTGCAAGTACAATTGGGTATGGGCCTAAATGATTCCAATTCTTCCCAAAGAATTTTTAAGTCAGTAAAGAACTGGTTGACACTTCTTTCCCCTTGTTTAATTGAGTGGATATCTTGGAAAAGATCTGAAATCTTGAAATAGTCTCCTTCAGAAAATCTTTCCCTCAATTCATCCCACAATTCTTTAGCTTCTTCAACATATATCACACTTTCAGCAATCTATGGGGAAAGTGTCTTTATAATCCATGAGAGCACCATCATATTACATCTTTCCCATATATCAAACAAGGCTTCAGTTCTTTTGGGTTTCTTGATTGACCCATCAATGAATTTGATCTTGTTCTTGGAGAGAAGACCTCTTCTTATGCTTCTACTCCAAGAAGAATAATTTGTCTCACTCAGGACCTGGAAATGAGTGTTAAACCTGGATTTTCTCCAGGATGTAAGTAGAAGGGGCTGGTAGGATCATTAGTTGGATTATCAGACTGGTCTTTGTGATCCATCTTGATTGACATCAAGAAACGGTTCAAGAAAACAAAAGAGTCAAGCAAGAAGTATCAAGAACTAAAAAAACTGGGCAGTGGAAGTATTGATCTTGCTCATGATACCATAATGAAAATGGGCCAAGCCATTAAGAAAAGCCCAACCAACTTTTAACCCAAAATCCCGTGCTTGCCTTTCAGACATCTAAATCTTCGGCTGGAAGCTTCTCACGTGTCAGATGGTAGGTGAGGAGCAGAGCAGAGATAAGGTCGAAGCTCTTCCTGGGTAGGCAGAGATGATGGTCGAAGCTCTTCCTGGGTGGATCTGCAGCAAACCAACAGTGTCCTTCTCAAGGATGAAGAGTCACGTGAAGGCTTCAAGAAGAAGATCAAAAGAAGGTGGAAGAGGAAGAAGATCGAAGAAGAAGGAGAAGGTCCGAGAAGAAGAAGATCGAAGAAGCAGAGGTAAGTGCAGAGAAAAACTTAATATGTGTTATGTTTTCTGTATTATATGTTTGTTACCATTTACATCAAAGAGAGAACTTTATTTATAGAGTTCTCTGGGGATGGGGGGAGAACATAAAAAGGGAAATAGAAAATAATGGGAAATCCTAACAGAACATGTGTGATTACTGTAAATAAACAGATCCACTAAGTAACTAACTCTAATAAGAGGACACAATGTATATATGCATTGAATGGCCATTTATTAGTTAAAAATATCCAACTTTATGAAGGAATTGAAGTCTTTCTTTATTGGGTCAGATGTTGATACAAGCTCAAGCTGAGTATGTATACAAGTTCCTCATGCTTAGAAGTTTTGACATGTGCCACTGATGTATTTGAAGATTTTATTGACCAAACTCTTTCTAGAGTTTTTGGAAAAGGGATTAAGCTTTTTATTGTGATGACATGACATTTTATGATATACAAAAATTATATATTATGACATATTATTGGATATATAGTTTTGAATGTTATAGTAAGTCTGTGTATTTTATGACGTAGTAGAAATTTACATTATAATAGTTTAAACATATTATGATGTAATTTCTGAAATCAGTTATAATATGTATTGAAACTAAATGTTCTGTAGATTACTGTAAAATACAATAATCATACCTATTTTCAGGTAGTTTGTTTTTCCTTTGTTGTATTGCTTCCCCTTCCCCGTGTTGAACTCTATAAATAGAGTTTCCCACACACGCAACCCTTGTAATGTTTGAAACACAAAAAATAAAAGTTATTTCTCTTACTTACCTCCATATCGTTACTCTGCTTCTCTTTTATCTTTGTCTTCTTTTTGTTTCTTCACCCTCCAAGAATCGCATCTTGACCAGCAGTAAAAGCATCATGAAGATCGAGAGTGCTCTTCCTCTCCTCTATCGAGTTTCTCCACTTTTCAGACTCACCGAACTTCTGACAGAAGAGGTCTCCAGACAAAGGAGATATTTTTAGTTTATTGGGTCTGAGAGCTTTTGGGTCAGCGTTGCTTTTAAGTTAGGCCCATTTTCAACATGGTATCGGAGCAAGTTCAATACCCATTCTGTTTCCGCTGCCCAGATCTTGTTCTTGATGCTTCTTGTTTGTTTTCTTGGACTCGTTCTTGCCTTCAACCTTCACGATGGATCAGACGGAACAAATTGCCAATCCTGCAAGCCCTTTCTACTTACACCCTAGGGAGAATCCAGGCCTTACCCTCGTCTCTCAAGTCCTAAGTGAGACTAATTACTCTTCTTGGAGCAGAAGCATGAGAAGAGCTCTTCTCTCCAAAAACAAGATAAAATCCATTGATGGGTCTATCAAGAAACCTAAAAGAAATGAAGCCTTGTTTGATGCATGGGAAAGATGTAATATAATGGTACTTTCATGGATTATAAAAACACTTTCTCCACAGATTGCAGAAAGTGTGATATATGTTGAAGAAGCCAAAGAATTGTGGGAAGAATTAAAAGAGAGATTTTCTAAAGGAGACAAGTTTAAGATTTCTAATCTTCACCAAGATATCCATTCAATCAAACAAGGAGAAAGAAGTGTTAATCAATTCTTTACTGATCTAAAAATTCTCTGGGAAGAATTGGAATCCCCTAGACCTATACCCAATTGCACTTGTAAAATACCCTGCAGGTGTGAGTCTGCGAAGATTTCTCTGAAATACAGAGAAATAGAGCACGTGATATGCTTCTTGAAAGGTTTAAATGACACCTATAATATTGTCTGAACCCATATTCTCCTGATGGAACCTCTACCAAATATTAATCGTGTTTTCTCTTTCATAATGCAACAAGAGAAACAAGAAAGAGCTGATACTGGTACTACTACCCACAATCAGTCTGTAGAAAAACCAAGAATACTGGCAAATACTGCTGACAGAAACAACAACTGGAAAGCTGATCAAAGTTTTAGAAATCAAGGCCGTGGTGTAGGGACTTATGGCCAGGGAAGAGGGAGAGGAAGAAATGCTAACTATGGTAAACAATGTTCCTATTGCAACAAGATGAATCATACAGTGGATGAGTGTTACTCTAAGCATGGTTATCCACCTTGGTACAAAAAGACTGACAGCAGTCAAGAAAAAAGGGGGGGCTGGACTTCAGCCAATGTTTGTCAGAACAATTCTGGACAGGGGACTGTTCACCAAGGGGACTCCAGCGCTGCCTTCAACATATTAACGCCAGAGCAAATGGAAAAGCTCCCCAAAATGATTGAGAAAGTTGATGAACCTACACATAAGGTCAATCAAATGCAAAGAAATGACCAAGATGTCAAACCAGGTACCCTTTCCTGGATTATTGATACAGGGCCACAGATCATGTGACCCATGAGAAAAGAAATTTTGTTACCTTCTATAAAATTAACCCCATAACTGTTAGACTGCCTAATAACATTGTTATGACTGCTGAGCATGCTGGAACAGTACAATTTTCTAGAGATTTTGTGATTTTTAATGTTTTATATATCCCAGATTTTTCCTTCAATTTAATCTTTGTTCAAAGCCTTACAAAAGACTTGAATTGCAGTCTAACTTTTTCTTCTGAGATTTGTCAAATAAGGGAGAATTCTACATTGAAGATAATTGGGTGTGCTAACCCTCACAAAGGACTTTATTACCTACAGGCTTTTCCTGATGCTGACCAGAATTTTGTTTCAAAATCTATCTTTTCTTTCAAGGATGAAAACGTAAATTTGTGACATTATAGATTAGGCCATCCTGGAAACAATGTTGTAAAACATATATGTGAACACTTTCCTTACGTTTTAGTAGATCCTAATACAGTTTGTGATGTTTGTCATTATGTTAAGCAACATAGATTGTCTTTTCCTACAAGTGTTTCTTTATCTGCTGAGTGTTTTGATCTGGTTCACTGTGATATTTGGGACCTTTTTCTATTCCTTATATTCATAGTCATAAATACTTTCTTACCATGGTTGATGATCATAGCAGACATACATGGGTCTTCTTAATGAATAATAAGGGTCAGACTAGAGGTTTACTAGAGAATTTTATTGTCAAAATTAAGAATCAATTTGGTAAGATAATTAAAACCGTTAGGTCCGACAACGGACCAGAGTTTAACAGTGGGAGCTTGTTAGACTTGTATGGCATCAATCACCAAACTAGTTGTGTTGAAACTCCTGAACATAATTTTATTATGGAGCGTAAGCACCAACACATCCTTGATGTGACCCCGTAGTCTTATGTTTCAGTCTAATGTGCCCAAGGCTTATTGGTCTTATGTTATTAGTCATGTTGTCTACCTCATAAACAGGTTGTCAGCCCTCATTATTAAGAACAGAACCCCCCATGATCTAATCTATAATGTTCCTCCCACTTATTTGAATTTGAAGACCTTTGGATGTCTCTGTTTTGCTTCCACCCTTGAAAATGGCACGAATAAGCTGGATCCTAGAGCTAGGAAGGGAATTGTTCTTGGCTATAAGAGAGGAGTCAAGGGCTATATTATCCTTAACATCAACACTAGAGAGTTGTTCATAAGCAGGAATGTTGTCTTTTATGAAGACATTTTTCCCTGAAAGAATCAACAAGACTGTACTAAAATGAATCACCAAGAAGGTGACAGAACAACCTTCCTCAGTGACCCTCTGGAAAATTTTGGCCCGATTGATGATGAAGAAATTTCTTGAAGAGGAGATACAACAAGGCACCAATGGTGGAGATAACAATGACAATGAGGCTGATGGAAATAAGGAAGACAGCGGATGCAGGAGATCTGACAGGGTCAGAAAACCTCCAAAATATCTAAGTGACTACATTCACTAGGTTAATCATTCCTTGTCTATGAAAAATAGTCTTGAAACTCCCTACCCCATTTCTGATTTACTATCTTGTGACTCTCTAACAGAAAAACATTTAAGGTTTACTATGGTTATCACTGCCAACACTGAACCCCACTCCTATAACGAGGCAAAAGATGTGTGTGAATGGGCAGAGGCAATGCAAGCAAAAATCAAAGCCTTGCAGGACAACAAAACTTGGTGTTTAACTCGTCTTCCTCCAGGGAAAATTGCAATCGGGTGCCAATGGGTGTATAAGATTAAATATAAGGCTGATGGCAGTATTGAAAGGTATAAGGCTCACCTAGTAGCTAAGGGTTATACCCAACAAGAAGGAATAGACTATTTAGAGACTTTCTCTCTAGTTGCCAAGTTGACTACAGTTAGACTACTCATTGCGCTAGCAGCCTCCAAAAACTGGTTTCTACATCAACTTGATATAGATAATGCCTTCCTGCATGGATATCTAAATGAAGAAGCCTACATGGAGCCACCACCTGGCCTTAAAGTGCATAAAGAAGGTCAAGTTTGCAGACTCACGAAGTCACTGTATGGTTTAAAGCAAGCTAGTAGGCAATGGTTTGAAAAATTGTCCACTTTCCTCGTTTCTATTGATTATACACAATCAAATTTTGACCATTCTCTTTTTATCAAGAGAAATTCTACTGGTTTCACAGCCCTACCTTTTTACGTACATGACATCATATTGGCAGGGAACTCCATGTTGGAGATCGACCACATAAAGAGTCTCTTGGACAACAAATTCAGAATAAAGAATCTAGGAGAACTTAAATATTTCCTTGGCTGGAGGTAGCAAGATCTAATAAAGGAATTCATCTCTCTCATAGAAAGTATGCCCTAAACATTCTAAAGGAGACAGGAATGCAGGGTTGCAAACCTTGCTCAACCCCCTTTCTAAGTGATACGAGTTCATTGTACAAAATGGACAACTACTTGAGAGATCCAAGCTCCTATCGAAGACTGATAGGGAAGTCGCTTTATCTCACTAACACTAAACTTGATTTATGTTTTTCCATTAACCTATTAAGTCAATTCATGCAATCTCTAACTGATTACCATTATCGGGTTGTTCAACATGTTCTTAGGTACATAAAATCTAGACCTTCAGAAGGATTATTCTTTTCTGCTGACTCTCCTATACACCTAAAAGCCTTCAGTGATTCCGATTGGGCAACTTGTCCCAATACTAGGAGATCTACTACAGGGTTCTGTGTCTTCCTTGGATCATCCCTTGTTTCATGGAAATCCAAGAAATAAAGCATTGTTTCTAGGTCTTCCGCTGAGGCTGAATATCGAGCTCTAGCAACTACTATGTGCGAGATACAATGGATTCAATATCTATTGGACGACCTACAGGTTTTAGAAGATGGAACTCCATCTTTATACTGCGACAATAAATCGGCCAGATACATAGCTCATAATCAGAGCTTTCACGAAAGAACCAAGCATATAGAGCTTGACTGCCACGTTGTTCGTGAAAAGGTTCAGGCGAATCTTCTGCGTCTTCTTCTCGTTCGTTCGAATGAGCAACTTGCTGACATTTTTACCAAGTTTCCTCATCGCGTCCAGTTCAGATCCATCGTACCCAAGCTTGGATTAGTAACTATACATCATCCAGCTTAAGGGGAGGCTATTGAAACTAAATGTTCGGTAGATTACTGTAAAATACAGTAATCATACATATTTTCAGTTAGTTTGTTTTTCCTTTGTTGTATTGCTTCCCCTTCCCCGTGCTGAACTCTATAAATAGAGTTTCCCACATACGCAACCCTTGTAATGTTTGAAACACAGAAAATAAAAGTTCTTTCTCTTACTTACCTCCATATCGCTGCTCTGCTTCTCTTTTCTCTTTGTCTTCTTTCTGTTTCTTCACCCTCCAAGAATCGCATCTTGACCAGCGGTAGATGCTTCGTAAAGATCGAGAGTGCTCTTCCTCTCCTCTCTCGAGTTTCTCCATTTTTCAGACTCACCTAACTTTTGACAGAAGAGGTCTCCAGACAAAGGAGATATTTTCGGCTTATTGGGTCTAAGAGCTTTTAGGCCAGCGTTGCTTTTAAGTTAGGCCTATTTTCAACAATATGCACAATTTATAATGAAAAATTTTCATTTGTCCGTCATAATATGGCGAAAGATATTAGTTGAATGTATTGTGCAACGTATTATGACGTACATTGTTTATTACGTTACAATATATGTTTTTTTTTAAATGATTATTACAAATTTCATCTAATGAAATTATAATCATATTCCTGTATTATATCTCATCGAATCAATTTATATCAATATAGTCTCAAATAAACAAATTGGATGAAGCTAACAAAATAGAATTCATTTCAAACATTAAATTGTCTAATAATATTTAATACATCATTTATACAGGAAACTATATATTAAATTCAAATATTACATTAATGTATATACATTATTGAATTGTAGTCAAGTTTCTACTAACACTTGAGATAAAAGAAGTCTAATTTTTAATATCTTCAATGTCTACAACTTTTATAGGGGATGAATCATTAAATATATAAAAAAAAATTACAATGCACATGAATAGAAACTTATCTTCGTCTGGATAAAATGTGAATATGGACACTTTTGGACCAAAATTAAAAATAACCTGCATAGTATACATGATTTGATGTCAGATATAGACTCATGCCTCATTAGTTTACAATTGAATACGGCAAACCTTATAAAATTGCTTAGTCTTTTATGATGCTCACTCCAGCAAAGAGAAAACTCAATATGAAAATGAGGTGAGAGAGAAAATTATTAAAAGGAATTCCCCCATAGATAATACTTTTATAGTCCTATATACAAGATACAGATGAGGACTTTTTTTGTCCTTTTCATTGGAAACACGGGACTATCTTCAGATGTATTAATTTGTTAATTTATTTTTATACCCTTTATTTGCAAGGACCATATTCATATTATTTGCATACCAGTCATCATTTTGTTTCCCTTGTCTTAAAAACCCATGAAAGAGGGAACCCTTGGTAATTTTAAATGTAGAATTGAATGAGAATGTAGGTACAAATAGAACAGTGGCCAAATTGATGTTGCGACTATCAATGCAAAGCAGTGGCTTAATGAAAGATGAAAACATAACAAAATAAAAAGATCTAAAAATATTCATTCATCAAAATCTGAGTAAGTATTTTATAAAATATCAAATCGTATTGCTATTAACAAAGGTGATAGATTTACAACTTTAAACCAACAATCATCAGGAAGATAACACATTTCTCTTTACCACCTTAGAAGATCTAATAACTTATAGAGTTATTTGTCCTTTTGATTTCTATGTTACATTAATGAAGGGTTTTAAGTGTGCATTTAATGTAATTGACCTCCTTGTTGATTTATTTAATAAGTTTTACAAACAACTACAAAATTGTCCTCTTTGAGATCTTATTGGTCTTGATGTAATGCTTGTTTTTTATTACCTTCAAATAATACTTTTTATTTTAAATCATCATATTCTAACACATTTTGTTTCTAAACTTTAAGAGATAATCCATTTTTATACATAAGTCTTTAGCTTTATCAATGCCCAATAGGCCCAAAATAGTATTCAAAGTCAAATCCATAAATGTTTTACTCTCACTTTTTCTAAAAACAATTATTTGTCTCTCTAACTTATTGAGCATGTATGTTTTGTATGATTGGTTTTTATTTTTATTTAAATGAGTTATATTATATAACAATGTTAGTCAAATTGATGAGAATTATGTGAAATTATAGTCATATCTATAGGATGATATGTGAATATTGTTTGTGTTGTGTATTAAATATTGATACCTTTGTGATAGCAGAGACCCTTTAGTTTACTAATAATTTAAGTCACATAAACTAAGATATTAGGTAGTGAAAAACAAATAGAAGAATTCTTGAACATTGTGGCATGTGTGGATATGTGACTTATGTTAAAATGAACTTATCTTACTCATTTTTCTTAGGTTCGCTTGTAAATTTAAGTTTTTGGTGTTGATTTATATATTAGTTTCTCGTAGAACATTTTTAATATGTGTCTTTCTGAATGTTAGTTATCCTTGATGTACATATGTAGTGTATATGATTATTAAATGTGATGTTACAATTTTTAACTTAAAATTGTCAAAACTTGTCGCTTTAATTAGATCGAAGAAAAAAATAAAAGTTAACAAATTAATTGTCTTAAAATATACTACTAATATATTTATATTGTTATTGGATGAGCTTATGAATATAATTATACAATTAGATAAGTTTAACAATAATAAATATTTAAAGTAATAATTTCTTTCTATACTATTTTTTCACTTTGAATTTATCATTTTATGATTTCTAATTACTTGGTCATTTAATAAAACTAAATTTAAAAAAATATATTTTACTTTTATTTTTTAAAATAATATTATTTAAGAATAATATATATTTATTGATAATACAAATGGTTTATATTCTCATATAAAAGATTGTCATGTAATAATTTTTCTTACAAAATCTTGTTGAAAAAAAAAATTATATTTATCTTTTTATATTAAATTATAATATAAATATTTTTGTTGTTGAATAAATCCTCTTTTTGACAATGGTGATGGGTGTTTTTTGGTGCATGGTATTTGCTTGTTTGTAGGAGTAGGCTAAGGTCTTGGTTGGAACAATGGGATCTTCACGTGGTTATTGCAATAGATTTACGTTCAACTTTGGTTTGATCACAGCAATTTGGAAGTGAAGTTTGTAACTTGAAGATAGTGCTACGATTAAGTGAGAAATATGTACAACTTATTTTTCGAGGTTTCATATCCCTTAGGGTTGCTTACAAGGTTAGTAAAAGTTATTTTCCCCTCAACCTTCTTCAAATGTATAGGCAAAAAAACATACATTTGTCCATGTCCTTAATAACAGGTGTGATATTCCTTTGTCACAATTACTTTCTCATTATACAAAAGGGACATGTTCTTTGTACAAATTGTTGAAGAGATTTATCTTGTTGGTTTAGAGGAATGTAAAAATCATTTGTAATGGCGCATTTTGTTAACAAAATGGGATAAATCACTTACACATTTGGAACTTTGTAAAAAACTTGATGTGGCTTGGGAGCAATTGGATAAATGGAAGCTTATTTCACTTTGCAAAGGGTTCTATGAATTTGTTTTATCTTCTTTAAAAGACACTAGAATGACTTTGGCTATTGGCACTTGAAATTTATCTCCTGGCATTCTTCGTATTTTTTTTTTGGACAAAAGATTTTTTTTTAACTTCCATGAAACTCATGAAAAATTTAATGTTAGGTTCATATTCACGACCTTCCTTTGGAGTATTGGCAGCTAAAAATGATTTTCTCAATAGCATGTGGAATTGTCACACCTTTATCATTAGATGATTATACCAAGACTAACTCTCGAGGTTTCTTTACACATGTATTGGTTGATGTTGATTGATTATTTGATTTTCCTAATCAATTTTTAGCGGAAAGACCAAAATTTATGTTTGTTGTTGAGGTGGAGTATGAAAATTTGTCTTTATTTTTTTCAAGTTGTAAAATCATTAGTCATGATCTATCTAATTGCATACGATTACAATAAGATGCCAATGTTACTTCTGGTGGGAAGCAAATAATTAGTACAATAGTACGACAATATTATCGTCCTAAGGTGGTTGGTGCAGGATGAGATTAAAGATTCTTTAGCTCAGTATGTGGAGCCTGTGGTGGAGCTTATGCATGTGGTGGAGCCTTTGCTTATGATGGAGCCTTTGCCTGTGATGGAGCCTTTGCCTGTGATGGAGCCTATGTTTGTGGTGGAGCTTGTGATGAAGCTTGTGGTAGATCTGTTGCTCAATCACGACTTGAGCCAATAACGGTTAATCATGATAATATTTCTGTTATGAATGAATCTTCTCTTGTTATAATATTCATGGTAGTGCTTAAGTTGAATATGATTCCATTAATCATATGAAATAGAAATTGGTATAAGGTTTTGAATAATTATTTCTGTAATAAAATAAATTAAAAGATTATACTTAATAATTCATTCAAAGGTTTAAAATATATATTTGTAATAAAAATAATCACATTTCTTAATATTATAAATTTGGTGTTATATTCTTTGAATTCACCTCTTACTTTTTTCAACCTGAAAATGTAAAGTTTAAGACATTAGTAAGATCAAAGCAAAAGGTAAAAACTAACAAACTAATTGTTTTAAAATATATCACTAACTTATTAAGAAAAATTATTACACAAATTTATCAATACACAATAAACATGTATGTCTATATACTCATTAGATGAGTAGAACAAAAATATTAGATGAGTCATTCTATAGATTAATTAAATGAGTCATTTCTTACATTGATTAAATGAGTCATTCCATACATTCATTATATGAATCTAACAATACATATGTTCATACATTGGTCAAATTAGTCCTATAATATACATTAAATGAGTTTGCCCATACATTGAATACAAGAGTCTAACAATATATATTAGACGATTTTGCTCATACTTTATGAATCTGTCTATATACTGATTAGAAGAGTGTGTCGATATACTAATTATGCAAGTCTAATAACACATATTAGATAAATTTGTTAATTCAGTAATTAGACGAATGTAACAATACACATTATATCATTATGGTTCATACACTAATTTATATATTTGGTTTAATACCTATTTTGGTTCCTCTTTTCGGGGGTTTTGTTCAAAGTGGTCCTCCCTTTTTTAAAAAGTTCACTAAAGTCCTACTTTTTGTAAAAAGTGTGCAAGTTAGTCATTTTTGCTAACGGCGTTAACTTTGCTAACGGCAGAGCCGCCCAACTGGCAAATATCTGCTGAGGTGTAACGTTTTGGCTGTGTTGGCAC
Organism: Vigna radiata var. radiata; assembly: GCF_000741045.1. Lineage (NCBI taxonomy): Eukaryota > Viridiplantae > Streptophyta > Magnoliopsida > Fabales > Fabaceae > Vigna > Vigna radiata. The sequence goes on from NC_028358.1 coordinate 7,082,431, forward strand.
TGTTATGTGTTTAAAAAAAATAATTAATTGTGACATGGGATTTAATAAAGTTAGGTTTAAATTAAAAATTGAATTTGGGGTAATTTTGGGTGGGTAATTAATTAAAAATCCCATTAAGAACCTTAATTGTTTCTGGAAATCTAAAATGGAGAAAAATCCCCAATCTGAATCCTAAGAACCCTAAAGTGAAACTAGAACCAGAAACCCTAAATTGGGGAAGAAAACCCTCAATCTGTTTTCGCCCCTCTGTTGTTCGAATCATGAAACTGTCATTGCTTCATCTCCTTCAGTCTACGTATTTGTGTTTTGTTCCTCGTTCAGCCTTGGAAGAACTAGTCGTGATTTGGAGAATCCCCAATTTGCCTTCCTTGCTTCGTTCTCAATCACACGTTATGGTTTCTCACCTTCACTGGTTCGTGTAGCAGAAGAGGGTTTTGTTTTCATGTTCTGGTTTTCTTGTAGGTATTGGATTCGTTGGTGAGTTCTAGTGGTGGAGGCGTATCGCCTCCTTCTTCATTTCGCAGTGGAGGAGGTTGATCAAACCAACATTTTTTGTAACTAACGTAGGAGCCATAATCTTCTTCTCTATGTCGTGGTTGTACACTTCTCCATGTTTTTTGTTGAACAGATGCAAAACAAAGAAGATGCCCTTCGAACTGAAGCAACGAGAGAAGACCAAACATGGGGGAAAGAAGAAGGAAGAGAGCTTGATGGAAGAGCTCCAGAGATTGGAGAAGCTGCAGAGACCAAAATCACTTTACTTAATTACCCACCCCAAATTACCCCAAATTCAATTTTCAATTTAAACCTAATTTTATTAAATTCCACATCACAATTAATTATTTTTTTTAAAACACATAACAGTCAGCACAGCCAGAATGTTACACCTCAGTAGATATTTGCCAGCTAGGCAGCTCTGCCGTTAGCAAAGTTAACGCCGTTAGCAAAAAAGACTCCACAGTTTTTGCAAAAAAATAGAACTTTAATAAACTTTTTTAAAAAGGAGGACCACTTTGAACAAATTCCCAAAAAGAAAGACCAAAATAGGTATTAAACCTTTATATTTTTAGCAATTGTACACTATATATTTTTACATATCCTTATACTCTACATATATAATTTATGTTTTGTATTTTTATAAAGTTTGTTAGTTATATTTTTGCATACATATTTACTTTCTAAATTTATAAATTAATTTTTACATTTATTCTATAGGATACTATCTGAACTAAAGTGAGTGGATTTGTTTAGGAATTTTCTTAAAAGAAAAGGATAATTTGGGAAAACAATTTTTTACCACAAAACGATGAGTCTAGAAGTGTGTGATATATGTTCAGTTGTGTCATTGAAGACCACGTTCATTTCTCTTCTTCCAAGTCCCGTCCTCGTCTCAAACAGTTGGTACGCAGCAACACTTTCTTGTGTTTTTCTCTCTCTAGATTTCTCTCTCACTCTCTCACGAGATTTTCTCGCAGAAGAGAATCCAGCACGATGCAGTACAGGAACCTTGGGCGATCGGGGCTAAAGGTGAGCCAGTTGTCATACGGCGCGTGGGTGAGCTTCGGGAACCAGTTGGACGTGAAGGAGGCGAAGGCGTTGCTCCAGTGCTGCCGCGACCACGGCGTCAACTTCTTCGACAATGCCGAGGTCTACGCCAACGGCCGCGCCGAGGAGATCATGGGACAGGCGATCCGGGAGCTCGGGTGGAAGCGCTCCGACGTCGTCATTTCGACCAAGATCTTCTGGGGCGGACAGGGCCCCAACGACAAGGGCCTCTCGCGTAAGCACATAGTGGAGGGCACCAAAGCCTCGCTCAAGCGCCTCGATACGGACTACGTCGACGTTATCTACTGCCACCGCCCTGACATCTCCACGCCCATCGAGGAAACCGTGCGGGCCATGAACCACGTCATTGACAAAGGCTGGGCTTTCTACTGGGGCACCAGTGAGTGGTCGGCTCAGCAGATCACTGAGGCCTGGGGTGTGGCCCAGAGACTCGACCTCGTCGGGCCTATTGTAGAACAGCCTGAGTATAACCTCTTGGCCAGGCACAAGGTTCTTACTCCACTCCTCTCGACCTAGTGACATACTAATTGTTTTTGTACTTATCTTATTGCATGATTCAACTTCTCTGAATAAGCACTTACGTGGGACGGAAAAAAGTGAATTATACTGTTTCTTTTCGATGTGTTGAAGTCCGATTTGTGTTTTGTAAGTGGTTGATAGTCATTTGAAACAGGAAAATAGTGAAAGTTTCAGCATAAACTATGATTAAAAAAATATTAAAGGCTGATGCAGCAAGTTGAGAGTTGAAATTTCCTCATCGCTCGGATAGATGAGGGGAATAATAGCATCTTTTGAGAAGAAATCACTCAAAAACCTAACAAAAAACAAGTGGTAAAGGCTGAAGCATTTACAAAATCCAATGGCTCACAGTTATTTAACTGCACGATGCTGTTGGTGTTTTAAAGGAAAAATTTGTTGTTTATGGAGTAAAAGTATTTTTTTTGTTATATGTTTAACTTTCTTATTGGTATTAAGGTGTTCAAGGAGTTTGTTAGATATTGTATTGTAGTATTTTTTTTATTGTTTCATTACTCTTTTTTATTTGGTTCTGTTTATTTGATTGACCTGATTTGACTGTATGATGGTGTAGGTTGAGTCTGAGTATCTTCCTCTGTACACCAACTATGGCATAGGTCTCACTACATGGAGTCCTCTTGCCTCTGGAGTGCTCACTGGGAAATATAAGAAAGGAGTTATACCGCCAGATAGCAGATTTTCTTTGGAAAATTACAAAGTACTTTTCCATTTGATGAAATCATTAACAATCCTCATTTTCGTTGATTCTATCTGGCATTTACTTGAGTGTTTTTCAGACAAGAAATGATTTTGTAAAGTTTAGGACTATGGTTATTTGTGCTTACAATCTTGGTACTAGATCTGGGATTTTTTTGTTTAATTTTTATTGACTATTTTGGCTTTTGTCTAAGTATGTTTCGTGTGGTTCTTTTCGTAGAATCTGGCATCGCGATCACTGGTTGATGATGTGCTTAAGAAGGTTGATGGATTACAGCCAATTGCGGATGAGCTTGGTGTTCCACTGTCACAACTTGCGATTGCGTGGTGTGCTGCTAATCCTAATGTTTCTTCTGTTATCTGTGGTGCTACAAAGGAGTCTCAGGTTAGTTCTTTTAGCTGTTTAACGAGATAGCCAGTTTATCTATTGTTGAAATGTTTATAGTAATTTGTTGAAATGTTCTTCAGTTGTCAATTCCTATGACCTAGCAAAGTGAATTTTGTTCTTGATAAGTTCTGAGATGAAATGGTAAGTGTTTGTTCTTGTTTTGATTACGTGTGGAGGGATTTTTTAGTGCCTGTTCTTCTTTTTGATTAAGTATGGTGTTAGTGTGGTAAGATTGTTATTGTGAAACTTTGCCTAGGACCAACTCACACACCTAGAAATGGAAGACTTATTCTTGCAGCCTACAGTAAAAGCAGGAATCAGACACTTTTTCTGACATAACCCCTCCTAAATGAACACTTATTTAAGAAAATAATTTCCCAATGATGATATTCCGATCAGGTTTGGCCGTTAGAAAAAGCTTAGAAAGATATCTGTAATTAATAGAATCATAATTAACCATATCCCAATTGATAAAAGGAAAAAAATATTGAGACCACTTAAGAAAGATAGAGATAGAGCTGAAACCATGTGTTTTTGAGACAAAACGAATGTTTAATTTATATTGAGAAAACACAATACAATAAAAATAGGAGATTTGATATCCTCTAATAGTAAAGGTTTGATATGTGAATAGGTAAAAACATTCGTAATAATACATACATAATCTAGATATTCTTGATTATATAGGATATACTCCTTATTTTTATAATTAATATTATCATAGCTCTTAAACTATAGGAAAGATAGAGATAGAGCTGAAACCATGTGTTTTTCTGATAACAACACAAATGTTTTATTTATATTGAGAAAACATAATCAATATATACAATAAAAAGAGGAGATTTGATATCCTCTAATAGTAAAGTTTTGATATGGGAATAAAGAAAAACATTCTTAATAATACATATATAATCTAGATATTCCTGATTATATAGGACATACTCCTTATTTTTGTAATTATAACACTTACACTCAAGTTGGAGCATACAAATCATGTGCTCAATTTTCTGCAAATATGATCAATCCTTAGTCCTCTTAGAGACTTGATGAATATGTCTGTGAAGTATTCACTAAAGTCGACAAATCTAGTATTGATGTCCCAACTCAAGTTTATCTCACAAAGTGACAGTCTACCTCTATGTGTCCTTGCATGAAAGACATGATTAAAGGTAATGTGTAATGCGGTGTGGTTGTCATATATAAGGTGCATTTGGGAACCTTGTTCAATTTTAATCTCTTTGTGGAGTCGATTTAGTCATATGAGCTTACAAGTGACTAATATTAATGAGTTTTATTGATATTTAGTTTGGATTGTAGCTGAGCTTTTATTTTAAGGATTACAAGATTTATGGACTAAATTAAATGGGAAAAGGAGGATAAAATGTCTAAATGGCTGCATTTAGTGTGGAAATATGGAGCTTCTGTACTCAGAAGTATAGTATTAGCTCATACAAAGAACCATCTGAAATGTGATGGTTTCCTGAAGGCACACAACAGAATGGTTTACATGTGGACAAACTTACACAGTCAATCTCAGGATGCACTGTTTAGTTTACATTGATTGGCAAAGAAGCTATAACAAAACCGATGTATCCTGTAGTAGCAGAAGAAAAAGAAGTCCTCCTTTAACCGTGTATGCATATTGTATATTAGTAACTTTAAAAATTATTTTTTCGTAATAAAGAGGATTGAAAAATATATTGTACATATAGTTATGCAATGAAAAAATAGCTTAAACATCCCTGTGTATGAACAGTTATAACTCGCCTGCGAGAATGAACTTTACCACTCCATTTTCAAATTTTTTTTGTGTTTCTGTTTTTTATTCAACTCGTAAGAGAGCATGAAAACAATTGATGTCATTCTTAGTTTGAGATATAACTTGTAAGAAGGAACATTGCTTTTGTAATATTATCTTATTTTTTTTCTGATTTCTTTTGCTCAGATTCAAGAGAACATGAAAGCAATCGATGTGATTCCATTATTGACTCCTGTTGTGATGGAGAAGATTGAAGCTGTTGTTCAAAGCAAGCCAAAGCGCCCTGACTCGTACCGATAAATCGGAGTTTTTCCATGGTTGACGCATCTTGAATATGCATTAGATGGTATACTCCTTCATCCCTGGGCACTGGAGTGGAAATTCATGTTGAAATTATATTGGTTTGGTTGATGAGATTTCCTCATAAAAGACTTTATTTGTGTCTTATATTTTCCTTGTGGAACTGAATATGCCTTCTTTTTTATGGGTTCAAACATTCCAAATTGATTTTGGAAACAAAGCATTAAGATCTTGGAGTTTAGGCTTACGTTTGCCTTCCGAATTAAATATGCGATACCATTATTTGTGACAGTTGCATTTGTGGATCCATTATTATCATGTAGTTAATGTTTACCTCGTGGAATAAGGCATGGTTAATTAGTGATTTTGGTAAATGGGTGCATGGAAGAAACTTGATTCTCATCAAGTTGGATATCAAATGAAAGGAGTTATTTACTTTGCTAACGGTGAGATGGGAACTGGAGATATGAGTATTGGAAATTGCGTGGATAGAAACGAGGTTTTGTTTATGTTCAATGGAAATTGCATAGATTAATTAACAATATAAAAACCACAACTTTAACAAATGAAACACGGAATTTGTTTTTCCCACTTTGCCCTTCTCTAAATTTGCTCACATTGCAATCCAAATTTTTAATATAAAACTCACGTAATTCAAACTTAGCCGTTTAAACTTTTTTTTAATTACACTTTTTATATTTTCATAGTTTCTCTAAATTTCAGGTATCTTTATTATAAAATCTTAATTTTATTACAAATTTATATATAAGTTATAAGTTTAAGACCTAATATATTAGCCTGATATAAAACCTTAAAGTCTTTAAGTTTTGAAAATACTCTGGATCATAAGAAAATGTGTTCTGTATCTTATATGAATATAAATGGGACAACAATAAAAACATTTGTAATTAAATTTTGGTTGATGAAATCTTTCACACATTGTAAAAAGAAAAATTAAGCATAACTCAGTGGTAGAATAAACTATTTGAAAACTCGTATTTTTTTCTATTACTCTTATGAGTTAATAGCTTTGTCATCGAAGTGAGAATGTAAAGAAAAACAATCTAGGAGAAAGAAAATAAAAGAAAAACAATCTAGGAGAAAGAGAATAAAAATGGAAGTTATTTAAATTAAGAGGAAGTGAGTGGAAATAGATAGAGAGAATAGAGATAATTTAAATAATGTAGTGTAATACATTTATCTCTCTATATGTATATATACTTAAAAGAATTGAAATAAAATGATTTTTTAAAAATATAGTTAAAAGTTCATTAATATTTTTTATTTAACTTACTTATTTTTGTTATAAAAAAACATAATTTTTTTTTGTTTACGTTATGATTTTTTTCTCTATTTGGTTGTATGTCAAATAAATAATTTTTTTAAGTAATAACACAGTTAATAGTCTTATTACAGAGACTAATTATTATTTGTGTATAATTTTTATATTGTATATATTCTCCTAATTGATAAAGTATTAATTATCTTTTAAAATTTAATTTTAACTTTCTCTTAAAATTTTTTTAAATACATCTTACATATTTAAATATTTGTTTTTACTTTTTATTAATTACATAATACTTTAAATTAGCATGCGATCCTACTAAATTCAGGTCTTACATAAATACTATAACTGTATTTTACAAAAGATATACGCATGTCAATTTTTATTAATTTATTGTTTAAGTAGTTAGATATAAAAAAAGTAAATAAAAGATAAACATTAAGGTCAAAATTTTATTAAAAATAATATATATATATATATATATATATATATATATATATATATATATATATATAATCAAATTTCAAGTATATACGTAAATAATAATAATAATAATAATAATAATAATAATAATAATAATAATAATAACTACTTATAAAAAAATTGTATTTTTTTTACGCGGGTCAGATTTTAACCCAGTTCATTTAAACTTGACTCATACGGGTTAACCCGTAGTGAATCGGGTTGGTCCACCAACCCACCTAACTAATTTTATTTTATTAAAATTTAATTTTAATTTTGTAAAAAGATATTTATTATTTTTTCTTGAAAAAAATATTCAAGTTTTTTATTTTTAAAATTAATTAAATACACATATTGGGAATGAAATTTAGGAGTAAAACTTTTTTAGATTTGAATTAGAGAAAGTTTGTGATTTTTTTTATTTTAAAAAAATTATAATTAAATGAGTCAGTGAACCAACTCATTTATCTAGCAACCCATGGTGAGTTAGATTGAATTCGAATTTTTCTAAGTCGCTAATAAATGAACCGAGTTGAATTGATTTACTAAATGATCAACTCTTGATGAGCCGGTGAGTTATTCATTTTGACAGCTCTACTTATAATATAATGATTTTTATTTAAAGTCATAATTAATTATTGTCTACCATACACAGTAAATGTTGATAACATTTTAATAATTATATATTTAATAATTATGAATATATGTTTATATTCTAATAAATTAGATTATTAAAATAATTAAATAAAATAAAGTAAGTTAGTTTACCGTTATATTAATATATAGGTATATTATAAAGATAAATAATTAACAATATTTAAAAAATAAATAAATTTAATTTAGTATTTTAAATATTTATGTTCAATATTTTAATTTATTTAAATTATGATATTTATTAAATTATTTTTTTAAACTATTTTTATCTCGAAAGATAATTTTTTTATTCATTACAATTATATAATATTTTTTACTTTGATCTAAAATTTATTTTAACTTTAACTCAAAATTATTTTTATATCAATATACATTATAAAATTTATTTTCTAAACATATTAATATATTAATATGTGTAAAAAAATTATTTTATTACGTTAAATAAAATACATATTTTTCACGCACTTTTACCTTTTCTTTTCTTTCAATTAAGATAAATCAACATTCTACATTTTTTCTTTTCTTCAACAAAATATCACACACACACACACACACACACATATATATATATATATATATATATATATATATATATATATATATATATATATATATATATATATATATATCTGACTTATATGTTTATATAAATAAATAAGAAAATGTAAACGATCGAACAAGACTTACGTATATCCACAAGTACGTGTCCCTTACGTATCAATCTTGCTTCATCAAATCACACGCTTAGCAACAATTCTGGATTAGATAATTTTTAACAAACGCGCTTCTACGCTACGTGAGCACACCTCCCATATTTTCAATTTTTCATAGACATTTTTGTTTCAAAGACGGTGTGCGATAGATAAGTAAGTAATGAGTTTTTGACACTTCATTTTTTTTATTAGTTTCTTCTAATTATGTTTTCTTTTCTACTACTGTTATCAAGTAAATCTTAGTGTTTTTAATATTGCTTTTAGTCACAATAAATTTTAAAGGGATGAATTAGGATTTGTGTTTCCTGTAATGCCTGAAATATTAAATATAACTTTTACAAAAAATGTATTACCTTCATCTCCTATTTTCATATTTTTTAGGTTTACATTTACGTAACATTTAAAAATATTATTTCATATATAAAATAATATTACGTAATGAAGTACATGAAACATTACTGATTCATGGGATAAGGTATTAAAAAACTAACTTAATACTTATCTAAATGTTCATTACAAAATTGTTCTAACTTAATTATTTTATTTTTAGATCTTTTGATGATTCATCTCCAATGGAAACTCTAGACATTGAAGACATTAGAACTAAGTGAGCTTCTTTTATTTTAAGTGTTAGTAAATTGTAGAAACTTGACTACAATGTAGTATAGGTTGATGTTATTTGGATTTAATATGATTTACAAATTATGTATTAGATATTATTGAACAATTTAATGTTTGAAATGGATTTCACATTATGTTAGTTTAATTGAATATGTTCATTTCATGTTATATTGATTATAAATTGATTGATGAAATTATAATACAGGAAATTAATTGAAAATTGAATAGATATGTCAAATGTAATAATGAATTTTTTTTTACAAAAAAGTTTTT
>NC_028358.1:7091784-7099932 GCF_000741045.1 Vigna radiata var. radiata
TTATAATACACTGGACCTATTATGATAGGTAACAGAAAGTCCGTCATAATACACTAGACCTATTATGATGGACTTTTCTGTCCGTCATAAAATGCACAGACCTATTATGATACCCAGAACTATGACGCCAGGTCATCCGTCATAATAAGTCAATTTTACCCGTTATAAAAAGCTATTTTTCTACTAGTGATATTTTGGTAATAATAATATTTCATTTAAGTGGATTGTAGTTATAAAAGTAAATTTATAAATAAAACTTAAAATAATTATAATTGTAACACTATAAATTTTTAATTTTGTAAAATAACAAAAGTCTTCGTTGAAGTTAAATTAAAATTTTTAAAATAAATTTAATAACAAGTTACATAGCTTGTTTAAGTTAGAGTATTTGGATAACATGGTAAACTTATCTAGTTCAACTCTCATAAGCATCAATTTAGGTAAGGGTGTTTTCATTCTTGGATTCGGAAGAGAGGGAGTTGATAGATTTAAGAGGATTTAAAAATGAGTTGATTGTTGTTTTATTTATAAGATATATTTGGAGGTGAGTGAGAATAGATTTAGAAGTAAAAGTTTGTAAAAATTAATATAGAATTTAATCAATGTGATAAATAAAAAAATGGTTTAATTGGTAGAAATTAAAATTACCAAAATATATGTAGTAATATATGCGATATAAAATTATAATTGTTAATATTATATATAATTGTAAAAATTATTATAAGGAGAGAAAAAAATAAAAATTAATTTTTAACATGTTATTATTATTATTATTACTATTACTATTATTATTACTATTACTATTACTATTACTATTATTATTATTATTATTATTATTATTAAACGCAAGGTGCGAATGGAATAAGTGGAAGTTGTAATCGAATACAACCATTGTGGAATCCAATACATGCCATATATTCGAATACAAGCCCATGGGAATCAGATACAACTTTATGGTGAGGGCTTGGAATCGGATCTAGCCTCCACGAAAGTAGTTCCAGCAACAACAACGTCCTCTCTCTTCAACTTAGACGTTCACATGTAACCTCCATCACAACACCTTCATCTTCAACCTCTACAATGGACAACCCTTCATCTTTAACCTCTACATTGGTGAATTAGAGGCATTTTGGTCATTTCATTAACAATCATCGCAAATTCGAGCTAAGATATGAGGATTCACATATGCTACAGTCCCTCAAATCTTCTTGATTACTCGCTTTTAAATCACCCAAAAATGAATGCGATAAATTTTGTAGATTGCTCCTCGCCAACCAGCATAAATAGTACGTTCCATGCAAATGAACACAGCCTAAGGGATTCATGATTTGTTTTCCTACTTTGGTTGGAAAGTTCTAAATTTGTATCCGTTTAATTTGTTGTTTCAATTTTTAAAAAAAATGTCTCAATTAGGTCATTTTAATAAAATATATAAAGTAATGACGTTAACAACATATCATGTGTCAATATGTGATTTTTTTTAAATATTATTTACTTATTTGTAAAATTTGTTGTTACCCACATGTTAGGTTCCTAGCGTGACACGTGACATTATTAATGTCACGTGGTAAGATAATGTCAAGTGTGTTAGTGTTAGTGCTAAGTGTCATTTTTTTCGCTTTTATTTAGTCCTTATATATGTCTACTTAACTCAATTTAATCTAAATTTACTTCAAAATAAAACAATATTGTCTCTCTCTAAATAAAAATCAAATTTTGTTGATTGTATAAAATATTAATGTTTTTTTTATTAAAAATGACTTATTAACATATTACATTATTGTAAATTATTAACCCTTATTTTTTAATTAAGTTTTTTTAATAAATTTTAATTAAATATTACTATAACATTTATATAAATAATAAATTTGGTTCCAATTAACAGATAACCAAATTTATTATTTGTATAGATGTTATTAATTAATTTATTCTTATAAAAAAAAGCATGGATTAATAATATATTAGTTTTAAATACTTATTTTCTTTTTTCAAAAACATTTATACTTAATTAGTTTTAATCTAATAAAATATGGATTAATAATATACAATAATATAATATATTAAAAAGTCATTTTTAACAAAAATATCAGTACAATATTTATACAAAATAATAAATTTGGTCTTAATTTGAAAATGAACAATATTGAACCATTTTTAAAAAAATTAGGACTAAATTAAAATAAAGATATTGACATTTGACATTGACACTCACAGTGTCACTTGTTACATGTCAATCTCTCGTGTTTGAAACAAGGTTTGAAACCAAACTTATTCTTAGGAGGATAGATGAGACGATTTAGTGAGATGTAATGTAGATCTAGCTTTCTCTTTACTTGTGGGATTCGGACAATCCAAGAGACGTGTCACATCAAGGATCTAACACATGGACAACAAAAAATTTTGAAAAAAAGGAATTAAAAAATCACATATTAACATGTGGTATGCCTTTTTTTGGAAATCCAAGTGTGAGTCTAAATCTTACATTGGGTAAAAATGAAAAAATGAAGTATCATATAAGGACGAAGACCCATTAACCCATTTTATTTAGGTTTTGGGTTGAAAGTAGTGTCAATCCCTTATGTAGTTGGGCTTATATCTAATTGGTGTTGTGTCTCCCCAATTAACTTCCTCCCTTTATAAACCCAACAATGGTATCAGAACCGATAGTTAGTCTTGGTGATATCAAATAAAGTTTCTGATAATGCTAATTCTTACCATTATCTAAGCATCATTTAGTAGCAAAATCAACTCTTTTCAAGCTCGAAACTTGCTTAAATCCTCTCTTTTATCTAGTTTTAGTATTTATCTATATTTTGAGCTACATTACGTAAATAATACTCTAATCCCTTGTTTTTGATCTATTTCGGTGTTAGGAAGATCCTTCATTACATTGAAGAGCCTCGGTGATCCAGGAAGCCATTGATTTAAAAGTCATTTTCGCTTAAGTGAGAATATTTTAGCTTAAGCGAGAATGACTATCTTCTCCAAGAAGTTTATTTTCGCTTAAGCGAGAATAGTTTAGCTTAAGCGAGAATTCGGGCAGTATATTTACTCACGGGACAGAAAGAAAAAGGGGTCTTTGGTTCTTTGGAGGCGCGATTTCACGTCTGGAGCTCATGGAGGGCGCAAGGAGCTTGTGGGAACATCTCCTCCTCTTCCTCTGGGTCTCCTTCTTCTTCCATCTTCCATGTTTGTAAGCTTTAGGGTTCTCCATGGAAATGGAGAACCAAATTCATCTTGTTAGGGTTAGATGTAGCCTATGAACTCTTGTGTAATGAATGATTGTTTCGTATTTATATATGCCTTTTCTATCTATTACTAGTATTCTTGTTTCCGATCTTAAAGCTTGCATGTAATAGGGACGTTCATGACTTGATTTTGGGGTTTCATTGAGCCAGGGATGGGATATGAAATCTTGAACTGAAACAAGAGTCCTTGTGGGTCATTGAGCCAGGGATGAGATATGATTCACATGTTGTCTTANATCCTAGTTCTTAATGCGGGTTTGCTTGTTAGATTGTCCAAGGGATTGGAGTTTGATAAGGAAAAACCTAGGCTCTTTCACCTAAGGAATTAGGGCTAGAGTGTTTTAGTGGATTGACTTTAGTAAATTGATGAAGAGGAGATGAAAGTGGATATACACAAGAGTGAATTGGTGAAATCTAATATTAACATTGACATTTCAAACCATTTCTAGTCTTTTCCATTTCTAAGTGCCTTCAATACCAAAGTCCAACTTTGTAATTACTTGTGAATTTATCTTTTAGCACATATTCTTAAATGATGAGTTGTTAATCGCACAATTTTCTAGTATTACGAGTCTCTTGGGAAAACGATACCTGGTCTTACCGGTTTTATTACTTGAACGATTTGGTGCACTTGCCAAAGTATTAACAGTTTCCTTTTCATATTATTAAGCTTTGTCATTGTTCTCATATCCATATCTATTTGTACATAGTTATATAAAAAATATATATAATAGAAACTTTAATTTATAATTTTAAATTTCAAATTGGAAATTGAAATTAAATTGAATTTAAAAATATTTATCTTTTTATTGTTTGATATAAGTGTAAGAATCTAAAATATTGTGTCTCATATGTGATATAGTGTTTTAAATAATGAGACTCGATTACTTTGAATAAATTGAATCTAGTAATGGGTTTTACTATCTAAAAACACATTATTTCTCTAAAACTTTTTCTGTAAGAGCTCCTTACACTTTCTCTAAGTTTTCTAACTCCTTTTCTATTTGTTTGAAGATCAGAGATTGCTTGAGTGATTCTTGAGTCGAGATCTTCGAGTCTAGCCAATTAATTTCTGCGAAATAGTAAATTGATTTATGCCATTTTCCTCAATTTGTGTGTTTTTCAATGCATATGAATCGCTCTAGCTGCATGTGTCATCTAAGTCTTCTACAAGACTCTATGTTGATTAGTGGTCCTGATGGTATGCCTTAATCATGTGTATGTGGTTTGTAAGAGTAGATAAGACTTCTAAAGCTATTTTTGGGTCTTTAGGGTCATTTGGTCATTTAATAGGTTAAGGAAGCTAGTACTCTAATTTTTAATTGATAGACAAGTTTTGACTTATGCTTGTATGCTTATATGGATGAGGGATTTTGTAATTGAGTTGTCTGCTATAATTTGACCTATTGAGTTGAGATTGGGGAATGAAATTGTTTTTAGAGATAATATGATTTAAATTCTACTATGTTAAATGCTTAAAATTTATTGAAAGTAAATTGTGTGGTTAGCTGTGTATTATTTGAAGAATTGTTGTTCTGGCATATGTGGTTAATGTTAGGCTGAATGATGGAGGCTTGTGAGGCATAAATCTACATAGTTTGTGTTCTGCAGAATTTTGCAGACTTGTTAGGCGAGTATATTCTCGTTGAGTGAAATCAAAGTTAGGGGACTCACTAACTTGATTTTTGCAAAGCGAAAATATGGTCGCTAGGTGAGCTCAAAGTTAGAGAACCATTGACTTAGTAATCGTTGGGTAAAACTAAAATCAAAGACTCACTGACTTGATAGTGGCTGAGCGAGATATCTAGTCTTTAAGCGAATCAATATTCAATGAACAAATAAATACTCTTGTTGGGTGAGATTTAGAAAATGCAACACTTAATTTATATGCGTGATTTGCTAGTTTATGATGAGTAAATCATGCTTTGTGACTGTTAATGTGATATCTAGTTTGTAAAGTTATTTGAGAATAATTGTAATCAATCTAAGGAGGAATTGGTTGCACTGTTGTTTATTGTGTATGTTTTGACATATGAGAGTTCAAAAAGTAGATATTTTGTTATACTACCAACCATTCAACTTATATAAAGAGGAGTGACGTGAGGGAGAAAATTGCAGGAGGTTTCTAACTTAGATGGTTAGTCTTAGGCGTGAAAGATCAACCTCATGAGTAGTGGGGTGACAACCCCTTTGTTTATGACTATGCAAAGTAAAAATACTACTCTAATGAACATATACAGTGAGCTCTATGTCAAAGCATGTATCCAGATAAATTGAGTCAAGTCAACTTCTTTTATGTATATTTGAATTATAGAATGTTATCATTGATGAACCAATATGCGAAGTGTTAAGTTGTTTATGATATTTTCTTTTGAAAGCTACCTTACCTCGTCTTTTTTTCTATCTAGATGTTTTCTCTTTTGCAATGATCAACCGTTATCGTGGGCAGGGGATGAGTTAGGTGTTGATATGTCGTTGATGGAGACTGATGATGTTGCCGAGTGATCTATTAGGTTTATATAGATATTGCATAGTAGTTTCCATCTTTTGAGATACTTGTTAGTTTTTTGAGACCTTATACATATATTTTGCTGATATAGTTATTACTCTAGATAACTGTATCAATATATTGTATGCTTCTTATCTATCTGTTGTGCATCATCATATATATGATGTTTTTTTTAATAATTTATACCATTAAATGATATGTTATAATAAATACTAGTTATTAAATTTTTAATATGGCATATTTATTTTTCAATGAGTAATTATTAGTATTACATTGTTATTTATTTTTATGTTTATTTAATATATATTAAAACACAACTTTAATTTTGATGATTTTTTTATCATTTTACTTTTTATAAACATTATTATATCTTTATATACTTAATAAGCATCAATTGGGAAGACATCCTTCAAAACCAAATAATTGTTTTACATAAAAATAATTTTTAAGGATTTTAAAAGGAAGTGATAAAAAATAAAATTATAAAAGCTAATAAATATATAAAATCGAGTAAACTTGTGAATTTTATTTGATTATTAACTTGATTAAATAGTCTTCCTCCTCAATAAGATAGTTTCGTGTTTCCAAAAAAGGCTTAATACATATTTTGGTTCCTATATTTATTACTTTTGTTAAAAGTGGCCAACGAGTTTTTCTAGTGTTCAAAGTGGTCCTTTTTCTTTTGTCAAATTTGTTCAATTTAATCCTTTTTGTTGATAACGTCTAAATCTCTAATGACATAAAGTCCACGTAAGAAAAATGGAATGAGCTTACACGTAGTACAACTCACAGTGGTTGGCTCGCAATTCAATGGGCTGAAGGTTGCTTTGCTGTTTCTAATTCTGATTGCACGATTTGAGTTTTCTTTGGTGGGATTCTAGTTCTTGTTTTCTTTGCAAGTTTGGGAAAAGATGATGGTGTGAAGAAGGAGAATGCAGAGTGTTGGTACAACACAAAGTCCCACATCAGATAAAATAAGAGATGGACATGAGTTTATATACACATAAGATACCTCCATTGGTAAGAGACCTTTTGGAGTGGTACCAAAAGCAAATCCGTGAGGGCTTGACTCAAAGCAGACAATATCTTACCAGTGTGGTTCACAAGTGACTATCTAATTTGGGTGGTTATATGTGTTTTGGGTTTGCAGGTGTAGGCATTTCTAGTTCTTTGATGTTGCAGGTTGGGTGCGAAGATGAAGGAGATTTCGCGATGGTGTGGTTCGCGTGGAGGAGACTTGCAGAGGTTGGGTGCGAAGATGAAGGAGATTTCGCGATGGTGTGGTTCGCGTGGAGGAGACTTGCAGATCTAGATGATGGTTAGGGGTTTTTGCATTTTTTGGTTTGTGTTTGTAGGTTGATGCATGGGGAGATGACTATAAAAAATATAAGTGTTACTATTCCTAACTTGGTTGGTGAGTGAGAGAGGAAGAAACCACTTTCACTTACCATGTTTCCAAGTCAGATTCCTTAACTTGCCACTTACATAAAAAATTGACCATTCATTCAATATTAACTTATATAACATCACACCATTAGCGATTTAAACGCCTTCGACAAAAAAATCAAATTAAACAAATTTTACGAAAAATAAAACACTCTCCTAAAAAGAAACTCAAACTATTTTGAACAAAATAACAAATATAAAAGTAAAAATAATTATTAAGCCTTCCAAAAAAATCTGAAAGAAACATACAGAAATAGTAAACACGCGCTCCAAGTCGCGAATGAAAAAGGATCAATTTTCAACTATCAATTATCGTCATTGGTACTTTTTTGAACAATGTTACGTTATATTCTTCCCACGTCTTTTTTTATTATATTTGAAAAAAGTAGACAGTGGATTTAGTAAAATACGCATCGTAATATTTTATTTTTAGTCCAATAAAAGAAATTAGAGAAATTCCTTTAATGTAAATTGAATATTAAATTTTAATAAATGATAATCATTAAAATTTAAATGTGTGTTTAATTATTTCAATTACTAATATAACTCAAACCAAATCAATATAACTAAAATTTTATATTAAAATTGTATTTTTTATTATTATTATACTGAATTCACTATTTATTCTATTTCAAAATTCTTTAAATTAATATGAAAAATAGTAAATATATTATATGCAATAAATTTGTTAACTTGAATAATTCCCACTTTAAAAGCATATCTATTTTAATTTTAACTTATATTAAATTATTTTAATTTCAAATTTGTTGAAATAATATTATTATATCTTAATTATTGTTTATCATATAATTTGATTATAAATCTTTTTTTCTTAAAAAGGTATTCCAAAAGGTTAGCAAACAAAAAGTATATATATATATATATATATATATATATATATATATATATATATATATATATATATATATATATATATATATATAT
>NC_028358.1:7101077-7126054 GCF_000741045.1 Vigna radiata var. radiata
GGGTATTTTTGTCTACTGAAACCCGGTACACATTGCTAAAATGTACCAACTGAAAAACAGGTGTACGCAAGTTAGCAAACCCCTATATATATATATATATAATCTCTAGTCTCATCTTCTAAGTGTCTCAAACAAATTTTTCATTTTGATTTTGAAGAAAAATTAAATATATTTTTATTTTTTAATTCTTTGTGGTAAAGCATTAAATTTTAAAACAATAATATCTCATATGTTGTTAATGATATTATCTTAAAAGACTTAAAATCGAAATATAGACAGAATTTGTAGAATTAGAAAAATGATTTCAAAGAAAAATCCTCTTTATTTTACGTAAGAATGAAAGAGTGATTCCAAAAAAGAAATCACTTTTGTTAATCTTAAAGTGCAAAATTTGTTTTTGATAAATTTAATAATCCTATGAGATTAAAAATAATTTAAATATAAAATTCTCTTTTAACTTTTTTTCAAAGATAAATCTGTGATAAAAATTTTAAGCTTAATAATTAACTTGATGTTGAACTAAATTCATATGGAAAAATGTATTTTATATTTTAATTGATTGATAGCCCTGTTTTTATACTGTCAATGCATAAAATTAATCTATTAATATTTAGAAAAAAGTTTTTTATTTTTATTTTAAAAGATTACCATATTTCTCTTCATAGAATCAAGTGGTTGAATTAGCTGAAGTATTAAATATTTGACATTTTTTTTATCATATGCTACATTTGACAATCAAGTGAACAAAGACACTTATTAAAAAAAAAAAACATAACTAATAATAAAGATAAAATATATATCAAAACAGTATTGAAAATGGAATCATTATATATTTATATTAGTACAAATAATAACTCAACCAAAATTCTTTTTACTGAGATAAATATTCCTCTTAACATATTGTTAAGAGTTTTTCCAAATTTTCTGTTAGAAAATTATCAGAATAACTTATTACATAAGAAGTGTAAAATGTAACTTTTTTTAACAATAATATAGTGGATAGATTAGAAATTAGGTTTTCTTTAATTCTCCAATATTTTTTCATGTTTTAAGTCTTGGATTTCATAGTAAATTATTATATTTTTTAATATATTGAATTCAAGGTATGCTTTATTTATTTACTTATAATAAACCTTGACATAACACTTTCTTTTTAAAATATGATGAAAAAATTTAATGAAATAAATATAAAAGGTAAACTTTACAAAAATGAATATGTAATAAAAATTACGAAATTTCTAAATCTGTAAAGTAAAATCACAGAAAAAATAAGTTGAAAAGAAATACATTGAATATTATATAAAAGCCAAAACTACAATTTAGTATAATAAATTTATAATAATTGTCAAAATAATTATGACTTTTTTTTTGTTGCTTCGAAACTTGATAAATAAATGGAAGTAGGCAGTGATCAAATCAAATCTGTTCTCTGAATCTCACCATCCATTCTTCCTTTCTCTGCGAATTCGCTTCAATTTCCAAATCAAGAAACTCAAAAGATGGAGAAAGCGATCAACAGACAGAAGATTTTGCTTCATCATCTCAACCCGTCATCATCTACCCACGCCATCGAATCATCCTCTCTCTCTGTTAGTTTGTTTCACTCCCTTTTTCTGTCTTCACTTTCTGACCACTAACATGGCGTTTTCGTCGTTACCCTTTTCGTTTAATCTCTTGATGCTTGTTTGGCTTTTGGAAAAACTATCCCTTTTGCTAGCTCTGCCAAAATCAGCTTCCTTGATTGGTTATTAGCTCAAAATATTTGTATATTCATTTCATAAGTTGTTTTGCGTGTATGTTGATTACCCTTTTGTTACTTCTGTGACAATTTGTTCTCTTCTTTGATTGTTAGCTCAGAATTTTATAAAAGTTTTGATCTTGTATCTTGTTCTCTTGATTGATTTTTACCTCATAATTGTGTAGAAATATTTTTTTTCTTGGATTATTTTGTGATTTTATAGGCTGCTAGAGTTCGAGTGAGGGGTTTTGGAAGAAGGCAAAACATGACTCTTTTGCTACATATGGTCTCCTTCATTTCTTGTTAGGATTTTGTTATTTATAATAAAATAATATGTATATGGGCGTGTTCAAGTTATGTTTGTTCAATAGGTTGTTTAACTTGTTTTTAAATAGAACGTGTTCATTTTTGACATTTAAATTGGAATTTATTTTCTTGATTAATTGTTTGCTAAGAATTCTTTAAGTTTTGATCTTGTATATATTTATGATTTTATAAGCTCGACAGGGTGTTTGAGAAATTGTGCACATATGATTCTTATGATGCACATGTTTTCCTTGATGGATTGTTAGGCGTTTGCTGTATATTTTTATCACAACAATTTGTATATTGATGTTTTTATATTCTGTCAGTTGATTGTTTCTTTGTTGAACTCTTGATCACTAGGCTTCAGCATGTGCGGCGGGGGATAGTGCTGCTTATCATAGGACATCTACATTTGGGGACGATGTTGTAATCGTGGCGTAAGTTCTGCTCTTACTCAATTCAAATATGTCATGTTCAACAAATTTTATTTATCTAATGATAGTTTACAGCTTTAACTTTTACCCAAAATTATGTATTTGCAATTTTGCAGTGCTTATCGGACTGCTCTTTGCAAATCTAAGCGTGGTGGTTTCAAAGACACTCATGCTGATGATCTACTGGCTCCTGTTTTAAAGGTTTCAGTTCTTTGCTTTTGATTTTTAGTTTTTGTGCATTTTCAATTTTAGATGAGTTCTAATAAATAACTGCCTTTTCTTAAGCTGTGGTGATTTATGCAAAGGTACTTTGTACTTTGTACTGGTACTGAAGTTCATAGTTTACTCTATCAAATGTTAACTTTCTATTCTATAACTCTACATGAACATGGGTTTTCATCTTAGGCTGTAATTGAGAGAACCAATGTCAACCCAAGTGAAGTTGGGGATATTGTTGTGGGTACTGTACTGGCTCCTGGATCTCAAAGAGCTAGTGAATGCCGAATGGCTGCATTTTATGCTGGTTTTCCTGGTATGTGTACATATTCCGTGCTTGTGAACCTGATAGTAACTCATATTTGTTACTGATAGTACATGTGATTTTGTTTCCAACCAGAAACTGTACCTGTTAGGACTGTTAATAGGCAATGTTCGTCTGGGCTCCAGGCTGTTGCTGATGTAGCTGCTGCTATAAGGGCTGGATTCTATGACATTGGTAAAGGATGCACCATTTTTCTTTGTTCTTCTTGTGATTGTTAATGATTTTTAGTGTCTTATGTTATCTTTACTTATTTTGTTTAGGTATTGGTGCTGGTTTGGAATCTATGACAGCGAATCCAATGGCATGGGAAGGATCAGTTAATCCTAAAGTATTTTTCCCTCTTTTCATCAATTCATCTCCTCAGCTTTATTATATAATCTTCATTTTGGTTTTAGGAAATAAAACCTCTAACATGGCTACAAGGTTATGATATTTTCTTTGGTGTTGTTGTGACAGGTAAAAATATTTGAACAAGCACAAAACTGCCTTCTTCCAATGGGTATTACCTCTGAAAATGTTGCACATCGTTTTGGTGTTTCAAGGAAGGAACAAGATCAGGCTGCAGTAAGTTGGATACATGTTTTAAATCAAGATTTCGTTCGATTTTATAATTTAGTGGCTTTGAACTGAAGCTTCTTAGCAACTATGTTGTTAGGTTGAGTCTCATAGACGAGCTGCTGCAGCTACTGCTTCTGGTAGATTTAAAGATGAAATTATCCCAGTTTCGACCAAGGTATTGCCATTACAGGGTATACTGATTCTTTCTTTGGCTTCTTGGGTGCTGAATATATGCTTTTTTTTTTCTCTAACAGATTGTGGACCCAAAATCTGGTGATGAAAAACCTGTCACCATTTCTGTTGATGATGGAATTCGACCTGGGACAACAGTGTCTGATCTAGGGAAGCTCAAACCTGTCTTCAAGAAAGATGGAACCACTACTGCTGGTATAAGATCATAAAAACCTGATTCATTTTCCCTAATTCCTTCTAATTGATGCTCTAAATTTAATCATGTGATACCTGTGCTTCAGGTAATTCTAGCCAGGTGAGTGATGGTGCTGCAGCTGTTCTGCTTATGAAAAGAAGTGTTGCACTGCAAAAGGGCCTACCCATTCTTGGTGTATTCAGGTACATAGTGTGTGACGTATAAGCTTTAGTCCCTGGAAATATTCATATATTCAGAGCATATTGGCCAATGCTCAAGACTAAAGTTTGAATTAGGTTTAAAAAAAAATGAGAAAAAACAATTAGATATTAAATTAGTTTTTAGCTGCAGAATGATGCACTTTTTCTCTGTTTTGGCCAAACAACACGCATACATACTTCATCTGGTTTAGTAAATGATACATCTAGTTTCTCATTGTACTTGTTTATTTGACTATCAAGTCCTACTAGGTTAGTACCAATTTTCTTGCCAACTATACCAGCAACATTTTGGCACATGTTTTCACCGTATAATGCTCTATTCATCAAAAGCATAACTGCACAGAACTCAAAATATATTCAAAAAATAAGTACTGACAAGTTTCTTTTTTGTCCAGTTTCTTATACGAGTGTACCCGATAGAAAAATAGAAAGGAACTTACTTGCATTCACTATAATCCCTAAACATAAGATTCATACAATATTATCTAGGAAGAGAACAATTTATTGAACAAACTTGTCAAACATTTCTTTAGAAACTGGAACTTCATATTTATATATTTGTCTTTCTGGTAATGAATTTTGTTCCATTCTAAAATCATAAACTATATTATCAATGTACTTAAAATTTGAAATTGAATAATTGATAAGATAGAATTGTGAACATTATTTATTGGCTGTCATCCAGGACTTTCACAGCAGTTGGTGTTGATCCTGCCATCATGGGTGTAGGCCCTGCTGCTGCAATTCCTGTTGCTGTTAAGGCTGCAGGTCTAGAGCTTGATGATATTGATCTTTTTGAAATAAATGAGGTACTTGACCAATGTGTTTGCATTACATTTTCCATTTTCTCTTTCTGAATTTACATATACTAACTTCAATAATTTGCTTGTGTTAAGGCATTTGCTTCCCAGTTCGTGTATTGCCGAAACAAGCTAGGGCTTGATCCAGAAAAGATCAATGTTAATGGAGGTGCAATGGCAATTGGGCATCCTCTAGGTGCAACAGGTGTATATCACAACTTTTTATCTTACATTCTATATGCAACAACACCACTGTTATATACCATACTCCAATACCTTGTTGAATCAAACCCTTACTACTAAGTCAAATGTTATAACTAACTTAATTCTTTCTATTCAAGAGTATAGCAGTTAACATTTTTCTAGGATATTCTACCTGGAACATGATTATTGTCATGTGCACTTGCTAAATACGAATAATGTACATGGCATTGTTCATGTCTTTGAAGAATGGTTTAAAATTATTTGTTTTTGTAGGAGCTCGATGTGTTGCTACACTGTTGCATGAAATGAAGAAACGTGGCAGGGACTGTAGATTTGGAGTTATATCTATGTGCATAGGTACGCTAAGTTTTCTGACTGTATGTTTGCATTTGTGCATGAACATGTTGCAGAAAAATGATGGGTTGTCTGGTGTGAGCAGGTACTGGAATGGGAGCAGCTGCTGTTTTTGAGAGTGGTGATTGTGCTGATGAGCTATGCAATGCCCGGAAAGTGGATGACCTTCTTCTATCCAAGGATGCTCGCTAGAAATCACAATCACTGTTCTACAATTTCAACCTTTCTAAGACCAGAATTATTTTATCATGTATTTCTTTAATTATCAACTCTCTCTTCTCTATACACTTATCCACCCTGCTTTGCATATCAAGAAAAATAAAATTATAATTCACATCAAAATATTCTCCAGCGTTACTTTTCTGTTATGCGTAATTGATTGTATTATGAGTAATAAGTACATATAATAGTGATTATAACATAGTGAATTATATTTAAATATATAATGCAAATATAATCGATGTTGATAGTTCAGATATTTTATTATTGATGGAGGATCATATTTAACATTTATTTCCGATTGTCTTTAAGGATCTATCAAAGTTCTTTTTCGTGGGGAAATTGAAACATATACAACAAACTTCAAAAATCTTAAGAAATATTAGGTTGTTGACCAAAAACCAAATGAAAAGGATAGTATTTGCAATATGTTGTTGGCTTGATATGAATCAATACAACATGTAAAATTACATATCCCTAAGTAACCATTGAAAGATTAGCTTTTATAATTAATGCTTTTGCAATCAATTTTACACATTTTATTAATGATTCGGTAAGTCAATTTTAAGTATGAACATATATTATTGGATGTTCAACTTAAATTTCAATTGACATACAATATTCATTAAAAGTATGAGATGTAAATTCACCAGTATTATTAACACATTTTTGTAATCAGATAATTTGAAAAGTGAACTTTTAACTTGATTAATTATGTTAATAACTTTACAAATGCTTAATTGCGAGTTGGTAATAAACAAATATGTGATGATCTAGTTGATGCATAAACTATGAAATATCTAAATAATCCACATGATGAGGGACCACAAATGTCACCTTGTATTAAATTTATTTATATTTTTTTTTATAATGATTTATTATCAATTTTGTGAACATATAATACATGAAAAATCATTTGATTGAGGAAGTTTTTGACTCTTAAGTAACTGTTCATTTTCAACTATTTTTGTGTGATGATAGATTTAGGATAACTCAACAAATTATAATAAATAAAAAATTTATTTTGATTCATAAATTTTTTGTTTACAATGACATGTATTTCAATTGTACTAATATGTGTAGTACAAATTATAAGAAAAGACTAACGAGTTTCTATTAGACTTACGAGAATAAAATTCATTTCAACTTGGTACTTCTTAGAAGAGGTATAGCAGCTCTTCCAAAGCCTTCAGTTATAGTTGTAGTAGAGAAATAGAGCCTTCAGTTATATTTGTAGTACCAAAACAATGTTACCATTGATTTCTCACATTACTAAAGAATAGAAAAAATTATTACCCTTGAGAATTGTATAAGTTGTTGTGTTATCACCAAGACATAAATATTTATCATTTATGTTAGTGTCAACATTCATTCTAATAAAAAAAATATCAATAATACATATTACTATGTAAAAAGAATATATATATATTCAGAAGATTTAAAATATTTATTAATCAAGAGAAACTTATATATAAGTAACATGAAACATTATTTCAAACATAAAAAAAGAAATAAAACATTACTCAAAAATTTCAATTTTGTCCAGAAAAAATAATTGTATGAAAGGGTTTGTTGTTTTGTCAAAAAAAGAATTACATATTGAGTAATAAAACATTATCTTAAATATAAGAACATAATATGTCAATTTATTTCTTAACACTCCCATAATCATTGAGTGATCAATGCATCCATCTATTAGAATTATTATCTTCAGCAAAGTGTTTTTTATGTTCTTTTCCTTACTAAGTATTTTTTATCGAGTTCAACAAAGTGCTTTTGGTATACGAAAAGTATGACTCCAATGACCTTTATCACCACAATGATAACATATTTTTTCATCTTATTTGTTATTATATTAACCTTTTTCTTTTTTTTTTCACATTATTATTCCACTGATGATAAAATATTTGTTTAAAATTTTCTTTAGGACAACTTTCACAAAAATGATCATTACTACGACCACAACCTTAACCACGAAAATTATAAATCAAATGTTGTTGTATTCAATTATGGAAATGGAGCATAATTCATTGTTTTGTTCAGTTATAACAAGACATGAAATTAATTCAAAATATTTGTAATTATTTTTAAGAAATTGTTGTTGCATAAGGAAATTAGATGCTTATATATTTTATTTCTTTCTTTAATGACATTACCAAAACTCATTACATCTAAATGTATTTTAACATGTGGTGTTTAAGATAAGTAATTTTTTTCCGTAATATCAAGACCAGAGAAATAAATTTGATAAGGTTTGACATGTTTAAAACTAATTCATAAAATAATATTAATAAGGGTTAAATATGTTTTTGATCCCTTAATTTTCAGTGAAATTTGGAATTAGTCCCTTTCCAAAACTTTGGCCTAATTTACTTCCCCAACTTTAGAAATGTATGAATTTAGTCCTTTTAACTAAATTTTGTTAGGTTTATTTGATGTTTCAAGGATGATAGCATTTAGGTTGTTTAGACTGTTTGACACATTTTTTATTCAATGTTAACTGAGAAACGCGTTTGAAACATCAAATAAACCTAATAAAATTTAATTAAAAGGACTAAATTTATACATTTCTAGAGTTGAGAGACTAAATTAGGCCAAAGTTTTTAAGGGGGACTATTCTAATTTTCACTGAAAGTTAAAGGACCAAAAACATATCTAATCCTATTAATAATAATCATATTTCATCTATAAAATTATAAAATTATTAAAAAATATAAAAAAATCTATAGTTCTAATAAAACATAATACGTAAAATTCGTTGTCTTATGAAGAATAAAAAAAGAAAATTATAATTTGTTAATATAGTAATGTATAAAATAAATTTATATTAACAAACATACATTAAATAAATAATGAAAATTGAGTGTAATAAATGTGAACGACAAATATTATATATATATATATATATATATATATATATATATATTATTATTTTTTTTTTCCATATAAAAAGTATTTACCTAACTGAGTTGATTAAAGTTTTTGTACTTCATAACGTTTTATATAAAGTCAATAATAAAGAAAAGAAAAAAAAAAGAGAATAAAAGATAATAAAGAGTATTTTTTTTGTCATATTATTAAGAGAGAAAATTCTATTTATAGGTACAAAATAAAAATCAAAAGATTAATTCAAGAATTATAAATAGTTAATATAAATAATTAAATCCAATAAAGAATACTCAATGAATAACTTTCAAAAACCAATTTACAATCATGAATTCAAAACATCAATTTGTTTTCAAAGAAAGTGAAAGCTTATGTTAGTGATATAATTATAATAACATTGAACATGTATGTTCATCTTTGTTTCTTCATGATTTCATGGGATAGACGGAAATGGTTTTCAGTGACAAGTTTTTAAACTAAATCATCTTAGAACCACAAATTTTAAAAATTTAAAAATGGTTAAAACTTGAATTATTTTAATTTTAATTTATTCCATTTAAAATAATTTGTATAAAAAATAAATTTTAAAAAAAATAGATAAGAAAATTTACTTTTTAGTGTATATGTTTTCAGAAATATATATTTAAAAGAAAATGTAGTATCAATCTTAATGAAAATAAATAATACCGAGCTCTAAATTTGATTAAAAATTAATACAATATAGTACTTAACAATAATTTTAAATATAAACATAGTTGTCTTTTAAATAATAATAGAGATAGAGGATAAAAGAAAAAAATAAAAAAAAGAAAGAAAAATTAGAGGTGAAGAAAAGACAACAAAGAGTGAGATTAGGAGAAGATAAAAAAAGGAAGGAAATAGTGAGGAGATAAAAGGGAAGATAATACATAGAATAATACAGTGAAAAAATATTATTATTAACAATTGTATATTTATTAAATAGTAATACTTTACGATTTTAGTATTGGTAGACATGTATATGATATTTTTATTTAAAAGAAAATAAATTACACTAATATTTTCAATGAAAATTTCAAATTTTGTTGATATCATTTTTTTTCAGATTATGTTGATATCATTTTTTTTTCAAATTATAAATGTTTTATTTGTTTTAGAAAATATTACATTATTCTCTTTTTTTACATTACACGGTGTTTTCTTAAATTTTAAAAACATTACACATCTAAGAAAACTATGATAATAAAAAATGATGTAAATGTACCTTAATAAAAAAATATATATATTACATTATTTATAAATTGTAATAAACACAGCAAAATTAAAATAACATTGTATTTTTAAGGTTAAAAATTAATGTAAAATAAAAATTTTATTTTTTTCCTATCAAGGCTAACATGGACCAGTGTCATTGAAAGACTATAAGAATTTGCTTTCTATTTGTTGAAATATTAGAAAATTACATTTAATCTTTGAATGAAAATACAAAAAGTTGTGTCTGAAAGGAAGATAAGTTTGTAAATTTTCATCATGAGTTTGATGTGATTTTTCATACTTTGTTTTTTATTTTTTTTTTATTTTAATAAATTTGTATATAATAATAAATGATTAATAAACTTTAAATTATTAATGTTAAAATTCATAATAATACCTTGTTTTGGATAGATTAAACAAGGAGCATTGTTCTGATCTTTAAGGGGAAAAAATGTGAAAATTGGGCTCGTGCCAACTCTGCACTATTTAGCAGCAGCAGTACAAGTTAAATTACATCATTCATAACAACATGCATTAATCCTTGCCCCACAACTAATCATAATTCAAAAGACAGTAACAGTATATCAGAACTGCCTGCAGATCTTTCTGTAACTCTATTCGCTTTTGAATATCTACTGTATCAAAAGATAAATGAAGGCACTGTGATATTACAATATCAGGTTTTACCTTTTTCCCTGAAAGAAAAAATGAGGTGGTCCTAAAATAGATTAGGTGATTGATGACTTGCAGACGGGGCATGTTGTTTTTCTCTGGAGCCAAGGATCGATACACTGCCAAAAATAGATTAGAGCAAATTAGCATTTTACAACTTCTAAATAGACACAAACAAATATGTTTAATGGTCTCACATCTTTGTGAAATTTGTGCAAACAGGGAAGGTGGCGAATAGTTTCTCCCTTGGCTGGGGTCTCAAGACATATAGCACATGCCTCTGTCATGTTGTCATTCTGTAACAATGAACGGGAAACATATCAGCATAGAATCGAAAATCAATTCCATTTTCCCCCCAAACCCAATTTTCTGCTGTCCCAGAACTGAAATTGGACCAGCAGATCATGAAGGGCTGAGGGAAAAAAGAGACACTGTTAAGTGTCATACCAAAAGTGGATAAAGAATAATAACCGACCTGGATGGTGGACTGTGGAAGGCTATTTATCAGATTAGTAGACGCACCAGTATGTTGGTGATTTCTCTCGTCAAGGGCCAATAACATTTCATAATCACTTCTGCAAGAAAACATGGACCATAAATTCATTTTTGCAGAACAGAGATAAAAGAAATAAAACTTTCTGTAAACAATTGCGAAAGTCACCATACCCAAGAACTTAATTCAAAAATTCAGATATCAAGGAATAGAAATATATGCAAAACTGAGTAACAATATGGGGCCCCTGCACAACAAAAAAAACTTGCATTTTGATGACCTGCAGTACTACTTAACATACAGAATGAAGAACTTCTATGTTGCCTCCTCAAATTGGTACTTTTGTATCATTCCGTCCTCTCACTTTCTAAGTTGTGTTACTATTCTAAATTTTAAGAACCAAAATTTAAGCTTAATTTTAAAGATTAAAATAAATGAGAAAATGAAAATGAAGCATAGGTTATGCGCACAAAGTATAAACTATTCAATACAAACTTACTCATTGAAATCACGTCGCCCATTAAAGATGCCATCAGCCATTCCCATATCACTGAAATCCCCCATTGAATTTTCTAAAGCTTCCAATATATCAAGTCTCTGTACAGGAGAGATGGATGCCATGGAAAATTAAAATTATAGATGTGCAGTACAACATAATCCTAATCCAAAATTTACAAATTCAACGATAACAAATTCCTGACATACAAGAAGCAGTGTATGCTTGTACTAAGAGACTCACTTTGATGTTAAGATTAAGCAAAAGTACAAGTTCTTACTATATAACAATTTGGTGGGGAAGCTAGAAGTTATTGTGAAAATTTTTAAAGAGACACATGTACCAAAAAAATGAGAACACAAGCCAAAGTCAAATACCAATGTGCTAAAACATTAAGGCAGAATACAAACTTTTGTACTTAACTTGCTTTTAAGATTTTACTTTTGTCTCGAGTTCTGTCTGTTCAAAATATCCCCTCACCTTATTGTCAAAAATTTTTCCTTGCACATAATTCCAAAGTAGAGCAGTGTTATCAAGATCGGCAGTGGCAACACCATGTCAGAAATTGGTGACAGTTGTAGCTGCCACCACATAGAGGTGGCAATGCTGGTTTGACATCATGGCCACTTTGGACGTCACAGAACAGATATCGTGGAAATCACATTTCAGGATGCAAGAATGTGCAGAGAATATTGTCAGATTTGTGACCCCTTTCGAGAGGTGGAAGAAGTCAAAGGTCAATGCAACCTGACCCAGACCTGAGGAAACAAATCCTAACTTCTAAAATGCAGTTTTTGGCCCTTTATAACCCAAGTCCAATAAATTAAAAAAAGAAAAGAAAATGGACTGGATTAGGTCATAAACTAAGCCAATCCATGTCCAAAATTAAAAGGCTAACCTAGCCTTAAATGAATATAGTTGCAGACCTGTTCCGCCACCTCAGTGACAGACGCTGCTTCCTACAACTAGTTCCACCACAGCCAACAACTAGTTTAACCTCCGCCAACACCTGCAATCTGTTTTTTTTTTTTTTTTTTTTTTCCATTACTGATTTTATTAACATCTATCTACCTTTAGTTGTACGGGTGAGCTAAAACTTCAAATCTTTAATTTAAATTCAATCCATAAACATCCAAATTTAATTACTTTGTCTATTTTAATGGATTTATCTAAAATCATATTTTTGGATTCTATGTCCAGTCCATTTAATTGGATTTGGATTTAAGTATAAAATAGATTGGATAATTTTTTGGATTTTGAAAATCCAAAATTTAGGTGAGAGTCTTGGATCACTTCAAGTTATGCAAGGTTAGGTTGAGTTAGACCCAAGTAAGGTAGAACCGGGTTGAGTTGAGCTAAGTTGGTCTCAAGTCATGCAAAGTAGGGACAGGCTAGGGCCTGAGTCAAGTTGGGCCAGGCCAGACCAGTCCTTGCATATAAATGCAAAAGGTAACTGTATACTTTATTTGGTTTTCTTAAATAAAAAATATACAAAACAGAAACTGGGGTAAAAGAATTAAAAATACAAGGCATCGTAGTTCCGTGCTCCAACCCCCCCTCCACTTTCCCCACCATATTAACCGTGGAAACACCCTTTAAAAAACCAGCTAATAGAGTATCAAAGAAGGAACTTGGGTGAATTGAAAGAAATGCCTTTAAACAAGTCCACAATAAAATACTCTAGAATTTTTTTATTAAGATAATGAATTAATAACAAAAAAATGACTGCATGCTACTAAGACATGACATTGCAAGAAAAATTACGTTAGGAAGTCATGAAGGAATGCAAAGAGAAGAAAGATAAGAAAAGAAAGAAGAAAATATCAGGGGTAAAATGTATGACGATACCATGTCTAAGTCCATATCCAGAGGAAACCGGGGGCCTCTTCCTCTAGATGACATGTTAGGTGTCCGAGTTCTACTTGTGGCACGACTCCTCAACTGTGACACTCTATTAGAGAAAGAAACTACAGGCATAGCTCTCCTTCTTGAAGAATTCTGATTAGGTATACGAGGCTGTCTGTTTGCCCTAGGAAGCCGTGCCTGTACATTGAAAGAGTAAATTTGTCAAAACCCCCCTATTCAGCTATCAATTATTATATCTCTAAATAGCCCAACTTTTCAACTAACAAAAAACCGCCCAGGCAACAAGATATCCTCCTACTTGAGGGTAGAAGTTCCGATAATATTTTTCTAGCATCCTATTAACTTGGATACAGAATGGCATTGAAATACGCTCATCACAGATAAATTCTAGAATATTGTACAGTTATGCCAAATAACAAAGATAATGGTTATGTTATATGTAGCTTTCAAGTTCCTTACATACATTTCGACCTTTAATTCAACACCATCCATAAATCATCTAAGTTTGATAAAAATATTTGAAAGGGTTAAATAAGAACATACAGGACAATTTAGCATTGATGAATAAATGGAAGCCTCTTAACAACATAATATTAAGTGAAACATACAAGAAACTTTGTTTATACAGAAAGGAGTTTTCTGTAACATTAATTTAAGAAAAAGAGAGAAAAGGCTTAGTTACATGATGATTTATGCTGTGACTATCAATGGATGTAGGCAGAAGATCCTCTGCATGCTGCAACTCCCACGCTAAATGTTCATCAATCTGCAACAAGTCAACGTATGATGAAGTTGTTGTAAAAAAGAAATATATGCTTAAACTACATCTCATAAGAGGCTAGAAAAGAAAAGAAAAGAGAGAAACCAACCCCTCTGTTTTCTATAAAATCATCATGATACAATTGCTCTTGGAGTTCACGTGCCAAAATCTCATCTGCTTCCACTTGTCTTGCTCGAGCTTCCAAGCTATTGTTGTTGTTATCATCTAAATCTTCAGATGATTTGTGCCTTGGTGTGGATACCAACTCAACCACTTCAGGATCCAAGCCATGGCTCCGGGATGAGCTTGCTGAGTTCCTTGGTGTGGATAACAACTCTACCACTTCCGGATAGGAACTTGATGACTCCCCAGGTGATTCACGTCTCCTTTGCCTTTTAGCCAGAATGTCAGCAGTAGGACGGTTAACAGCTGACTGGCCCACATCTGGCATGATCACAGAACTTCGTTGAGCTATATGATCTGATTGAGGACTATGTTGTACATGTGTGCTGCTTTGACCACTCCCAATGTTTCTTCCATCCACTATGTGTGTATTCCGCCTATTAATAAATCTTCCAACACCATTATTTCTCGTCATGCGATGCCCATGTACATCACACATGTGCTGATTAGCATTCCGGTCATTACGAGTAGTTCTCCAACCACCTTGTCCTCCAGGGTATTGAAGTGAATTTCTTGTATCATTATTGGTACCAGTGACCTCTTCATGATTGATGACAGGGCTAATGAAAAAGTATGAAATTCCTTCTCAGTATTAGCCAAAAGATGAAACATGAATTGCAGGCTATAAGGGCTATCTATGGAGACTCTGATCAGAAAAGCTGAGTGAAGTCTCAAGAGGTCCACTCTTAGTGGGTTTGGATTTCACATCAATTAGAAATATGGTAAATGTAACCCCTATAAGGCTTTTTGCTAATCCTCACCATAAGATCCAGTTTTTAGAGGTAGACAATAAGGCCAAATTCTTAAGACAATCAGAACTACCCTAATGCTAGAGGAAGACTTTTCTAACTCGTCATTTTTCTGAATGACCCTTAGTTCTAATTAAATGTACTTGTGTCAAAAACTTCATGAAGTTCCAATAACCCATTCTAAGATCAATGATTATGACGATCAAGACTCAACAAATAAGCATTTTTATGGTAAAACTTTTTACTGCAATAAATGAACTGCATGCATGCCTTTTGACCAAGAAAGAAGAAATAATCTCATTTCATTTTCAGTTGTAACCCCAAAAATCAAATCCATTTAAGAGTGTTAAACTCTAAGAAAGAGAGAAACGTTGGGCTGAAGCCATATGTTTCTGAGACAGCAGAGGTGCTTTTTTTATATTGAGAGAAAGGAATCCATCCAACAAATGAAGGAGATTTTATATTCTCTAATAACAAAGACATGATACAGAAATAAAAACATTCCTAATAATACATACATATATAATCTAGATATTCTTGATTATATTGTATCAATTCCTTATTTCTATAATTATAACAACGAGAACTAATTTCTAATAAAATGTGGACATATTGGATAGCCTTAGCAAGTAATTTAATACATTTATATGTTATATGATTCACTAGCTTGTTAAAGACTTTACAGCACCTAGTAAATTATCAAGCTACTAGCAGTTTATTCATATAATGTAATAAAAATTCCACGGAGATAAATCTTTTAGAACTCTTGATGCAAGATTACCAGCAAACAATGATTTTACATTCAAGTCATAAACCAAAAATTAGAAAGAACTTCAATGTGAAGCATGGTCACGCTACCTGTTAGCAGTGCAAAAAGTTCCAGCACTGCGTCCATTGAATGGAGGAGAAATAAGAACTTCCTTTCCTTTAACTTTACCATTGCCTCTCTCTCTAGCAACTATGTCATGAACACTATTTGGTGACACTGCATTGCTAGAAAGCGCATGATCAGCATGGCACTGTTCAACATCTTCATTCTGAAGGTGTCTCTGTTCAGCTAATTGTTTAGCCCTTGTAGCAATATTATCAGGTAAAATACACCCATTTCGAACCAATCTCTTGTTCCCTCTACCTCGTGGAGAGCTGGAAACAAATGGAGGCAAAGACACTTGCTTATCATTTTGGGATTGAGAATCCTGAGACAGAGAAATACCCTTGCCACGATCAACAGATGTATTAGAACCTGGAAGTTTACACTTTCCAGTGAAGGGATTTCTAGATGTAACAGAAGAATCTGAAATGGCTGGCAACAAAGAGTTTCCAATAGTTGCTTTGGGTGCTTTCTTGTCTTCAGTTGCATGATTTCTTGATGCACCAAGTGAGAAAGCTGGTTTCAGTTGTTGGCTCGGTCCATTCTCTTCAGTCAAATCTAAAACAGAAATATCACGGTGAGATGATTTAGAAGAAACCTTGGAGTATATACTTTTCCCTTTCTCCATCTTTTCAGCTCCACTAGAATGCATTGTTTGGCCTCTCCTAAAGATGGGAGCATTTTGAGAAGTATAAGATTTCTCTGACGGGGACAATGTAGTACACAAATTATTATTCATTTCAACTGCAGCATTAAAAGCTCTGCTCCTCTTCTCAGGATTACATAAACGTTTCTGATCATCACCCCTCACAATTATTCTATCTGGGGTATCAGGAATTTCCACAATTTGATCAATTTTCATATCTTCTGCCATATCCTGTTTTCAAATCATAAGAACGATAATGAAACATTGCAAAAAACAGTAAAGTAATAAATGCAAATGACAGTAACTTATGCACATGAAAAAGTTCCATGGACCATATAAGAACTCTCCATATTCAGATGCTATTAATGTGCAAAACACACTTTACAGCCCAATCTATTTAACCAAAAAATTATTGCAAACCAGATAACTGTATATAATTCCAAATTTGAACCCATTACCAGCTGAACACCAAGGTGCAACTTTGCTGCTGCACCAGGGATCGCCCTCAAATACAATATATTTTAACCAAAAAAGTTTAACGGGAAGAAATTTGAAAGTACAGAGTGGAGAAGAATGCAAAAGGAATAGGACAAAAACCTCCTTAAAAGAAAATAAAAATCAAACAGGACAGAACAAAAGATATCAGCATAGAAAAACAGAACAATCCAAACCCTCAACATAAATGGAAGGAAGCCCTTTAAAGGAACATGTGTTTTACATTATATAGAAGACAAACACCAAAGTAGAAATGGTTTTCCTTAAGAATGCAAGAATTTACAACCACAGCATAGAAAATATTGGACATTGTGAACAAAAATTGTCCTCTTTCCATATACCAAAAACTAGTAAAGCTAGTAAAAAAAAGGTTCCAAGTATAGATGTCACACCAAACATTCTGTAAAAAATTCTGAGCTTGCAACACACAATAAAACATATCAGTGGTACTTTATCCACATTTTTCATATTCCAAAATAAATTATTTCATTACAATTTGTAAAAATAATAGTTAATCAAATAGAATCGAGTGAATACCACAAATCTAAAATATAAGAAGAAAAATTTAAAGCTTAGCACAATTTAAAATTACCTTATTCCAGCAAAAAAGAATAAAACTTTTTTTGAAAGAAACAAAGAAAAAATATAAAAGGCTTTTAGCAAAGTAATATAAAAATCCTTGAGAAATATTACAAAAAAATTAACTATAGAAACGTAATAGTTAACAGAAACAAAATACGTAAAACCGCCGAATTGTTTGAACACCATAGTTTAGCACCCAGAGGCCACATATTGAAGCAAAACCTACAAAAAAACCTTATGCAATTTCCCAATCAAAACTGAAATGTAAGAGGCATACATAAATGACTGCTACCAACAGGAACAGAAACTAAACCCAATCACACTGACCTGAGACCAGAATGGCTGCTTCGATCAAATAAAATAAAAAACAAATTGAACTCAAATTTGAAGGCAAGTTCATCATTCATCCCAAAATGATGAAATCACATAAATTACAAATTATTATCTAACTTCACTGAATGATTTTCATAAAAAATCACAAAATAGATCAAAATTGGAGCAAAACAGTTCAAATTCTTAAAAAAATGTGAAAACAAAGTTACTTCACTGTACCCACAAAATCATACGAAGAATAAAAAATCCGAAACCTGAAACAAATGGATAAACAAGCACCATCGACCTCAGATAAAAATTCGACAAGCGATAAAAAATGATAGAATGAAAACCTAACTAACAACACAAAATGAATCAGATAGACGATAAAATCGAACAGTTCACAAACAAAAAAAAATAAAAATAAAAACAACAAAAATCTAATTGAGGAAACGAAAAGAAAGCATTGAAGCGCATTTCAAAAGCATAAACGAAGCAAAAAAAAATAATTAAAAGAGAAAAGGGTGAAAAAGAATACCAGATTAGTAGAAAGTATTTTTAGTAAATTTGAACGATGAAGATGAACATTACAGAGAGAAGGGAAATGGATTTATCAGTGCGGGAAAGATGCCGGGTCGGTACGATCCGACCCTAATTCAAGGTGGATAGAAGAGCCCAAACCAAATTCCAGAATAAAAGAGACACGAACAGAGATAAATTTCATGTTATTTCTGTTGTATAAGAAATTTTTAAAATTTAATTATTCAAACAAAAAAGAATTAAAATAGTGAACTTTGATTGGTATTTGTGTATGGAAAGTTTAAATAATCTAGTTATAGAATTTAAATAAATGAAAATAAAGATTTTAAAAATAACTCAGCTTTTACATTAATATTTCATTTATGTAGATCATTACATATTATAATTAAAATACATTTTGGTCTCTTCTTAAAATATAACTTTAAGTTCAAAAATTTAAGAACCAAGTTGCTTCTTAATAATAAAGCGTGGAGATCTGTTTGAAAAGAATACCGATTCTCAACATTTGAAAATCATTTTTTAAATAAATTATTAATTTAAATATTTAAGTTTTTAAAATTTGATGATTTGATGTATAAATTTTAACAAAGATCTAACGTTAATATAACAAAGAAAAAAAGCTTAATTAGATATTTTTAAAAATTAAAAGATTAAATTAAATCAAATAAAAATATGAATCTAATTAAAAAAATTATAAAAATTGGAGGCAAAAAAAGATTTTAGCCTAAAATCATATAGGCATAATATAACTCTTAATCCTTATTTTGTCAACTTTATTCAAATTATTTTTTTTAATGTAGTTTTTAATTTTGTAATTTATATTCAATTTGGTCTTTTTTCTCACAACGTTAAATCATCGCGTAGATTTTATGTAAGAAAAACGGAATGAGTTGTCACATAATGATGCTTACATGGTTGACTCACATCATTATCCACCTTGAAAAATGTAGATTGAAGATTTCAAATTTTAGGACTTCTGAGATGAGATTAGGGTTCCTCAATTTGTAATTTTTTACCAAAATTGATAAAAGAGAAACAAAAGAAAGAGTGTACCCGGGATTGTGTGTGAGGAGAAACAAAAGAGGATTGCATGGAATGATACTAAAACAAGACAAAAATTAGAGATTTAAACATACTATGATAAGTGTTGAACTAACAATAATGGTAAAATCTTACCATGACAAGTCTTCTAAACTTGTCATAATAAGTTTTCAATATTCACTTATTATAACAGGTTCTCTTTTGTTAGTTATAATAACGATTACTTTTATTATGAAAATGTTACTAGTAAATTTATTATGATAGGTGGACTATGTTGGAACAACAACCGGTATCGATTTTGTGCAGCGAAAATAAAAACAGGTTCATTTAATTTTCTTATAAATGTTTTAACAAAACAGTTGATGTGTAGAAAATGTAAAGAGTGTAGGAAGTAGAAAAGAAAAATCACACAGAGGATCTTTATACTGGTTCGAATCAATAGATTCTACGTCCAGTTGTTAATCACTACAAGGAGTGATTAACGGTTTCACTAAAATCAGTTTCACATATTACAATATAGTGAATAAAATAGAAAGAAAAAACTTTCCTTCGATGAACGAACCGGAAGGGAGCTTCCTTCGACAAACGAACCGGAAGCAGACAGTGAGCACTTTCCTTCAACAGACGAACCAGAAGAGTGCAGCAAAATTCTTCCTTCAACCAACAAATAGGAAGAAAACAGCTCAGCCAACTTTAAGAGAATCGCTCTGATCTTTGACACACAAAGCGCGAGCTTCTCCTATTCACAAGACTTGACAAGAGCAATGTAGGTTTTTGTGATTTAATAGAAAACGATTTGGGGGTTTCGTTCCTTGTAGATGGTTTTGTGTCATCAATGGAGGTTGAACAAGTTCAATAATTGTGCGATTTGGGATTTTACAGGTTTTCATGGAAGAGGCGTTATTTCACAAATTAGGGATTCATCGTGAATTGGTTTTTGCGATTTGTGTTGATGATGGTGAATGAGAAAGATGATATAGGTTGTGTAACCTATTGCAATGAAGGATCTCTGTTTCAATTTAGGAGTTGAACGCGATTTGCGCGAGTTAGGGTTTGGTTCAAAAAGATTCGTGATTGTTGCGTGAACTATGGTTAATGTTCGAAGCAGATTTGGAAGTTATGAGTTTTATGCAAGTTCAATGGTTATGTGATTTTTGGGTTTTCTGCAGGTTCAATGGTTTTGGGATTTTTGGGATTTCACTTTGTAGGTTCTCGTAAAGTTGGAATTCTTTAGTTCACATGGAGAAGATGATGGCCTGAGTGTGGTGCACAACGACGCGTTGATGAAGGAAAATTAGGGTTTCTGATTTGGGAAAGATGGTGATAATGTGACGCGATGCATGACAGGTCATTTCATTATTTTACGTGGCGTCTTAACAATTTAAACAACGTCAACAAAAATAACCAAATTGAACATAAATTACAAAATAAGACACTATATTCAATATTCGAAAAAAAAAATTAGTCTCACGTCAAATAAAATTGGCGAAAATAAATACCGATAGTGATATTAAGCCAATTATATATATGTTTTATATGTTTTCAAATGATTTTTAGGGATAGAAAGGAGG
Source organism: Vigna radiata var. radiata (assembly GCF_000741045.1). Taxonomy (NCBI): domain Eukaryota; kingdom Viridiplantae; phylum Streptophyta; class Magnoliopsida; order Fabales; family Fabaceae; genus Vigna; species Vigna radiata. The sequence goes on from NC_028358.1 coordinate 7,122,216, forward strand.
GCTCCACCTTTATATAGGTTAATTTGTAGTGAAATAAATCAATTGATTTGCATAACAACGGATACATGCACATAAATTATAGTTTAATTATAGTAATAAAGGATTAATTTATTATATAACATAATAAAAGAAGAAAAAAAAAGTAATATTAAAATAATAAAATAACTCTATATAGTAATAAAAATATTAATAGTAGAAAAATAAATTTATACAATAAAAATAATAATAACAAAAAAATTAATAAAATATTAAATAAAAAGAAAGTTATTGTATAATAATAGTAATCATATTGTTGTATATTTTAATTTTGTATTTAAATGCAACACTTATTTAGATATATTACTTTAATATCTTTGTGATCTAAAAATAATAGTATATAAATTAATATTAATAAAAATATTACAAATAATTGTAACAATAAATAAAAAAAGTAATAGAGTAATAACTTGCTTTACTAATTGAGACAAAATTTTATACACATTACACTTCTAAAAATAGGTATTACTAACTAAATTTCTTATTTATTCATTTGTGTATAAAATGAAAATTACGTTTACGAATAAACATATACCATGTTATTTCATCTTAATTCGTACATTAAATATAAAACTTTCCATAATTCTATCAATAATGAATTTTAGCATTGAAATTCCTCACCGTCACTCTCATTGTCAACAGGCTTTAGATACACTTTATATTAGTTGAGACATTTTTTAGTTCTTTGACATATAATTTAAGAAAGAATTGAAATTAATTTATAAATAAGTTATTTTCTATAATTCTATCATTAATGGGTTTTATTAATAAAATTTCTCAGTCACTCATTATCAATAAATTTGCAGTAAAAATATAAAAATAAGTTAAAATTGATGAGTTTACTCGATTTATCACGAATTCAAGTTGGATTAGATTAAAAAAAAATAAACCTAACTCATTAAGACTCGACTCAACCGAGCTAAACTCGTGATGAGTCAGGTTGACTCATCAATCCATCCATAAATTCTAAATATTAAATTATATAAAAAAAACTCTAATTCTTCTCATATCTCTAAATGTTTTATGGATTGTATTAAATGTGTTTGTATTGTATTGTATTTTTGTGATTTTAGATTGTATTTAGATTGAGCTTTATTTATATTTTAATTAGAAAAAATTGTAATCTTTTTTGAATTAAAAAAAATGTAATTAAGTGAGTCAATCCTTTTAACCAACCAACTTGTGGGGGGTCGAATCAAGTTCAAATTTTTAGGACTTGCTAATAAGTGAGTGAGATTCTGTTGGCTCATTAAGTGACCAATCTGTGGTGGATCAAGTGATCCATTTTGACAAATCTAATTTGCAGGATTCACAACAACTAAATACACTTCATATTAATTTTGAGATGGTTCTTAACTCTTTTGAGGTTTAAGGAAACTTGTTTTTAGGAAGAATTGAAATTATTTTATAAATCACTTCCACAAAAAATTGTCTTTGACGTCTGTTATTTTTTACCTTTAACATTTGAAAAAACGCGGACGTCATATCAGGAAACCTTAATTGACATTAGAAGGTAAAAATGACGTTAATTGACGTCAAAAAGCAAGCAAACTCGACGTCCTATAGCATTGTCTATGGGGTGTTCTCTATATTGGTAAATGGGGTATTTGATGTCAGAAAGATGTATTTTTGATGTCCTTGTCGTTAGGTCACGCCCTTCTCGCTTAACGAAGGTTTATCTCTGGAGTGGCACTATAAAAATTTTGACGTCGAAAACTTTTCGACTTCCTTTATGTGTTATATATATATATATATATATATATATATATATATATATATATATATATATATATATATATATATATATATATATATATATATATATAAGTTTCGTTTTTACAGTTCTACCAAAACTGAAAAGTAGAAAACCAATTTTGGCAATTTATATATCAAGAACTCATATGAACAAAATCCGTACTAATCACAATTCAAACCAAAAAAAAAAGTTATGACAATTCTAACTAAAAACTACAAATATCAAAACACAAAGAATTAAAATTAAACTATTGTATGCATAACTTCATCTCTCCAAAATATATTTTGTCATATCTTCACCATTGTGGCCTCTGTTATTGGGGATGGATTGTTGAACTGTTGTAAAAACATGACAACTTTACTATATTTGCATTCTAATGTTCAAAGTTGAATGTGATTTGTAAGATGTGAAAGATATGGTCTTGATCCAAGACATGATGTAGTACCCGCATGCTCAGGAATTTGACTACTTGTTACACAAAACATGGTAAAGAAAATAGTCAAATATGATGGTCTAAATTTCACATACGAAAATTAATAAGTTAAAGATCAATGAAGCTCAATCTTTGGATAAATTACTTGAATTTGTTGTGCTTTGGGCCTACCCACAACTCTAATTAAATTTGAAACATAGGTTAATATATTAATATCATAATGAATTTATATGAAAGAATGTAAGACTTACGTTTGTAACAGGGATTTTAGGTTTCATCTTCTTATGCAGAAAACAAAACCATACAACTTGGCATTCTCGTGGTATGATCACCACTATCATGGATCACAAATAGTGAGTTGATTAATTAAATATTCATAAAATCATACAATGAGTAACACATATTCATCAATGTATGGTGTGATATGCATCTCTCTTTTGGACTCAGTCAACCATGTTTGCATATATGATTGCTTGAATTCTAATGTGTTTCCGTATGGTTGAATGGTATGAGGTTCAGAAAAGTTATACATGGATGCCCGACCTCGGTCCACAATGATAGTTTCTATGTACCTATAACAACAAATTTAAGTGTGTGTGTGTGTGTGTGTGTATATATATATATATATATATATATATATATATATATATATATATATAAAAAAGTAACAATTTGAATATTTAAAAAGGGAAGACAATTAAAAATCTTGCATGTACCATAGTTGTATGATTGAAATGTTTAACATTCTTTCTCCATCAACGACCTTTAATGCATTATTTAAAGTAATATACAATGATACATGACACTAGAGGCCAAATACTCTTAAGTTCCACTCCAATTCTACCGGTCCTTTATTTAACCTGTGTAATTTTCTCATCAACTTGGATAGAGAATCGTCCTCTTCTGTTGCCTTATCATCTTCATGGCTCACAGGTTCAACCATTGAATGTTTCTCAAGACAGTAGAATTGAAATAAACATTGTCGCAATCGGAAAAAATCGTGACGGGACGACAACGATCCAAAAAAAAGAGAAAACCGTTTTGGAAAAGAAAGTTTTGGAATCGCCACCATAGTTTATTCTGGAAAACTACGGAAAAACCATAAAATGATAAGGCAAGGTCTACAAAACAAAATTCTGGTTTCGGAAGTCGGTTACGTGTGGGGAAGGTGTTAGCACCCCCACAACGCCTGCCCTAAGGCAGTACCTTTAACTAAATACGCGAATTTGATGTGGTTTGCAAAATGTTTAATTTCCCCTAAAAAATAAAACTCTAAAGAAAACAAAATATTTTTTGTGTTTTTTGTGCCCGACAAGGATTGACCTTGCTCCTACGTATTCTCAGTTGGACTGAGAAGTCACTGTTACGTAGTTCTTTAAATCGTTTGGGTGATTGTTTGAAAACATGATGTTTTATGTTTGAAGGTTTTTTTTGTATAAGGAAGAAAAAGGTTTTCAACACAAGGCAGACAGAATGGTCGCACTTGTACTTAAACCCTTTAAAACAAATTATGATTTTAAAGAGGAAGAAAAAGGTTTTTAGCACAAGGCAGACAGAATGGTCGCACTTGTGCTTAAACCTTTTAAAATAATTTTTTGTTGATTTTTTTGAAGA
>NC_028358.1:7126416-7144412 GCF_000741045.1 Vigna radiata var. radiata
AATTTTTTGTTGATTTTTTTGAAGAGGAAGAAAAAGGTTTTTAGCACAAGGCAGACAGAATGGTCGCAATTGTGCTTAAACCCTTTAAACAATTTATGATTTTTTTTAAAGAGGAAGAAAAAGATTTTTAGTACAAGGCAGACAGAAAGGTCGCACTTGTGCTTACACTTTTAAAAATAAAATTTTGTTGTTTTTGATATTTATTTAAAAGTAAAATAAATAACAAGTAGGAAAATAGAAATAAGATAAGTAGGTAAATTACTAAATAAAAATAAAAAAAGAGTAAAAATAAAAATAATATGAAAAGTTTAATGATAAAATAAAAAGTATAGTGGTGTTTAAATAAAAGATGGGATGTCTAGATCATTTTTAGAAACCTAATTCGGCCCAAACCCAAATAGTCAGAGGTGCGTCTTAGCAGAAATAGGGGTGCAGGAAAGAGTTCCTTTGATTGGTTGCCAGAATGGGTTTGAGCCTAAAGAGAAGGGGGGCTGCGAATGGAAGCAGAGGGGGTGCGGCAGAAGAAAACAGGGACGCAGAATGGTAGATGGGGGTGCGAATGGGAGAATGGGGTGTGCGGATCTAACTTGGCTCCTACAACCAGACTGGGCCAAAGCCCAAGTGCAAAGTGGTGTGACCTATCTGAAACTGGGGGTGCATAAGCAAAATTTTTTTCTTTTATTATTATTATTTATGTTTAAAAGAAAAGAAAAGGGTCGGCCTCAAGTCAGGCCCATGCTCCCTCATCCGAAGTTTAGGGGTTCCCTCCCTAGTCTTTCATTTCATCATTGCTTAACCCAGAGGCCTCCTCTTCCGGAAACCCTAGAGCGAAACAAACCCAGAAGCACCCTCATCCGATTCTCACGCACTCAGTGACGCTTCCCAACCGACCACCACGAGGGGTTGTCTGCGGCGTCGCCAGCACCTTGACCGGAAGAGTCGCCCTCCCTCACGCCGGACCACTATCTCGCCCCCTTCTTCTTCGCGTGCGAGCTCTCTCCCTCCTCCGTAGAACACCGGCGGCTCGAGCAGGGACACCACCAGCACCATGAATCACGGCCAAAGAGGCCGTTGTCCGTCACGCCCAACCACTGTTTCTCGAGCCACGAGCAAAAACCGACCACCGTCGTCGAGCTGGCCACCGTTGTCCTCGTCGGAATTCGCTTTTACATCAGTGCCGCCAGCAGCACTTTCCTCCTCCTCCTCTATTCGAGAGCGCTTCTCCTCTAACACCATCGCCGGAGTCAAAGACGAAAGCACCTTTCCTTCTCTTCTTCTCATTTCGTTTTGAAGGCCATTTTTTTTGAGTTAACATGTTACAGTGTAACAGCATTGAGAAGGGGCTAATTTGATAAGTAACAGGTTTGGTGTTGAGGTCATGGAACACGAAATCAGATTAGGGGCAGGGGTATTTGACACTTTGTTTTGGTGTGTTTGGTTTTGTGCGTGTATGTTGATGAGGCGATGGGGTTAGATGGTTGAGGTGGTTGTGGGTTCTGGTAGATGTTTTTGAGTGCGTGAATGGTGGCGTGAGGATGATTGTTGTTTTTCAATGAGGAAGCTGGAAAAATGATGAGTAAGGTTGAGAAAAATGGGTTGGTTCAAAGAGTGAAGGAGAGGAGTTGAGAGTAGTGAGGTCTGTCCGTTGAGGTGGTAATGGGTGGTCCGTGTGGTGTGAGTGTTTTTTTTTTCTTTGGCAGAGGAGGTAGTGAGTGAGTGTTTTAAAGTGTTGGACCGAATGGAAGGGAAGGGAAGGTGATGGATGGGGGTAAGACCGATCAAAGGTAAAAAGGGATGAGAAGGTCCTGGACAGCAAGGGTCTTGCTCCTGAGGGGAGTGTTTTCAAGGTTGGAAAGATGTTGCAGAAGAAGCATAAGAATGAAGAAGAAAATAAGCTTGACAATGTTGAAGCTTCATTTGCAGAGTATTTTTTTTTACTCAATCAGGTGGGAAATGAGAATCCTAGTGTGAAAGTAACAAGAAGCACGATAACCTCCTTTGTCGAAGCTAAGAATGCTAAAATGCAGAATATGGAGTCTATTCTACTTCTAGTGGCCGATATTGAGAATGGAGAGCCGCCAACATGGGAGGTGATAAGTGAAGGGATGAACAGGAATTTGCAGCAAAATAACGATAATAGAACATATTGAATACATGGATATCAACTCACAATCATCGTAAAAGGCCATTGATTAGACTAGGACAGGAGACTTACCTTGGTGTTGAAGTCTCTTGGTGACGAAGTCTCGTGGTGTCGAACTCTCTCTGTAATCACCCCCCGACCTCTCTCGATATTCCCTTGCTCTCCTCCCTGAAGAAAAGTTCTTTTCTCCTTTCTTGGTGCTCTTGCTGTATTATCTGGTGACTTGGTATTTTTGCTTGTGATTGAATGATCCAAAATGTTGTTGATGCTCTCCCCCTCAGCCTTTTTGTTGCTTGCTCTTTTTTCTCTTTTGTTTTTTTAATTCCCTCTACAACTTTAACCGTTTCTTCTGCAAATCCCCAAACCAAAATTGCCTGCCACAGACCAAAACCGGAACCGCAATTTGTCTGTGCTTCCTCCAGACCAACTTGTCGTTACGCACACGTATTTTATTTTATTTTTTATATTTTTTTTCTTTTATTTTTTCCACTAAAGACAAGATAGAGAATTTTCAATCTTTTCCCTTTTTGTTTTTGTCATTTTTTTTCTGAACTAAATTAGTTAATGTCTAGTATGGATTTGTGTTTGATTATGCTAGTTATATTAAAACAAATTATATTAAAACAAAGCTTAAGAAAAACACAAAGATTAATAAACAAAGAAAATAAAAAAGAAATAAAAAGAAATAAGAATAATAAATAACATAAGGAGATAAATAACATAGAAATAAACTAAAATAAAAGAAATAAAAATGAAATTAGAGAATAAAGTAAAATAAGAGAAGAAATTAAGATAAAAAAAAACTAGTCCAGACGAAATTTGGTATTGACAAACATTTGTAAAGTTATGAATCGTTTATTTATAACATGAACATAAAAACACTAATAATAACAATATAATACCTGTGGTGTGCCAAAATATGGCATTGCCAAAGCCTTAGGCTAAGCTATAAATGTACCTAAGGCCTCCCCACAAATTGTATTTCAGAAGTTGGCACAAGAGCTTGGGGGTTGGAGTCTCTGACTTCATCAATTGTTACTCACGTGTGGTTGGGCAATAGAGAAGCACCATGAATTGTTTGTCCTCCTACAATCTGTTGTCTCACGACCGCTAAGTGTGGATAATCTTCATCAACCAATAACTCATAGTGACAAGTGTAGTCAATATGATCTGCAGCAGAGCATGATCTTTTGGTGCTCATATGAAATCGTGTTCAATCTTCAATTGAGGTATCGTCCTTTTGCTGGGTCATGGTCTGAAGTCTTTCTTCAAGTGCCCTTTGAATTTCTTGTTGTTATTGGAAGTGTTCCATGAAGTGTTGCTCCATAACTCATGGATTATGTACCTTTTGGTTTAGGGCCAAAGTAGTATATCATTCCAACAGATCCTCCAATGCCATGCACACGACCTGGGTGGTCTAGCTTTCCAATGGTTGTTGTAAGGATGTCTTGCCTAACTTGGCTGACATATGTATCCTGAGTTTGTTGGTCAACCAACTCATCTTGCATATCATAATGAAGTTTGATATGTAAAAAGTTTGTTACATGAAAGTCATATGAACTATGGTAATGGGTTATAAGAGTTTGTACTTACAATTCTTTGTGATATATGTCGAGCCGCTTGTGATGTCATTTGCCTATCGAATTTAACCTTCCACATCTCATACTTAGTAGGTGGAGGTGCTAGGTCAGGTGACTCAAGATCTAAAGCCTCTACATGAGACTTTTTCATCTTTCTCTCTAACAATGCATAATCAACACGTGAGAGTACGTTTGGTGCATCATTAAGTCTCTATTTCTGCTGGGCGACTATCCTTTTTTCCTGTCAAACCATAAAAATTAATAAGTTTAAATCATAAAGGAATGACTTATATGACTATAACAAAATATTGAAAACAAATTTGTCACTTCTCCACAGTTATTTTATACTTTAAACAAGGAGTGTCATGTTGTTTATCGCCAAATACATATAAACGTGTTAGTCTGGTCTTAAAGTCCCTCCATCGAACTGCTATGTGGGATAAGACCTTCTTCCTAAATTTCTCATTATTTGGAATGTCAAAATTTTATTGTTGAAAACAAACAAAAAATGTTAATGATTGAAGTAAAACATTTTAAACAATGTATACAGTTTAAGTAAACAAACAAGAATATCCTACCATAGGAGATTCTTCTCTGTCTTCGAAATGTCATCCCAAGAGGCAATAACAATTGAGACATGTGTTTTGGCCAATACGCCCAAATATCTCCTAAACTTGTTTGCATGTGGGCCACTAGGTGTGCCTGATCGAGGATCGATCTCCACCACCAACCTCTCCATGGTAATCCGACAGGATGTGACATCAAGCAACTGAGTCATAGATCTACCATGTATAGTTCTTCCTAATCAAGAGCTCGTCACAATGTTAGTAAATTATATATGATAAACAAAACAAATTATTTCTATAAAGTTAGAACATAACAAAATAAAGAAATTGTAAAAGTGGCAAAAATAATAAAAAGACACTTATTAAAGAATTGTTTTCTCCCATATGCCTTCGTTGTGATCACTTCGAATTACATGAATTTCATCGGCTACATCATCAACCTTATTTTCAATGGTTCTTGAATAGAAAGAAGTTGTATCAAGTATATCTACAGAGTCTTCATCATCATTTATGTGCATAGTTATACCTTCCAATACCACTAACCATTTATGATTTTTTGGATTAGTGACATGGAATATTTATCTTGGTTGACTATCCATAGTAAATGGTTCATCTGTATAATTGATCTTGTTAAGATTCACCAAAGTGAATATGAGGTCATCTATCACCACACTAGATTTGTTATCAACCCATTTACACTTGAAATCTAGAACTTTAAAGTTGACATAGTCAACTTCTAAGATTTCTTGTATTATTCTGAAATAACTCATGGATGTTGTAATTGGATTTTTATCCATAAAGATGGCACTACAGCCTCAGTTTGTAGGTTAACCCCACTATTTTGAACTTTGCTTTTATCATCTTCCTGGTTTGAATAAAACTAATAATTGTTTATGTAATAGTCGTCGTATATGACAACATCAATGTTAAGGTCCACAAGCTAGCCTCAATAAACTTTCAGAAACATTTGGAGTCGCATAAACATTTTTCTTAAACCAAGTTAAGAAAGTTTTGCAATGTTCATGAAGTGACTATTTTTTGCTCATTCGTGGGTGTGTAGACCTTATTTCATCAATGTGTTGTAAAATATAAGGAATAACATTGTATGTGTTATTTAAGATATACAACTTAGCTTGATTAACTTCTTTTATACTAACACTTTCAATTTTCAATCCTTAAATACCCTTACAATCACATTTACCTTTATGTTTATTCTTTGGAAGCTCTACTAGCTCACAACTTGAGATATAACTTGAACAAAATTCAATGGCTTCTTCTGAAATGTAGCGCTCTATAATCGAAGCTCCTAGTCGATATTGATTCTTAACATATCCCTTTAAGATCTTCACGTGTCTCTCAACTAGGTACATCCACCTCAAGAAAATCGGCCCACATATTCAAATTTTCCTTACTAGATAGACTATCAAATGAACCATGATATTAAAAAATGAGGGTAGGAAATACATTCCTAATTGGTACAATAGTCTGATGGCCTTATTTTGCAAATCCTTTGATAGTTAAGGATCAACAACTTTCTTGCAAACGACATTAAAAATTAAACTCAAACGTGTGAGAATACCTATAGCAGAAGTAGGTAATATGTCTCAAATAACTACTGGTAAAAAGTTGTTGCATTAAGACATGACAATCATAAGACTTTAAACCAACTAACTTTAAGTCATGCATAGAATCAAGGCTACTAATATTTGATGATAACCTTGTGGAACCTTTATACTAGTTAAACATTGACAAAAACAAATTGTTTTTCTTTTTTAGAAAGAATGTGATAAGTTGGGGGAAGGTAAGTGTGTCTTCAAATTGATTGTGAATGTATGGATGAATAAATGATCACGTATGTTGTTCAAGGATTGAACTATTTGATTAGGACAACGAACACAAGGACAAAAATACGTCTCGTTCATTGGGTTTGTGTGTTCTTGAACATATTGTAAGAACTCGAAAACTCCATTTTCATACTCTTAACTAATAAAACGTTCATTCATCCAACTTTGATCCATACTACTTTTAAAAAGTTTATAAAAAATAAAAATGTAAAAAATCACATCAATAAAGAAATCTAACTTATAATAAACATACAAATATCAAAGACAAATACAGCAAACAAAACAGAAAGTAAAATAACGAATCTAAAAATCATGTATGGAATAATATATGACTACATTGCAATGTCATTCAAAACCAACAAACTAACCTTAATAGAAGGCAGTTGTTGGCAGCAATGGACAATGACATTGTTTAGGGTGGACCTTCGTAGAGAACAAAAACACCAAATGAATACAAAAACACAAACCAAATCGTAACCATGACTTGAAAAACATATACATTTTTGGTATATAACACAAAATTGACCTTTGTTCTTCCTTGGCTCCATGAGCAAACTAGTTGGCTCACTTAAGGGCATGGAGTTTCAACTCGTGTAAACACATCAATACTAAACGAAAAAACGAAAACAATTGGTCAAAACTAACAAAATACACCAACAAAGTAAAGGGAAACACTTTCGTAAGAGTTAAGTGAGTAAAAACTAATATTTCTTCTTCCTCGCATTCATCTCCGAAAAGGCATGTTCAAGCAGTATGAAATAGCGAAGAAATAGTGCGCCTAAGTTATGTTTTTACAAATTTTTACCGGCCATATGTTGTCGAAAAGAGTGTAATTCTAACGTCTTATAGCAATTTGACATCAGAATCTAGAGCTTTTGACATCTTATGATAGTAAATTCCTACAACTGTGCCAAAAGTTTAAATATTTTCACACAATTCGAAGGATATATGACATCGAAATTCACCTTTTTCAACATCTAATTCATTAGGCAAACCAAAGGTCTTGTCTGAGTAGCTTGAAATGATTCATGTGAAAAGTATAACGTCTTAAGAGCCATTTCCCAACATTGATTGACGTTGGAAATCACCTTTTCTAACGTTTAATCAATGCTTAGGGTTTATTTAAATGAAGTATCACTTTTTCATTCCATTCATTCCTTATCCATTAAAGTTTTTCTCTTGACCGTATTGAGAGCCATTTTTAAGATTTCTGAGAGATGTCTCTTACAGTCAGATTTCATAAAATTTGTATCCTCCAAACCGAAAATTTCCTTTCTTGGGATTTTAATTAATTGCTTCATGTTCACAATAGTTATGCATTTATGTGATGAATCTACGACCAGGAAATGAATAGATCTTATGAATATGAAGAAGTTGTTTGAAATCCTAAACAGGAATTCCCAGTTTGAAGGATAGAAATGTTCTGAAAGCATACTGTACGAGACATCTCCACGAAAGCTTAAAAGACGGCTCAGTATATGATAAAGAGGAAAACTTTAATAGATAAGAACGTAAATATGTCAGAATTTGCCTTTTCTGATGTTGAATTGCTTAATGAACAACCAAAAGATCATTTTTGTGTAGGTCAGGCAACCATATAACATTTGAAAAAGGCAATATCCAATGTTATAATTAACGTCAGAATTCCCTATTTCAGACGTTAATCAGTAATATGACGTCTGAATGTGTGAATTTTTTATTTCTAAATAGGAAAATTATTTACAACAATACCACCGGTATTTTTAACATTGACTTTTTTCAATGCAGACATTGAATGGTAGACTGAAATGTCATTTTTGCACTAATGAATTGGTTAAATGATTGATGAGAGCTGAAATTTTAATACTATACAGGATGATGATCTACTTCAAACTAAAAAAAATAAGAGTAACTATAGAAAGTTAATACTAAGCATGGACTTCTAGAAAAACTAATGAGTTTTATTGTTTTTGGAATATGAGAAGGTTGATTAATGATAAATATATTAATATACCTAAGAATTTTATTACTCAACCTTAGTTTCATGGTTTGCATTTTTTATTTTTTTGTTTTCTTTTACCTCTGATGATAGACCTTACCTATTATGTGTAGTATAATTTTTTCTAAATGAGCTAAATGCTTAATGAGAAGGAAGACTTTAATACTAAAGAGGATGATGATCCACTCCAAACTACTAAAAAATAGAGTAAAAGTATCTAAAGAGAGTTAATACTAAAACATGGACTTCTACAAAAATATTTTTAAAATGTGAGAGTGTTGACTAACGATAATTGTATTAATATACCACGCTCAATTTTAATTTTAGGGTTTGCATTTTTCTGATTTTTAGTTTCTTTTATATATATAATAGATCTTACCTATGTAGTATATTTATTTTTTTCACAAATTTTGTATGGTCTTTTTTCATATTTTTGTTTTTATTTTTTCAATAAAATTCAAAGAAATTTGAAGTTGTCGATACTAGCTAGTGAGGGTATCTTTGACGTTGAAGAGTGAAATATACCTATCAGTGACAATTAAATGAATAAGTAGTAGTAGTGCTAGCAAGAGCCAAACAGACAACCTTTTTATTTCTCTTTTGAAAATGAATATTAATTTTCCTTTTATATATTCTTAGAATGTGTGATTAAATTGTTCAACTAAGACTGTGCACTAATTTTCTTTGAGTTCTAATTTATAATTTTGGTTTGTTTATGCTCTATTCACTTGAAATAAACATCAGACTTAGTTAAATGATCTAATGTATATTTTTAATATACATCCAAATTACCTTTGTGAAATACATATAATATCCATCAACAATAAAGCTTTCTTATATTTTCAAATCTGTGAATTTTTATATAATTTTTTTAAAGTAAGATAATCTATCAACCAAAATCAGATTGTGATAAATACAAGTCATACAAAGCTGTAAACATTTATTAGTGTAGAAAGGGCTTTAGACATTGCATATGTGCTTTAACCTTCAAAACATTTTTGGATATATATATTTTTTTATTTAAAAAGGAAGAAAAGGTCTCAACATGAGGACGATGTGAGCGATCACACACGCGCTTAAACCTTTTACAACATGTTTGGATATTATTTTTTTATAAAGGAAGAAAAGGTCTCAGCACGAGGACGATGCGAGTGATCACACACGCGCTTAAACCTTTAAAACATTTTCGTATTATTTTAAAAGGAGAAAAGGTCTTAGCACGAGGCTGATGTGAATGATCGCACACGCGCTTAAACCTTTAAAACCTTTTTTATATTATTTTAANTATTATTTTAAAAGGAGAAAAGGTCTTAGCACGAGGCTGATGTGAATGATCGCACACGCGCTTAAACCTTTAAAACCTTTTTTATATTATTTTAAAAGGAGAAAAGGTCTTAGCACGAGGCTGATGCGAATGATCGCACACGCGTTTAAACCTTTAAAACATTTTTTATATTATTTTAAATTTTTTTATTGTTTTTTTGTGGTTTTTGATATTTATATAAAAGTAGATAAAATAAAGGTAGGAAAATAGAAATAAAATAAATAGGTAAATAACTAAATGAAAATAAAAAGTAGAAATAAAATAAACTAAAAGGTTAAGTGATAAAAAAAAAATAATAAGTAAAAAAATTGTGGTGATGCTTAGACAAGGAGAGGAGTGTCCAAACCAATTTATAAGTAGTTTGGGCTTAAGCCCACACTGGATGGGGGTGAGATATTTAGCAGAAATAGGGATGCGGATTGAGGAAAAGGTTTCTTTGTTTTTATGTTTTTTATTTTATTTTAAGAGAAATGAAATGAGTTTGGCCTAAGACTTGGCCCAAGGGTTGTGCTTCAGCAGAAGCATTAGGGGTTCTCACGAACCTCCGTCAAACCTTTCATTCACTCAACCTCCAGAGACCTGAAGTCTCTCTTCCAAATGCAGCCAAAGGAAAGGTTCGTCTCCTCCGCCCACACACGCCACCGTTAGTGGCTTCAGCCAAACGGACCGGCCACCACGAGGGCGTGTCCACGACGACGTCAGCGCCCTCGCCGGAAGAACCATCGCCAGTTGCGCCAGACCATCATCGTTCATCTTCTTCTCCGCGCGCGATGGAGGAACTCTCCCGGCATTCGTCTTCCTCGCCAGAACCACCATCAACAGCGTCGCCATTAACGACGCGTGCCGCCGCTCCCCTTCGATAGCCACCGCGCCATCGACATCACGGTCTCGTCGTCGGACATCCGCAGTCACAGCGCAAAGACCTCCTCTTTTCTTAGTTGACATTATGCTACCCTAGGGGTGATTCGATTTGGGGTTCCATCATAATCACCGATTCTTAATCTTTGATGAACTTTGCTATCTGAAATGTTGCTGGGCTGGTTGGGTGATAATGTTGTTATGTGTGAGGGGTTTTCACAATTCCAAGACCCAAGAAAACGAGACAAACACTAAGGTATTAATGTAATTTTGGTTGTTGGCTTCATCCGATTCTGTGGTGTTCTCTGTGTGAGTCTGTGATTCAATCTTGTTGGTGATTGGGAATGAACTGAGGATTTGGGATAGGAAGATAATGAATTTGTAGTGAATGGGTTAAGCTTTTCTCTCACAGGAAGATGGCCTTAGGAGTTGTATGGTATATGTCAGCGTTGAGGATGGTGATGGGATTGAAGGGTAGTGAAGACTCATACACAAGTGGGATTAAAGGGTGGTGCAGGCTCATACACAAGCTTGAGCAATAGCAAGCATAAAGTAGGCTTAATACCTCTTTTGGTCCTTTTGGTCCCTCGTTAGATGGGGAATGTTCAATTTCGTCCTACCTTTTTTGAAAAGTTCAATTTGGTCCCAACTTTTAAAAAAAGTGTACAATTAAGTCATTTTTGGTCACGACATTAAATATTTAACGATTGAGCTGCCAACGTGGAATCATCTGTGCAAGGTGGCTGTTTTAGGTTGATAACGTGGCTGACTAACTAAGGGTAAATATGTGATTTTCAGTAAAAAAGAATCCCAACATCCTAACTTGAACCATGTCTACCTTTCACTCCCAATTCCTCACGTCGAACGCTAGCCCTAACATCATTTTTGCCCATCATCATCTTCAACCTTGATTTATTCTACCGAAATCCCCAATGCCATTTTTCCTGCAAGAAAGAACTAATCTGAACACCCTGAATCAATCACGGCAATGACAACCAAGCCGAATAACGAAACCAAGCCCCTTGCCTCTCTTCACCTCTAATCACGAAAACTCCAAGTTTATTTACCTGCAAAGACAGAATATCCAGCACAAAGTAGGCTCTCACCCACACTCACACTCATACGCACACAATCCCATTATCATCATCAACCTTCACCTATACTGTGAAAACCCATATGGCCATTTTCCTGCAAGAAAAAAGCCTGACCCATTATTTCCAGATTCATCATCTTCCTGTTTCAAATCCCCTCTGTTAAATTTTTTTTTCAGCAAATCATAAGCCAACTTCTCCAAGAAATCAATTCGTCGTATACTATGTTGTTCGGTTTAATCAATCAACCTTAACACCAAGGGGTGATACAAGTGTGAACACAAAAAGCAACTTGACCGATTGAGCCTTCTTTGGTAACAGCGAGTTTTTGTTGGTTGACGTCTCTGTAATGGCGGCCTCGATTGTGATAGCAAGTGCATCTTGAACTGCCGTGAACGAGAACGGTTCTTGTCGGTGGTTGATAGCGACGGCGACGCCCAGCTTCACTGGCGGCAGTGGTTTCAAGCTCGAAGAAGAAAGGGGAGAGAGGGAAAGGGCTCCGCGTCGTGGCCGGCGTTGATCCTGGAGGTAAGCGGTGGCGTGTGCGATGCCCTGTGCCATGACTCACGGCGGTCGACTGCGAGAAGAGGACCTTGACGCGGCGACCGGCGGCGCTCTGGTTTGCGGCTTGCGGCGGACGGGTTCGATCAAGCGGCGGCCGGTGTTCGTTCACTAACAACCTCGCCCGAAGAGAATAAAGAGAAGAAAGATTTGGTGCGGTGGACGACGGCTTGTGGCGGTTGATGCAGTGGCAGCCGTTAGGCGGAGGGCCCGTCGCGGCGGCCACTTATGGTGGAGGCGGTGATATGCACCGCGAGGGAGGTTAACCCCCTCTAGGGTTTCTCATTTAGAGAGGAGAGTTGGGTGTCTTTGGTGTTGACTGGTAAAATAAAAAATCCCATATTTACCCTTATTTAGACAACCACATATGAATCTAAAACAGTCACGTTTCACAAATGATTCCATGCTGGTAGGTGAATCGTTAAATATTTAACGTCGTGACCAAAAAGGACTTAATTGTACACTTTTTTCACAAGTTGGGACCAAATTGAACTTTTCAAAAAAGGTAGGACGAACTTGAACATTCCCCATCTAACGAGGGACCAAAAGAGGTATTAAGCCAAGAAAGTAATAGCAAGTGTACAAGCATCGATGCTTATTCCAATATACATGACCATACGGGTGAGTGAAGAAGTCACTTACCTTCTCGGAGCTGTTGTGCTTGTCTTGATCAGGTCTACGCTTCCGGTGATTGCTTCCCTCTCCTTTTGGTCGGCGCCTTTTTTTCCTCTCTGCAAGTGAAAATGAAAAATCCTCTCCCGAGTCGATGAACCCTCTCACTAGTAAATGGCCGATCGTAATCGTGCTCTTTTTGCTGAAGACTTTGTTGTTACTTTTTCTCCCTTTTGCAATTGTGTCTCCATTCTCTATTCCAATAGCCAGTCTATGTTGTGTCTCCCTCTATCCACTCCCAATGCTCATTACTTTAACCGTTTTTTCATTGCCTATTTCCTCTGCCAATTGTTATCTCTGCTGTGTGCAAATTTGCCTCCTTTTCCTCAGGCCACGTTGTCTTTTTTTCACAAACGACAAAGCCTTTTTCTTTTTTTTTTCTTTTCTTTTTTTTAACTAATATTAACCATATTAAAGCAAAACTAAAAAGTAAAATTAAAAGTCTAAAAAGAAAATTCCAAAAAGAGATTCAAAATAACAATAAAACAAAAACAATAAAAAAAGAAAATTTGAAATAAGTAAAAATAATAATAATAAAGAAACATGGAACGTAAAAAGAAAAACAATAAAGTCAGAACAAATTCGGACGAAATTGGGTATTGACAAGTATCAAATGCACCCGTTCACAGACTTTGCATTTCCTTTAACATATTTCAAGAACACCGAAATACCCTTCTCATACTCTAAAGAAATGCGATGTGCATTCATCGAGCTTTGATCCATACTATGTTCGTAACATACTTCATCAGTTTCAATTTTTTAACTCTCACAAGGTTAGGCCTTACCCATTTAGAAAAATTATTTTTCATAAATTCCTAAGACATGTGCAAAGAAGTCTACATCATAAATTTGGTAAAATTTCGGCAGCAATTCGCATTGGTCTCTAAAATACACGAAATAAGAGTAGTCAAGGATGACCACAATCAAATATGCATCCAGAGAACAACACAAATAATGAACCAAAATTTCATCAGTCTTAAGCATAAACTCCAACGTACATGTTATAGCAAATTTATGAAAAATAATTTTCCCAAACTGTCCAATCGGACAATTGAAAATTTAATACAAACGATTAAAAGATTAATCGTTTGTGTTAAATTTCAAACGAGAACTAAGTTTCACTCAAAGATATTATACTAATGCATGCCAATTATAATAACACAACTAAACTTAATCACATGCATATATTAAAAATTTCCAAACGCATGCATACTTAAAAGTCAATATGAAATCATACAAAAAAAGCCAATAAAATGCATATTCACTAATGCCAACATGCATACACAAAAGCCAATAATATCCATACAAATTAAGTTTTTAACAAAGAAGCTAACCTTTTTAGAAGATTAAATAAGCAATGGAGGGAAGTGAAGGAGTGCACGCCCAATAATAGGTCAGAAACGCAGGCCAAAAACAGTCCAAAACACAACCCAACAAGACACCAGAAACTACAACAGAACGCAACCAAATATAATTTTAATTGGTTCAAATGAAAGATTTTTCATCAAAGACTAATTCAATCAGAACAAAACTAAATTTAAACGGTCCAAAACAGAGAAAACGAACCTCCAAATTAATGCCACAACGGAGAAAAGCTTGAGGAAGAAGACAATGAATAGTGGTAACTACTCGCGGGTTCGCGTTCTGAAGTATAAGGTACTATAGAAGTCGGTTCGCCTTGGCGCCAAACGTCTATAATGTTATAGACGTCGACCCTCTCACTAATTTGACGTCTTTATGATTTAAATATTAATATTGGCGCGGATTATAGACGTCAGGTCCATGTGCAACTGACGTCTAATTGAACTCTACATTCCTATAGACGTCAGTTAGCTAGTAGTCGACGTCTATATGGCGGAATAATTATTACAGTTTCACCTAACTATCAGGCTATAGACGTCGGCTCGCAGGGGGGGCAATGTTTATATGGCAGAACATTAATGACACTCAACTAGCTGTCAAGTTATAATTGTCCGTTTGAAGCCACCCAACGTTTATATGGCGATTGTTCAGCAACCTGGCAGACCTATAGACGTCGGATGTTATCATCTCGGCGTGTAAACTAGACTATAGATATCGTCGTAGTCTTATCCAACGTCGATATGTCGACTATTTACCTACCTGGCAGATCTTTAGACATTTGTGTGGATTTGCCCCGACGTCTATAATGTTTTAGACATCAGGTAGATCTGGTTCCGACGTCTATATGCCCGACTTATTTACGAACTTGCCACCGGTCATCATGTTACGTCAGGGGAACCACTAACCAACGTCTATGGGATGACGTTAAACAACGTTTTTTCACTAGTGATTATCGAAGTAAAAAAAAATAAACAATTAGGACTTTTTAAAATTATTGTATCATCCAACAAAATTATAGTTCATAAGTGAGATTGAAATCTTAGATACAAATTAGATTATTATTTTTTTTTATATTCATTTTATGAGATTGAGTTAATTCAAAGTCGTCTACTATGATATATAATGCTCTCTTTCTAACATTATTTGGAGAAGTGATATTAATAATATTGAAACTAAATCATTTTGTATGAATTAAGTTTTAAAAAATAATTTCTATAACTTTTTTCAAGTTTAGATTTGTAATTTATGTAAAAAAAAACTCATTTTAATTTTTGAATAAATCTCATCTATACCTTTCATTAAGTTCTTTAAAAAGTACAAGAATTACAAATTTAGCCAATACCCTTAACTGTTTTAATGCTTTGCCACTTGTTATTGCTGCCAAATCATGCTAGGTTATGAACAAAGAAATAGTCCGTGTAATTCAACCGAACGTGAATTTCAGTCTTTATTTGCGTTTTATTTTACACATTCAAAAGTGGAAAATATCTTTTTAATGCATTCCAAAAATTGAATCTATATGTCTAATATCCCAAAAGTGAAAAATAGTGATTATATAAAATTTGGAAGAAAAGATAAGAAAGGTTGTAGGTTCAACTTCTAAGTAACATTTAGAAAATATAAAATTGATACGAATAATTTGGAAGAAGAGGTGAGAGAGATCTAGATTCAACTCTTTTTACTAACAAGTAACAATTATATATATATATATATATATATATATATATATATATTTCAGTTGGTACATCTTAGCTATGTGTATCGAATTTTAGTAAATAAAAATACTCTAATATATCATGGATTCTAAGTTTTAAGATTAAGTATTTTAATAATTTTCATTCTCAAAACTAAAAAAAAAAAAACTTTCAAACCCTTGCTCACCTTTCTCATTCCTCTTAACCCATCTCTATCGCTCCAACATTTTCTCTGTCATCCCTATGCTAGTGCCAATCGAAAAAAATAAGGAACACTCGCCTAACCCTAATCTACCTTCCTCACTTATCCAATTTGTTTCTCTCTTATCTCCATACTTTCTCTCACCCACACACAACAACCTGCGACACCAAAATATATTGCTCTTCTTTGTTCGTTCATTTGTTTTCCAGTTTAATAACAAAATAATTGATGATGTTAATAGAGTTGTGTTATATATTTTCCCTTCTGATTATTATTAAATTTGTAAAAAACTAAAGTTTACAATAATTTCAATAATTTAAGTAAGAATATATTATTGAAAACTACACCTTATAAGTAAGAATATATTATTGTTTGGAGCTACAAGTTTCTTTTTTCTTCCTTTTTCATAATCAACTTATAAGTTTTTCATATTTTCTTTTTTTGAAGGTTGGAGTTATTGTTAACATTAGAAATCAAGCTAGAGAAGAGGCGAGAATGCATCAAATATATAACACATCTCTACAATCAAAAACCAACATCAACATCATTAATTATTTTGTTATTAAACTTGAAAACAAATGAACGAATAGAGAAGAACAACAAATTATGGTGTCGCGAGTTATTGTGTGTGGGTGAGGGAAAGTATGAAGATGAGAGATAAACAAATTGGATAAGTGAGGAAGATAAATTAAGGTTAGACAAGTGTTTTTGATATTTTCAATTGGGAGTAGCGTAGGGATAACAGAGATGTTGAAGTGAGAGAGAAGAAAGAGAAATGGTTGAGAGGAACGAGGAGATGAGCAAGGGTTTAGGAGATTTTTTATTTTATTTTTTAATTTTGAGAATAAAAAATATTAAAATACTTTTAATATTAAAACTTAGAATCCATAATATATTAAGTTATTTTTTTCTAGGTTAAAACCACTTTGGCGTCCTTGTTTTCGTTATGTTTTCCCAATTGGGTCCCCGTCTTTTAAAAACTCCCAATTAAGTCCCTTTAAGTGTTAATTTGAAACCAATTAACCCTTCCCGTTAAAAATCGTTAACGGTGTTAAACTATTGCAGATGTGTTGGCTGACGTGGTAGTGGTTTAAGTATGTAGTGAAACGTGTCAACAAATTGAGTGTATACGTGGCCTTTTAATGAAGGATTAAAAAATGGTAATGATCAATTAGTTATAAACTGAAATTAAAAAGGGGAATTAGGTTTCAGTTAATTGAAAAANGGATTTAGGGTTCAGTTAATTAAAAAAGGGCATTACNGGGTTNACTTAAATGAAAAGGGGAATTAGGGTTCTGGANCATCGAAAANCAATTGGGTTNTGGGACTNATACAAGCTTNAGAGGAGTGCATCGCAAGTTCATACACATCGCAAGTTTCAGACGAATCATACGTGAATCGGTCATTGCAGGTTCGTCATTCCTTACTTTAAGTTGAATCGCGACTTCGTTGTGCGTTTTGGTGTATGGGGATGCCTTTTTTAATGTCTTGATTGTTGTGGTATNTCTTGAATCTGCTGAGANTGTANTTTAATATTTGATTGTGATAGTTGGTATTGTTATGTGGGGATGGCTTTTTTATATGTGGGGTATGGGTTGTCTGAAAATTTGTTGTATTGTCTTTGCGGTTGTGGTCCCCCATGTCCCCCATAGTTATACTTAGATCCTGTTGTCATTATCACTTTATTAATCGGTGTCTTTTGTCCTTTTATGGTTATTGGATGGTGTAGCATATTGTTTACGGTTACGGTGTTGTGAGTGATGGACCATATCGAAGTAGTTATTCATCATGGGGGAAAGTTCGTGAATGAGGGATGCTTAAAGTATGAAGGGCTAATTGAGACACTTGTATTTGATCCTGACGTATGGAGTTTTTTTGTGGTAGTGAGTGTAGTAAAAAGTCTAGGGTACGATGGTTTTAAAGAGTTGTGGTACTCTGTTGGTTGTGGTCCTATCTTAGATGATAGGCTAGAAGCATTGACTGATGACGTAGGTGCCATGCAAATGGTCACTTTAGCTCACTTAAATGGACGAGTTCATATGTATGTAGTGCACAATGTGTCTGAGGCTGAAGTCATTCACATGATTGAGTTTAACGTTGATGAAGGAGGTGAGGATGTAG
>NC_028358.1:7144597-7146917 GCF_000741045.1 Vigna radiata var. radiata
AGGGGATAGCTGATGAAAGGGTAGCTGATGAGGGGGTAGCTGAGGAGGAAGTGGTTGTCGGGCAGGCAGAGGAAGTTCATGGTGAGGCTGCTGTCTCACCAGATGGTCAGGGTGGGGATGTTGTTGGGGATGTTGCTGGTACTGAGGTTGATGAAGATTATGTTCAGATGGCAGAGGTTAATAGGGTACAAGAAGTTGAAGTTGAACTTGAGTCTCCTAGTACTAAGGTTAATAGGGGAGAGGAAGTAGATGATATTGAGGTGCAGCCTGATAGTGTTGAGGTTGATACGGTACAACCATGTGAAGTTGAAGTTGAGGCTAAGAGGATACAACCACAGGATGGTCAGATGGATGATGTAGAAGTTGGTGATTGGAGTTCAACACATAAAAGTGATGGTGAGATGGATAAGTGGTAGATTTTAAGTGGGAAGTAGGAACCTACTTCGTAGAGAAAGAAGAAATCCTTGATGCAATCAAAACTTATGCAATGGAGAATGGGAGAAATTTGAAATTTGTGAAGAATGATAAAANAAGAATAAGGGTTAGATGCTTGGGCTCAAAAGGAACATGCCCGTGGGTGGTATATTTTGGTTTCATGGGTGCAATAAAGTCATGGCAAGTAAGGACTGTGTTTGACACTCATACATGTACTAGAGAACACAAGATAAGACTATTCAATGCAAAATGGCTTAGTAGAAAACTAGAAAAAACAGTGAGAGAGAATCCTAATGTCAAGGGAGTTGATATTAGAGAAAAAGTGTGTAGGAAATGGAATATAGCAATATCTAAGAACATGGCATATAGGGCGAAAACACATGCATCAGATGAAGTGGCAGGCTCCTTTGCTAAGCAATATACTAGAATATATGATTATGCTCATGAGTTATTAGAAAGAAACCCTGGGTCTACAATCAAGGTCAAAGTTGAGCCATTTGATGGGAAAGTAATATTCCAAAGGTTTTATGCATGCCTAAAGGCTTGCAAAGATAGCTTTCTTTCATGTAGGCCAATCATTGGCCTTGATGGAGCCTTCTTGAAAGGTCAACATCATGGTGAGCTATTAACTGCTGTGGCCAGAGATGCAAACGACCAAATGTTGCCATTGGCGTATGCAATTGTTGAAGTTGAGAATAAAGACACCTGGAAATGGTTTCTGGAGCTCCTGATTGAAGACCTAGGTGGTAGAGATGTGTGTTCTGGACTTACAATAATGTCAGATCAACAAAAGGTCATTTCTATTAAACTTTTTCTATTTTATCTTACACAATTAAGTTGTTCATTTAACGAACCATTTTAATGCCTTTACAGGGTTTAAGATATGTTGCAGAAGATGTTATTCCTGGAGTTGCACAAAGATTTTGTGTAAGGCATTTATATGCCAACTTCAGGAAAAAATTCCCTGGAAAAAACTTGAAAAGGCTTATGTGGAGGGCAGCTACAGCAACTCATCCACAACAATGGGAGACTGAGATGAGAAAGATGAAAGCTGTTAACGTAGATGCTTTTAGACATCTCATGAAAATTGCTCCAAGGTTTGACAATCTTACTTAGTACTACTTTTCAGGTCATCTAACTTAACAATAGTTTTCCTCTTATGTAAGTTAACACTAGTTTTCTTTGAAGGTTTTGGTCAAGATCAAGGTTCACATCCACAGCTCAAAGTGATACCTTAGTGAATAACATGTCANAAGCTTTTAATAGCGTTCTGGTAAATACAAGGACAAAACCCATTATTTCATTGTTGGAGGACATCAGATTGTATATGATGAAGAGATGGGCCACTAATAGGTCACGGGTTACTTCTTTTAAGTCATCAATTTGTCCTAAAATTCAGANTAGACTAAACAAGGAGGCACAACAAACAAAGTATTGGATTCCCAGGTATGCACAACTATTACATCTGTATATACTTGTTTATGTTTACCAAATAGATATAAATAATGTTTGTTTTTCTTGACAGCTGGTCTGCACACAAAATTTTCGAAATCAGACATGTGTCCCAAAGTGGGGACAACTTTGTGGTGGATATAGATAAAGATACATGTTCTTGCAGGAAGTGGAGCATCAGTGGAATTCCTTGTGTGCATGCATTGACAACAATGAGGTTTCTGAACCTAAATGCAGAGGACTATGTACCACTATGCTTCAAAAAGTCAACCTATGAAGAGATGTATTCCTCCATTATATACCCCATTAATGGAAAACGTCTATGGGAGGTCACTGAATATCAAGATGTCTTGCCTCCACCAAAAAGACAAATGCCTGGTCGTCCTAAGAAGAAAAGGAGATTAGAGCAATGGGAGTTGAAGAAAAGTACCAC
>NC_028358.1:7148127-7385604 GCF_000741045.1 Vigna radiata var. radiata
ACAATGGCAGATCAGCGATGCATCTCCACGAGAGCTAACAGAACGCATATGCTTCCTTCCACAGTCATTGCAAGTTGAAGAGGAACAAGAATGCGCCATGGACATTGTTGCGTCTTGTAGTTTGGAACTTCCCTCTTCAAGTGCAGCCCAAGCTTCAACTCAAAAGAACCCTAAATACCTCGATCTGGGTTCTCCACTTCAGAACTTAAGCTCAATCACGATTTCATGATTCTCCAAATTACTAAATTATAAATATAATTACAAATCTTAATGAATGGAAAAGATGACACGTTTCATTCAACAATGCCAAATGTCGCAAATCAGTAGAATGTCTACCACGTCAGCCAACACATCTGCAATAGTTTAACACCGTTAACGATTTTTAACGGGAATGGTTAATTGGTTTCAAATTAACACTTAAAGGGACTTAATTGGGAGTTTTTAAAAGACAGGAACCCAATTGGGAAAACATAACGAAAACGGGGACTCCAAAGTGGTTTTAACCTTTTTTCTACTAAAATTCGATACACATTATTAAAATGTACCAATTGAAGAACAGACGTGTTAACAAACCCATATATATATAATTTTCCTTTTTGTGTCCACTTTATTTTTTTACTTTTACCTCTCAAGTAACTTATTTATTTAAGTATAATCAATTTTTTAAATTAAATAAATAAAAATAATTTACAAAATAAATAAAATTTATTTATATTAAATTGTAAAAATAACTTATATTTATTTTTATAATAGTAATTTTATTATTTTTTGTTATTATAAAAAAGTGAATAAACATAGTGTTTTCACTAAGTATATATAAAACACATATTGCAGTTACTATGAGTTAATTGTTTCCCTCTTTTTGGATGAATAACTTCCAAGTTTTGCATCTCTCACGTTTACTACGCCTTGGTTCAATTTATGTTATGTTTATCTCCACTTGCAGTTGCCACATAATCCATATCAGATGTCATAAAAATAAGGCCAGTTCTTACAAATGAAAGCATCTCATCTATAGGTTAAAAGTTTTCCTATATTTTTGTTCAACCATATGAAGTTCCTACTTGAAATCTTTGTAACTTTTGTTACTAATTGCTTCCATCCATTTTAGCTTTCCTAGCTTTTCTCTGTTTTGCCTTTTCTTCTTCAGTAAACCATTTATAATCAGAGGGAATAGCAAACAGATCTTGTTCATCAAATACCCTACTACTAGATTCCAAACTAGATGAATTAGATCTTGAAGGGGCCTTTATCCACTGAAACCATGATGATGATGATGATGATGATGAGGAATTTTCTTCCTCTTCTAGGGTCTTTTGGTCACCAGTAGGACTTGATGGGGCTGATTCAAACTCATCTACATTTTCTTGTTGTAATTCTTCAAACTTTGTGAAAGTCACCAATACTCTAACAGTGGACACCACAGGGATGGCTACCTACATTTCCAAAGTTAATAACATGGTAGAGTATGAAATAAAAAAAGGGAAAGATTAGATAAGCATGACAAAGAAGGAAAAGAGATCATAAAAAATGTCAAAAGCATTGAAGTTCAAACATCATTGAAAAACATAATTAATTGTACTATAATGAGAACATGATGTTCATTGTTAGATGTCATAAGATAATGGTAATGATAATTTTCCCCTTATGAGTACTGCTGCATCAAAGAACAAAAAGGACATACCCTGACTGGAAAGGACTCCTTTGGAAGTTTTGTTGTAAGGAGTTCTCTTAACCGACGAACTGCTTTAAGTTTCTCAGCAAGAACGTCAAGCATAGGTAGCAATTCATCAATTGTTAGTGGAAAGTTTTGGGAAAGCCAAAGAGAAGGCATCATCCCTCTTGTGTACTGGTTTTCACCATTTTTGGAAGTAAAGTTCTCATTGTTTGCATTTGTGGTTTTGTCCTTGTGATCTCTATGTCCACTAGACTTTTCTTTCTTTTCTTTCTTTTCTTTCTTTTCCTTCTTTTCCTTCTTTTCCTTCTTCACACGGTTACCATTTTCATCTGTTGAATTAATTGCAGCTTCCAATTGCTTCTTTTCTTCATCTGTCAAAATGTCATCAATTTTTTCACTCTCCTTCTTCTTCCTTTGTCTGGCCTCAGGTGGTGGAGCTCCAGGGACACTTTTGGATTTCACACTGAGAATCACATTGTGCATGTCATAAACCTTGGCTTTCCATGGCCCCACCATTTCTTTCCTCTCCTTTTTCCTCCATGTTACCTGTGGAACAAGAAGTGCCTCACTCACATCAATCCCAATCCTACATGAGTCAGTCCTATACTTCTGATTCAATTTCTTCTTAACCTCTTTCTCAGTAGGAGCAGCTATGCTGGGTGAAAACACTAGTACTTCCTTGTCTTTGTGTGACACTTTGAACAAGGATCCAGGGAATTTTCTATCATCATCTTTATCACCATCACCAAAAAAAAGAATGCTCTGATTTGACCTCTTGATTTTCAAACCATCAAAGCCAGCCAAAGTCATGTCTGCCCTCATATTGCCACCCCTTTTCCAAATCTTGTAAGTGTCTGAAGGTGCAATCCTTGATATGAAAGGAATCACAGAACTCTCAAAATGGAATGTAATCTCCATGTAGAAGTCCTTCATCCTTCTTATAGTCCCTATATACCTAGGCAACCTTCTAACATACTTTTTCTCATAGTCACTCATATAGTACCTCATCATAACGATTGCTATTTTATCTTGTTTCTGAATGATAGCTGCTCTCAGAGCAGTCCATCCTTCCTTGTTCTTCAACCTACCATTTGCCCCAGCATCCATCAGCATCTCAGTTGCAATAAAATCACCATTTTTCACAGCCAGGTGAAGAGGGGTGTCACCGTTTGGTACATCCCTTCTATCCACCGTAGCAGAGATCACTGCAGCCTTTTCTTCCTCCGCTAATGAAGCAGCCTCAGTTTTAATATCAAAGGGGTTAGCTAGTTTTGGGAGACGCCCAAGTAACTCATCAAGAGCAATATGATCCCTCAACACTATGGCCTTGTGCACAGGGCTATGCTCATATGCTGAGACATCAATGCCTTCTTCCATTGCAGATCTTTCTATTCACACTATTATATATACAAAAATCCTGGAACCACAACACATGATTCCATGAAATCAACAATTTCTGTCATCTCAATCAACACGAACTCAAAAATTCAAACAGATCCATTCACATGGATAGGTTTATGAAACTCGTGAATGAAATCAACTCCGATTTTGATCAAAAACAACAAACAGAATCAATATAGCTGAGACGACGCTAACAACACCAACAACAAAGTCTTAGAATAGAAAATATTAGTTTAGAGCAACATGAAAATTGAACTCTCCAAATTAAGCCACAGAAAATTGAGGGTTAAATTTTTCATTTTCAGAAGAAGAAGGTTTCGATGGTGAAGATGGCTCATTGGAATAGGGTGAAGCAATGACCCATAATTCTTTAATCTTAACATTGAGTTCAACCCAATTCTCACTTAACCACCATTCATTTGCTAATTAAATCACAACTTTTATAATCTTTACTACAATATTTTATTTTACAACAACCAAGTATTTTTATTTTCTCTTTATTCTCAAAAGGAAGAATCTTAAGATATGCTGTTAAACTTCAATTAACATGTTCCAATAAAATTTTCTTATAAAATTTAAAATCCTAATGATATCTTATTAGGCAAATTAAAAAAAAAAACGTTTAGTTATTTTGTAAATAAAATTATAAATTTAAGAATTCATGTTATCTAAGAAATGAATTCCAAATAAATATAAAGATGATCCCAAGGTTTAAACCATTTTTTTGAAAGTATTTACAATATAACAGTTTTGTCGTTTCATAGTATCAAGGCAAGGGGAATCTCTTCGTGCATCCCATGTTTTCTTCTTGCACCATATATTTTCTAAAATGTTAATTATACCCCTGTCAAAAATTTGTGTGTTTTGATTAATGTTTTTGAATTGTACACTCCATAGATATTTTGAAATAAATATTTTGGATTAGATATTTTGAATTATACATTATAAATTATATTTCGAATATAAATTTAAAAGATAATCTACAATACAAAAATTATATTCCAAAATTATACGGTCAATAATATAAATTTATATTTCAAACAATATGTAATATAAATGTAAATTATATTTTTAAATTGTACAATCAATAATGAATGTAAAATCTATTTTCCAAATTATGCATTAAGAATTATACTTAGAAAACAACATGAGATTCAAACTTTTTAACAAGGAGTAACTAAATAATTTCACCAAGATTATGAAGGTGCAGGAAGAAAACATGGGGTGCAAGAAGAAGTGCCCCTAAGCCAAGTTCAATGATAACTGATACCAAATTTCATTAATAATAACAATGCTGAAATAGAATAAAAAGTAAATGATAAAGATCAAAGCGAATAAGCAAATTGTTGAGTTTATTTACATGAATGAAATCAGGGAAAAGAATTATTATAAGCAAACAAAGGAGAATTTAAACTGCAATCATGAATATGAAAAGTTTGATTGCTGTGATTGCAACTATCCTGAGTTAATAATGGTTTTCCACATGTTCTGAAACACAATCAACAAATTCTTTGCAGCTATCATTGCATGAATCAATCACAATGTTTCCTTCATTACTCCTTGGATAATCCCACCCCACATGAAAGATAACTTCAAATTCACTTCAAAGTTTGGAGCTTGCTCATGAAAAGTCACTCACACTGGCATAATTAGCTATGACTTTTTCCTTTCTTTGATTTGTTCTTCTCTTGCATCTTCTTTTTCTTTGCTTCAGCACTGATCCAAGTATAGTCAGATGGAATTGCAAATGGGTCTTGAATATTTTCTATCCTACTGCTGGATCCTTGAGCAGATGTACTTGAGCGATAAGGAGCCTTTATCCATTGAAACCAAGATGATGCCGAGAAATGTGGCACTGCAGGGCTCTCTTGGCCGGTTGCAGACGGACTTGACGGCGGTGTCGCGAATTCTTCTACTGGCTGTAGTTCTTCAAACTTTGTGAATGTAACCAATACCCTTATAGTAGGAACCACAGGGATGGCAACCTGTGTATCATGCAAGAGAAAATGGATTAACATCATTTGCAAAGAAAAGGAAAGAAAACATGTGAAGAGAAAACAAAACGCCAACAAAGACAGTAATCATGTGATGTACAACAAAGTTAAATCTCCCTTTCCTAAAGAGGCTCCATAGATATGGTTCAGTTTTTGTTCTGAACATTGAGCAATCTTTGATGTTCCTGTATACTTAAGTTGGTTCATGAAAACTACATTCTGCATTACTAAGAGAATAAGCTCTGAGCTTTTCCACCGAGTGAAACTTATTTTGGTTTTTCTGAAACAGTCTCTTAAAATGGGAATGTTTTTCATTGCAAGAAAGAAATCTTAATCATTGATATAGATAAAGTATGTAACCCTCAAGCTATCTGTGAAAAATTAAAGTTACAAAAAGAATAATACAAATGCCATCATGGTTTTAGACAAAAATTACAATAATGTTATATTTTTCTAAAAACAAATAAGAATAAAAACTTATCTTAAAAAGCGAAAGTAAAGATAAGGCATCAAAGAAAAAATAAAGAAACTAAGACAAAAGAATAACTCAACAAGGTACGTATGCATAAATAAAGAGATAATAGCAAAACACTAAGACACTCTTTGGAACACACTTTACTATTGACTAAAAACAGCAAACCACAATGCAAAGTACAATTTTTTTTTTTTTTTGTATCCAACCTAATACCAAGAAAAACAAATTACAACGTAAGCTCATTGACATGAATATTAAAGTGTAAACATTATTATCTGGTAAGTAACATACACTAGCTAGCACAAACATTTTTACTTTGCAATAATAATGATACTGACACACAATGACAGTTAAGCTGTCATTGATGCAAACATTATTATCATTATCACCTATCAATTCATACAGAATCACTATCACATACTCCATGTTGTAGGGTTTTCTGTTTTTCAGCAAAGGGTTATTATGTTCGGTTCCCCTTGAACTATATGTAGATAATACAATGATTTATATACTTTATCTTGATATTGGTTATTGAATAGAGCAACAATATCCGTATCTAGCTCAGATCTATTCCTAACTCCTATTTTGCAACTACTTTCACTTGATACCCTTTACAGACCAACAAATTATGTGCAGCACACTACAGCATAAGTAGAATACGCAAGTCTAATTCATCATAGTAAGTGATACAGAAGAAAATAAAATGGAAGCAGAGCAATTAAAGAGTTCAACATACATATGCCTAGAATATTCATACTTCTAGTAACACAAGCACAGACCTTAACAGGGAAGGTTCCCATTGGAAGCTTAGTTGTAAGGAGTTCTCTTAATCGGCGAATTGCTTTAACTTTGTTTGCAACAATGTCCAGCAATGGCAGGAGTTCTTCAGTTTTCAGTGGAAAGTTAGGGGAAAGCCAAAGAATAGGACGCAACCCTTTCTTGTATTCATTTTCACGATTTCCATCTTTCTGACGACTTCTGCCATCAGAACTTGCAGAAGAAGCCTTGGCATCTTTTTTCCTCCTGGACTCATCACCCTTCACAGCTATCTCAACAGAATGCCTTCCTGGCTTAGTCTGATTTCTTGAAGGAGAATCCCCTAATAAATCACTCACCTTTTCTTCTACACAAAGAGAACTTCTTGGTGCAGCAATCTTCTTTGGCGCTTCAGGTTTCGAATCCTTTTTCCTCCATCCACCAAACCATCCTTTCTTTTCCTGCTTATTTTCTCCACTCTTGTTACAATTTCCATCTTCAATGGGAATATCTCTATGTTCATAGCAGCTGTGACGATGTCCAATGACAACCTCATCACTCTCGTTGGTCATGTCCACCGAATCCAACCGAAGCGCATCTTCCAATTGCCTTCTTTCCTCCTCAGTCAATATATCATTGAACTCTTCACTCTCAGTTTCATTTTCATTGCAAGATGAGAAGAGCTCATCATCTGTCATAGCTCCAGGAACTCCTCTAGACTTTATGCTCACAACCACATTGTGCATATCATACACCTTAGCTTTCCAAGGGCCTACCATTTCTGTTTTCTCCTGCCTCCTCCAAGTCAACTGAGGCAAAAGAACTGCCTGAGTCACATCGATCCCCGGCCGAAAAATATTTGTTTTAGACATTGCAGCCACTTCTTGCTGAACCTCTTCCTCATTTGCTGGAAATCCAGCATCATCTAGGGCATTGAGTACCTCTTTTTCTTTGTGTGAGATCATGCAGAGTGACCCAGGTGGAACTTTCCCATCCTCTGAACCATCACCAAGGAAAAGAATGCTCTGATCTGATCTCTGGATTCTAAAACCATCAAAACCAGCCAAAGTCATGTCTGCCCTTAGATTTGCACCCCTCTTCCAAATCTTGTAGGTGTCTGAAGGAGCAATCCTTGAGATGAAAGGAATCACAGAACTCTCAAAATGGAAAGTAATCTCCATGTAGAAGTCTCTCATTCTTCGCATGGTCCCTACCAATCGAGGCAACCTTCTGCACCATTTTGCCCAAGCCAAAGGCTGGTAGTGCTTAATTATTATCTTGGCAATACCCTCTTCTCTGTTGCAGATAGCTTCTTGAAGAGCACTCCACCCCTGCTCATTCTGCAGACTCCAATCTGCTCCAGCAACCATAAGCATCTCCGTGGCAACTTCATCCCCAAATTTCACAGCCAAATGAAGAGGAGTATCCCGGTTTGGCACATCTCGCCGGTCAAGCAAAGTGGAAATGGCATCAGCCTTTTCTTCCTCCGCAATTGAAACCGCTTCGGTGTGAATCTCCGCCGTATTACGCAGCCGTGGGAGGGTGGCAAGAATCTTCCTAAGTTCAGCATAATCCTTTGAAATTATGGCCTTGTGCACAGGACTATGACCATACTTTGTAGCATCAATCCCCGCCATACCTCAACAGCACAAGGGATAACACACCACCACCAACCCCCACTACCAATCACAAGCATAAACACACGCCACCATGAAAAAAAATCTAAACTTTACGCAATTGGGTGCCCCACTCACACTTGCCCAATCCAACCAACCACCAACCAGCACTCACACCACAACGTCGGATGTAACAAATGAAACAGACCCTTATGCGCAATTCCCCTCCAGAACGCAGCAGAAAAAGGTCGGTCCCTATCAAGATCAGAAATTAAAAGAGACCCCTTTTGCATCAGAAACATAAAAGCATAACAGAAAATCAAGAATCAAAGAAAAGCATCTTGTGGGGTCCTAGATCAAGGATATCTCAAAAGAAGGTGAAAGATGCTAGCACACTAACCTTGTTCCTTTCTTCTATGTTTTGCTTTGTCCTATGAATATGATTGCCCAAGAGTCCAGGGATTCATATCATGTGTTACTCAAACAAACCCCACCACTCCACTCACTACCCCTCAAGTACCAAACAAAAAGTGCAGATGGCAAAGATCCTAGTGATCCAATCCAGATCAGACAAGCATGAAGAGAACATGCATGTGGTTGCGTGAAACACAAATTCTAGAATAAAAAACTCACCTTTGAATATTAAATTCAATTTTTCCTTTTTAAAATATTGAAAAATCACAAAACACAAGAAAAAAGATGAAACGAAGGTGTGCGAGGAGGGGAAATTGGTGAGAGAAAAGGTGAAAGTTGGAATAACAAAGGCATGGATCGAGAAAGAGAATAAACCCCACCACACAAGCAAAGAAAGAGGAACTAGTTTATGTTGAAAAGGTTTAGCTAAAAACGGATACAGAAGACCAAAAGTGAGGAACACTTGAAAAGAAAATTACTTGCAAATCAAATAAGAAAAGAATATTCAACAATCAAGTTTCAAAGAAGGGTGTCATGTTTTCTTCAAACCAAGTACGAAGAAATTTCTTACAATAAATTAGTAAGAAAAAAAATAGGTGTCTTTTTTTTTCAAGAAAAGTCTTTCTCATATCTATGGAAAAATTCAATTCTTTTGATATTCTTCTAAAGTGAGTTTATTTATTTTATAATAACTATTTTTAATTTTATATAAGATAATGGTTAAGATTATATACTTTCTTTACACTAATATTGTATTTAAAATCAAATTATTGTCTAAAACATGTTCAAGAAGATTTTTAATTGATGGGTAGTATACATAAACTATCTACATAATTTAATAACAATAAAATATTACATTCTTTAAAAAAAAACATGAAACTTTAATTGCATGTTGTAAACCAACAAAAAATTATTTTTAAATAACTATTAAAAACTCAATTACAATATATATGTACTTTCCATTAATATATTATTTGTTCATATAAGTAAATTATTTTTGAAAAATTAAAAAAAAAATTAGAAAACTATTGGGTATGAAATGTAATTCTAAGATAAAAATAAAAAAGGTAAACATTATATAAGCATTAAGATTTATAAATTTATTGATTAAATGAAATTTTAATTATTTTCATAAATTGGTTTCAGATTTTACATAATATTATGATTGGTAAATATAATTGTAGTGGTAGTTGTGACATTACTAGTTTTAGAGTAGAAAGCATTTAGAAGAGAAATGATGAAAAGAAAAGAAAAAAGATGTTAATGAAGAAGTTTCCTAAAAGGAAGTTTGGAAGAAGGGAAGAAAGAAAAAGAATAAAGGTTGATTGGTTAGAGAAGGAAAGGGTTCATTGATGCATGTGACCCACAAAAGAAGGAACCTGCTTCTCTATTTTCACTGTTAATTCCATTATCACATTTTATTTCAAACAATATTTTCAATATTCTTTTACTATTATATATATCTCTTCTTTTTATATATAATAGTTTTTTTTTTTTTTCATTTGAGTATAAATATGTAAAACTGCATGCAATTCAATACATCATGTAAATTTTGTTATTATAGTGTATTATAGTGTTAATAATAAAATTTGTGTTCTAAAGTAGTTTCATCAAACTCGAGTAGGATTGTTTGAAGATTTTTTTTTCTAACTAAGGATATAGCTCAAACAAAAGTAATGATTAATTTTTATTTAATAAAATGTTTTACTTATCAATCAATCGAGTATTGTGTCACATGATAAATAGAGTTTTATGTTCTAATACAATATTTTATATTTAATTTGATTTTTTATTTTTTATTTTTATTCTATTTTATTTTATTTTTTAAAATGTGATTAATTTTTTATTTCTCCAAATTAAAATAAAATTTAATTTTTATATAAATATTATAATTATTAAAATTCATATTTTTATGAAATATATTTTGTTCATTATTATATTTGGTTTAAATTAACAAAAATTAAGAATGAAGATTAACATTACTGACTTAAAAATTTAAGAGGTTAAAAATCATATAAAATGTTACATTTTATAATATTATTAGACATATAAACAATAATCCATATAAATATCAAAACTTTAACTTGAATCAATCTTTAACTCGAATAATTTGACTTGACTTTTAACTTATATTAACTTAGTTTGAATATCGGTTCATGTTGCTCATTTCAACATTTGAGTTAAGTTGACTTGTCTCGATGTTTATTCCCAAATGATTTGTATTGACATTTGGCAAGAGCTAACTCGTCTTGGCGTTTAGTCCATCACGATTCGACTCGATTGTTGGACTACGATGACTAGGTTCTAAACTGGGCATGGGTCAACTTGGGTCAAACTGACTCAACTCGACCTTCAATCCTGTTCAGCCCTGGTCACATACCAATCACGAACTTCGGGTCCAAATTAGTTTGTCTCGACCTCCAACACAACCTCCCTTGTCTCGACCTTCATCTTAGGTTTGCCCATCTTGTCTCGACCTTTGACTTTAACTGACCCATCTCGAGATTCAACTCGGGCTAGGCTATCTTGACCTTAAGCCTAGGTCGACATGTGTAGACCTTCAACCCAGACCAATCCATCTCAACTTTTGACTCGATTCAGGCCTAAGTTGACTTGTCTCAACCTTTGGCACTAATCGAATTGTCTCGAACTTTGGCACTAATCAACCTGTCTTGGCCTTTGGATCAAGTCAGTCTGTCTCAACATTGACTCAAGTTTTTTTGACCTTCGACCAAGGTTGACCTGTCTTAGCCTTAAGTCGACCTTGTCTCAACCTTTGACTCAACTTGTCTCAAACTTTGAGCTCGACTAGCCTGTCTTAACTATCAACCCGGGCCTACTCGTGTTGTCATTTGACTTAGCCCGACCCACCTCAATCTTCAATCTGGGTCATCCCGTTTCAACCTTCAACCCAACTCATCTCAACCTTAGGGTTAGGCCACTTTGTCTTGATTGTTGTTCCAAGCCTGATTTGTCTTCATCTTTACCTAGGCCTTCCCATGTTGACCTACAAGCTTGGGTCTTTAGTTTTGACCTTTTGTTTTTGTTGGCTTATCTTGACCTAACTTATCTCGACGTTCAAGCCTAGTCCATCCTTTCTCGACCCTTAGCCAGTCTTGATCCTGATTATCTACATATTTGGTTTATGATGGATTGACTTGAGCTTTAACTCAAGTCAACTTGTGTCGACCTTGAGCTTGGTGGTCTTGTTTTGATGTTTGATAAACATTTTTCTCAACTTTAAATTATGTTAACTCAACTCAACATTTGTTCCAGTTCAACTTAATTATAACTTTTTCTTAATTCAACTCAATTTAATCTTTGATTAAGTCAACTTTAATCCAAATGGATTTAGATTTACCTAAATATTTGACAAACACACGAGTTGAGGATATTTTAAATTTAGAAATACTATACAATGCATTTATCTAAACATCAAATACTATACAATGCATTTATCTAAACATCATTATCTTCTAAGACGAAGGATCACAAGAGTTTCATTATACCCATTATCATAGAGAATTTTCAATGGGAAAAGTGTTATAATTGATCTAGGGACTTATTAAGTCCTTATCCTAACTTTCAAAGATAAGGACGTACAAGTCAACCAAGTCTAGCCGAATGACCCATTAACTGATGGATAAAATGGATAAAATTCTCCAATGGGTGATGATAAACATATAGTAAAGGTTGATACATTATAAGAAGACAAAGAGATACCCATATTTTGTGGAGACCCTCTGTAATAATAATAATAATAATTGCAACTGCTTGATGCTGAAAAAGGTTAAACTAAATTAAAGGTAGAAGTTGAAGAGGTCACTTTTGAAGTTTTAAAAACCAAGGAAAATCTCAAGAAAAAAAGGATCGATGTGGTCAACAAAATCTGCAAGAAACACTTTTCCATGATATCTGTCTATTCACAGTCTCGCATACTTCCATAACAAGTAGCAACTAAACAAGAAAATGAACAAAAAACTAAAGTAATATAGGAAACATGAAAAAAATGGACAACATGTTTGAGCATTATGAGTATTGCATGATTTGTAGTATTTCTATCCTGACTGGTGCCTACGTAGAACAGAAAAATCAAAGCAGTTTCTGGTTGGATTCCAACGAAGACCAATCTCATCCCCTTTGTGCAGACACCTTCTACACACAAAATCATTGATCCAGTTGTTCACTAAAATATAAGCATTAGACTTTTTCGTGAAAAATAGAGAGTGTTTGGTGTCAGTGTCCACATCCCAAATCTCAACATCAATACCTTTTTCAATCTCATAATCAGTAGCATTCAACACAGGTAGCATGAAATTTCTTGCCAATGATGGTGCCACCAGAAGTCGTAAAGTCAGATCAAAATCTTGCAGCACTTTCTTGATTTTCCAAGGCTCTTCTTCACTCGAAGATTGCTGTATTGCAGGATTTGCAGAAGAAGAATGTTGTTGCTCCGCGTGTTCTTGAACCTTCTTCTGCCCCGTCATTTCCATAGGCTGCTTATCTGCAACATTCTGTTGTTCCGTGTGAATCTTCTGCTGCGCCGCCAGAGCATTCTGTTGCTCCGTCAGAATTTTCTGCTGTCCCATCAGAATATTATGCTGCGCCATCAGAACACTCTGCTGCTCCGTCAGAATATTCTGTTGCGCCATCAGAATATTCTGCTGCTCCATAAGAACACTCTGTCGTGCAGTCAGAAGATTCTGCTGCTCCCGTTCCCTACCAATTACAACAGCAAAGCCGCCGATTAAAGGGTTTGTTTCGAAAGAATCATAGTGTTTTTCTTGGAAACATGAAAGAAAAAAGAAGTGATTAATGTAAAGAGAGAGATATGAAAGATGAAAAACAGTACCAATCGTTCTCATTCCCCATAGTCTCATCAGTTTCTTCCTTTGCACCAGACATTGTTCTTCTTTCTGTTCTATCTTTCTCGCTTCACACTAATGAATCATATAACTGAATCAACGTGATTGAACGGTTTCGCTTGCATGGCTATACTATAAATAGCAAAAGTTGATAATTCCAGTTGACCGTTAGATCTTTAATTATAAGTTAGTTTGTCGATTTGTTTTCAATAAGACGAATAGGTGGAAGAGTAAGTTACAGATCTTTAGCAGAATTTATTACACTAATTTAACCAACTTAATGTCAGTGGAAACGTCAAGACAGATATCTTTTATTTACAAATAAGCAAATTAAGAAAAGATAAATATTATATTTTAGTTTTACTAGGTTTGTATTTACATTATAAAATAAAGAAATGATGAATAAGGTACGTCAATTGAAAATGTTTATTTTCTAAAATATCTAATAAATAATTTTGAATGATTTATTTAATCTATAAAATACTACAGCTTACTCTCTCATTTTCTCTAAATGTTTGGCTATTATACAAATCTCTCCAAATATTTTCTCTTGGTATTGTTTCGATCTGCTGTTATATATATATATATATGGATAATGATATGTAAACAAACATTTTTTTGACAACATTTGAACATCGATTACGTGTCAATATGTGATTGGTCAAAAATTACTTAACAATAACAGATTGACACGTAATCAATATTAAAATGTTGTCAAAGAAAATGTTGTCTAAATATCATTATCATATATATATATATATATCCCTTATTTATATGAAGTGAGTGGAGAAAATGAGATATCTGAAAAATAAAGTTATTTGTGAATGTTGACATAAATTAGGAGAGAGTGGAGAGTGAATAGAGGAAAAGTGGGAGAGAAAATTTTAGAAGGAGTCAACGCTAGATTGTTTTTTATTTTATTATATAAAAATAACTTTTAAACAACTAACATTATTATTATTATTATTATTATTATTATTATTATTATTATTAAAGATAAAATCTTATATATTTTAGGAATTGTCTCTGTTAAAAATATTTTCTATTTTCTATTTTTTCTTTTTAAAACATTTTTAATTTTAGATGCCTTAAATGTAAAAATCTAAATACTTTGTTTTGGTTTATTAATAATTTTCTAAAGATTTGCATCAAACCACAAATCAGACCGAATCATTTGATTTTGGAAAATAAATCTAAAACAACCAATAAATTTTTCATTTTTAATGTTTATTGATTTTATGGATGGTTCAGTTTTAAATACTTTTACTCGTTTGTTTGCTACTCTTTATAAATTCAAAACTAAATTAAAAATGTATTAATAAACTTTATGAAAAATATTAACATATTAATCAAAATAAGCTTTTAACAATATTTCTCAATATTTGAAAAACAAGATATAATATTATTTGACTTAGAAGAAGCATAAAATAAATAATACTATTTTTTTTTATCCCTTACAACTGTATTTAACTTTAGAATATGGTATAAATGTGATACTCCGACAAGTTAACTTATCACAAAATACTTAAAAAAAATACTCATTCCTCATTCATTTGGTATTACCAATGTTTAGTTTTATTATAAAACTTAAATTTATTACTGTTAGATACGATTGAATAATCATTACTCTCACAAAGATCTAAATATCCCATTTATATGCTTAGAACATTAATGTTGTGATCAAATGAGATAAATTAAGTGTTGAGGAAGATTACAAAGGATAGGATATATAAGCGAAGAAGCATATGTGAAGATTTGCGAGATTCACAATTTTTCTTATCTTGAACTAATTCAATGTAAAATGTCACACATACTTTCAAATTTTTGTAAAATATCATAACTTTTTCTCTGAAGAAGAGGGTTAAAGGAGATTGAGGAAGGGATTTATTCACTTATGGATTCGGTTTCAGTGTTAGGAGTATTCGATTCCACTCATGTGGTGTAATACAATCAATGGGTGTATTCGGTTCCCTCTTCATGGATTCGATTCCAATGCATAGAAGAGATATAACTTCATATATTGTATTTGGTTTCCTCTTCATGTTGTATTCGGTTTCCTCCTCATGGGTTTGATTCTAGGGCATACAAGAGATACAACTTCGTGTTGTATTCAGTTCCCTAGCAATGGATTCGGTTCCACATGTTTTTAAAAAAATATTATACTTTAAAAAAAATTATTTCAATTTACTAAATTACAATTTTTTTACATTTTAAAAATTAATTTTAATTTTTTTTTTCTTTATAAAATTTTTTACAATTAAATATAACATTAACAATTATCATTTTATATTACTTTTGTAATCTTTAATTTCTATCAATTAAACAATATTCTTTTATCTGTTACATTAGTTAAATTCTACATTAATTTTCACAAACTTTACTTCCAAATCTATTATCACTCACCTCCAAATCCCTTGGAAAAAAACAACAATCAATTCACTCTCAAATCTCCTCAAATTCATCTCCTCACTCTCCTCCAAATCTATCCTTTAAAGTAAACATACCCTAAGGGTGTGTTTATTTTAGAGAAATGATTTAGGAGAGAGTGGGTGGATGAATTTGAGGGGATTTGAAATAAATCGATTATTTTTTTAGTTGATTTGGAGCTGAGTAAAAATGAATTTGGAAATAAAATTTGTAAAAATTAGTGTAAGATTTGACTGACAAATAAAAAAAAAAAATTGTTTAATCGGTAGTAATAATTGAAGATTACCAAAACGTTCATAATTATAAAAATAATATAAAATGATAATTTTTAATATTATATATAATTGTAAAATGTTTATAAGGAGAAAAAAAATTAAAATTAATTTTTAAAATGTAAAGAAATGATAATTTAGAAATAATTATTTTTAACAAAGGAAGAAGTAACATAATTGAGTATGGTAAAATATGTTATGTGAGAAGATGAGATTGAGAGAAAGATGAAAAAAATTTGGTTAACACAGTAAACTGCAACATGGTTTGTAGTACAAAAAGGATAATTGGGAAAGTTGTTAGATTTCATGATAAATATCTTTAAAGATTTATCTTTTACTGATTCATAAAACCAGTGGACCTCACGAACAGGGTTGCCATGTAACCAAATACGCCTATCTTCTTCATCTTCAACCACTGAAGGTGGTATTATAAATCTCTTCAAATCATAACACATTAGCGAGTGATTAAAAAGTTATCAATCCCGTAAATCACCTCAAATCAGTCTTTGCATTTCTTTTAAAATAAACACACAAGTCAACTCAATTCTTGACTCGCAAAATTTACTTAAGAGTGAAATCTCTTGATGCCAACACAACATAAGTGTCCAAAATGAAATATAACAAATAAACCAATTAACATATTTAAGTGAGGTAAAATAAATACTTATTTTCTTCTAAAGAATTTTCCATAGACATTATAAGTCAATATCAAATATTCATTATCTATATATGTAAATTAATAAATAAATTTAATTTATTCACTGAATTATTATAAGTTTTGAATATAATATTGGAAAATATTTTGATTTGGAAGTTGTTAGTGTCATTAAAGTATAGTAAGTGTAGTTGCCAACATTTAAATTCATTAAAAAAAATCATTTTTCTAGCATTTATTTTGGATCATGGGTCTTGCTCACCAACTCTATAAATAGAGCATTTTTTTCACTTCAAAATAGATCATAAAAAACCATTATTCTCTCATTCTTTTCTCTCTTGTTTGTTTTATTCTCTTTTTAGAGATCTTGCTAGCTCTGAGATCCTCAGACTTATCTGAGAAGTTCTTGTTGTATCTTGGGAGGTTTGTGCAATACACCGCAAATAAGTACTTAAGACAGTGATCTACACGCCTTAAGAAGTCTTCTGTTCATGATTTTTCTTCTATTATTGTCAGCTTCTACAACAATATTAACAAGAACTTCTCAAAAATATTCGAGGATCATAGAACTAGCAAGAAAACTCTGATAGAGTTTATACCCAAGATAATTTTTAGAAGAGGAAGAGAGAACGAAACTAAAAAGAGAGGAGAATGAGAAAAACTAAACTTGGTGTGTTTTGGAATAAGGGAAGAATTCTCTATTTATAGAGTTAGGAAAGAATAAAATAAATAAAAGAAATTAAAACCAATCAATGATTTTAACGTTGCAAAATTAATTGACATTGAAAAATTTGAATGTTGGCATTCTACCATTGAGCGACATTTCTTTTGCAATAATCTAACATTATTACAACAATCCCCCACTTATTGCAAAAGAAAGTTGAGAGAAAAGAAAAGAATCTTTTATCCTGGGTTTCAAAGGATGTAATGCAAAATAGAATACCTCATAAGAAAGCTAGTAAAACTCCCTATGAGTTGTGGAGAGGTTATCAATCTAACCTTAAATAACTAAGAGTGTGGAGGTGCCTAGCTAAGGTGATGTTACCCAATCATAAGAAAAGGAAAATAGGCTCTAAAACCTCTGATTGCATGTTCTTAGGCTATGCTGAACGTAGTGTTGCCTATTGGTTTCTAGCTCTTAAAAGTGATATACTTGAAAGCAATTCTATAATAGAGACGAAAAATACTGAGTTCTTTGAACATGTTTTTCCTTTAAAGGTTAGTGAGACGTGTCAACCTGTAGATAATAATAATAGTGACGTCTTGTGTGAGGAATTAAGAAGAAGTAAAAGACATAGGAAAGAA
The DNA here is from genome assembly GCF_000741045.1 of Vigna radiata var. radiata. Taxonomy (NCBI): domain Eukaryota; kingdom Viridiplantae; phylum Streptophyta; class Magnoliopsida; order Fabales; family Fabaceae; genus Vigna; species Vigna radiata. The sequence continues at coordinate 7,165,986 of NC_028358.1, forward strand.
ACTCCATTTGGTAATGATTTATATACCTATCTAGTTGATAATGATCTTAGTAGCTTTGTAGAAGCCTTTAATGCTCCTGATGCAAAACAGTGGGATAAAGCCATTAAGACTGAAATTGAATCAATTTAGAAAAATAATACTTGGACCTTAGTAGATTTGTCTAAAGGAGCAAAATCCATTGGTTGTAAGTGGATCTTTAAGTAAAAGTATCATCTGGATGGATCTATAGAAAAGTATAAGGCAAGATTAGTAGCAAAAGGTTTTACTCAAAAACCCAATATAGATTACTTTGATACTTTTGCCCTTGTGACTAGGATTTTCTCTATTTGAGTATTGTTAGCCTTAGCAGCAATCCATAAGCTAGTGATACACCAAATGGATGTTAAAACTGCCTTTTAGAATGGTGATTTGGAGGAGGAAATTTATATGACTCAACCTGAAGGGTGTGTTGTACCTGGTCAAGAGATTAAGGTATGTAAACTTTTAAAATCTTTGTATGGGTTGAAACAAGCACCAAAACAATTGCATGAAAAACTTGATAATGTATTGCTATGTGATGGTTTTTTTACCTAATGATGATGATAAATGTGTGTACTCTAAATTTGAAAATGGTGATTGTGTCATTATATGTTTGTATGTGGATGACATGTTAATCTTTGGTACATCCGATGTAATTGTCGCTATAACTAAACTGTTTCTAGGATTAAATTTTGAAATGAAAGACATGGGTGAAGCCAATGTAATTTTAGGTGTTAGAATCATATGGAAGGGAGATAGTATATTACTATCCCAAGAACAATATATTGAGAAACTTCTTAAGAAGTTTGAGTATTATAACTCTAAATTAATGAAAAATAAAGAAGAATCATTGTCTCAACCTCAGTATGCCCAGATAATTGAGAGTTTACTGCACTTGATGAACTTTTTTAGACCTGATATTGCTTATGCAGTAGGTAGACTGAGTAGGTACACTCAATGTCCAAATCAAGAACATTGTGGTGCACTTTCCAGACTTATGAGATACTTAAGAGGTTCGATGGATTATGTCATTGAATATAGTGGATTTCCCGTTGTCCTAGAAAGGTACAATGATGCTAACTGGATCTTTAATTCAGATGAGACAAAATCCACTAGTGGTTATGTATTCACACTTGGGGGTGGTGCGATTACATAGAGATCAACCAGACAAACAATTATTGTAAGATCAACAATGGAATCTGAGATTGTATCTCTTGAGATGGCTGGTAATGAGACTGAGTGGTTGAAAAACTTCTTAGCAAACATTCCACTAGGAATAAAATCAACCCAATCAGTGTCAATACACTATGATTGCCAATCGGCAATAGCTATAGCTAAAAAGAAGAATTACAATGAAAAAAATAGACATATACAATTGAGAATAATTTGGTGAAGCAGCTGCTAAAGAGTGAAACTATTTTCATTGACTATGTGAATCTGACAAAACCTTTGGGAAGAAATATGATCTTAGAAACGTCGAGGGAAATGTGACTTAAGCCACTAACAAACAAACAAGTGATGGTAACCCAACCTTTGTGATTGGAGATCCCATGAATAAGGTTCATATGGGTAAAAACAGGTCACTTGTTAGTTCTAATAGCACTAATTTGATTTTAAATCAAATATGTCCATTCCTATGGTGTGTGAAAGTGCTAGAGAATGCATTATTGAGAGGTTAAACTTTGTAATAATCAAAGTTTTTAATGATCTTCATATCCCTTATGGGTGGTGTATGATTTGCAGCGTACACTTGATGAAATCACCTATGTAAGTTTCAAGTGGGGCCGCTTGCATGAGATCTTGGCATGACCTCTAGAGCACTCATGAATACTAGGCACTTGCATGATCTAGTAAGCATACCACAACGATAACAACAAGGATTGTGGGGGTGTAATGTGATTGATAAATCTCTAACATACTCAAGTGTCTTTGGTTCATATAGCTTGCTATATCAACTACATTGTGTGTTAAGTTTCTTGATCTAAGATTAGTTCATATAACTTGTTATACCAGTTCTGATGCATTACATCTTGTGAAACCCAGAATAAATTCTTTTCTCTTTCGTTTTATATATTTTGCAATATGTGGAGGATTGTTATAAGTTTTGAATATAATATTGCAAAATATTTTGAGTTGGAAGTTGCTATTGTCCCTAATGTCTCATAAGTGTTGTTGCCAACATTTTAATTCATTAAAAATCATTTTTCTAGCATATATTTTAGATCATGGACCTTGTTCACCAATTCTATAAATAAAGCATTTCCTTCACTCCAAAAACATATCATCAAAAACCATTATTCTCTCATGTTTGTTTTATTCTCTTTTTAAAGATCTTGCTAGTTCTGAAATCCTCAAACATTTTTATGAGAAATTCTTGTTGTATCCTAGTAAGCTTACGCAATACACCACAGATAAATCCTTAAGGACAGTGATCTACATGTTTCAGAAAGTCTTTTGTTCGTGATTTTTCTTCTATTATTGTCCGCTTCTACAACATGAATACTATCAAGCATATATTTATTTATTTGAATTACTATTATCCCTTTTTTTTTCACAAAGACTTAATAAAACCAAGTATTATAAATATAATAAAGAAAAAATCATTATTGCGAAAAAAATATATCTTGGGAACACACATTTCTTCTCAATAATTACCTTCCTCCTAATAATTAAAAAAAAAAAAAATCTTCTTTTGATAACCAGCATACTTCACTTGACATTTGGTTAAGAATTCTTTTAGTTAGTAGCATGAAAATAGATAAAATATTGGTTATATATATTTGAACTGAGGTTTCATTTTTTAAAATTATACACAATTGTGTGGCCTAAGGCACTAAGGTATACAGAATTATCTTACAAAAATGTATCACGTATTAATCGTGCTAAAACCCGAGACGATAATCTGCTTAAAACATCAGGAAGCACTTTAACAGAGATGCCCGGCAGCACTGGGAGAAGCTCTTGAATAATTTGAGGAATATTCAATCCCTAAGACACCACAAACAAAACGACAAATAAATAAATAACTATCTTGAACTGCATTTAGAGTTTTTTTATTGGTTAAAATTGATAGGGAACTATAACGATTGAAGAGATTCAATAAATAAAATGAGACCAGCCAAATTTTGTAATTTTTAATAAATTTCAAGTTTGTTCAAAAGTGTGTGCTTGCATTATGATTTTAGGGGGGAATTCTTCATTACCTGATCAGATGTTCTTGATAGGGAACTTCCTGCAGTCAAGAATTCCACCACCATCTGCACATTGTTCAATATAACTTCATCCTCTTCAGTTATGCTGGGTATTAGAGCCGCCGGCTTAAAGGGTCCCACGGTAGGTACCATACTGAAAACAGGGGTTGCATTCTGAATTCCTAGTATGGACATTGTTCTCACCAGTTGTTCCCTTGTTACTGCATCAATGCCCTTAACAATCTGCTTCCACCAGCAATAAAGTCAGTCAAATATTTGGAAGCCATAAACTCCATAAATGCTCAGAAGGGAGGCATTAGAAGTCATTTAAATTTCAGTAACTTCAACAGACTAGTTTCTCGCACACCATTATTTTGTTATGATTTATGACAGTGGTAACACATTACATACTACAAAACTATGTTTACCACAACCACAAATGTAATAGAATTAACTAAGCAAGCATAAAATTCACATAATCCAATTAAATATCTTGAAATATTTACATATTTCATGTATTCTAGTGTTTTCTTTTTTAGAATAATAACTATGTCCATGTAGGTGCATGCAATGATGCAACTATCTATTAATACTCCCATCCCTATACAATATTATAGAGGTTCCCCAATTGAAAATCATAATGAATGCAGTCAATTCTTTGTGCTGACATCAAATCTGAACGATCATGTCAATACTTGTGATAAAATGTGTTCCATACTAGAAGACCATAAGAAGTTCGGCTAAACACAACAATAATTGGATATGCAAAGTTCTAGCTCATCTTGATCTCGTGTCTTTATGCTGCCAAGAGGTTCCCCAAGTTCTGTTGTTTCATTTATTTTCATTTTTTTTTTCCTGTTTTTGGTGGCTAGCTTTTTCTAATTGCAAATTAAGCAGCTACTAGGGCTACAATTATCACCAGACTAGTCAAGAAATTTTAAATTGATATGGTTATAAGTACTACTACTAAGTATGCATTATACCAATACCTTCATTTTTTTTTTCAAGTTAAGCTTTCAATAATACATCTTATGAATTGAAGTATCAATTCCCTTCAGTAACCAGATACAAGACATGATTTGAAACATAATATGGAACACATGTTATGAATTGTAATTGAAATATTCTCCATCAATTTAAGAAATGTCACTATTGACCCAATAACTACTGAAACACAAATCATATTATGTATAAAAGATTTCTTTTGGTATTATGATAAAGAAAACTATTAACAAAGAAGACATGCAAATAAAATATCCTTAAAGACACAGCCCAAAATGAAGGGGAAAACAGAAAACTTCATCAATGTTCCTGGGTTTAATTCAAAAGAAAATATGCATAGCATAGAACATTGAGCGAATTGAATGTCACGAATTATTTCAACAAATAGTACATCTATTTCTCACATGTAAGTAGATAAACATTGAAAGTCTGAATTTAGAAACTTCTACAGATTTTAGTTTTATACTACTTGTAGGGTACAACAAACAAACAACAAATCAAAGAGCAAAGGACAAGAAGGTGAAAATAAATATTTCTTCCGGAAAGAGTAAATAACAAAATTCCTTTGCAAATAGAAAGATCCAAAGTAAGCAAGATATGAAACTATATTTAAAAACATTGATAACTATCAGTTGAAAAAGGTGTTTTTAGATATAGAACGAGGAAAAGAAGTGAAATACAGAGTAACAAAAAATTGTTATTAAAATGTGACAATGTACTTGTACATTCATAAAACTGCTAACAGTTGTTTATACTAATCACGACCCTATTTTAAAGAAAGAAATCATGATAGGATAATTAGATATGGTAACTATTCGAAGAGGACAATCAAATATGTGATAAAATATTTTTTCTATTTCCATATATTCTAATGACAACAAACAAATGTTTCTTCAGGGCCTCAAGAGAGTACCTCATCCAAAAGAAATTCTCGGAAAAAATTCCCCCTGTCAGACAACAGAAACGCTAAAGCTGCCCTTGTTTGCACTGGCTGCTGTGGTTGAGGAATAACAGATTGGATTCCTGGCAACAAATATTCTGACTGGCTGGTAGTAAGAATCCCAAGCTCAGCCATATTCCCATTCATATCCTCTCCACCACCACTTTTGGCAGCTGTAATAAAATTTTCAAAGGCTTGCATGACATCAATAAATCTTTCAGCATCAAAAACTCCAGATTTCCCATATATAGTGTAACGTAGAGCATCCCTTAGCCGAGGAGATTCATCAGTGAGGAGCCTCTATAAGAGAAAATTATTAATATCAATTCAGATTACTCAGAATAATCAAAAGAATGTACTAAAATAACACCAGTCAGTTTGCAGTGTGTGGGGATGCAAAATCATAGCGGTTCCATGTTCAAAGCAATAAACTGGACGAGGAGATTCATTCTTTTGTGTCAAGTGAAAACAATTAAAAACTAGTCAAGAATTATGATTGGAGAAAATTTTGATGAAGTGTTTATTCTAATTAATAACACTGAACAGAGGTTGTTGTTCTTCCTATGTATTCTGTTAAAAATTGATATTCCTACTTCATGTGCCTCCTCCAAACTAGGAACACCTCAAATTGAAACAATGTTAGCCCATTATTTCCAGGCGCAGGACAAATTTTTTTCATTCAATCCACATGCTGTTGGCTTCATTCCTTTTTCCATTGAATGATATGATCTAACCAATATAGCCCAATAAAATCTCGCTGACTTTCCCTTTAGCACAGTTCATGATTCCGTTCTTGGAAATAAAAACCAATGGAGAATCTTATGCATCAAGACTCCAAATCTCAAGTAAATACACAGTGATCAATTATGCAGAAAATTAACATGAGCATGTACCCATTGGGAAAGAATATAAGCCAATATCTAAAGAATGAGACAGATAACTAAAAATTCCTCAGGATATTATACCTGAGCAATATACGGATAGGCCTCATCAACGATGGCAAAATCAGAATTTCCTACTAAAGCTATCCCTTCCAGAACACCAATAGCTCTAATTATAAGCGCAAAGTATGGGGGTATCCTGAAAGGATAATCAAAGGTAATTTGAGCTAAATCTGAAGCCAGCTCCTGAAAATTGATGTTTTTAGCCCCTCCACCTTCTAATGCCTGATCAAAAACCTTGGCAAGGACAGGCAAGATAGGCTCCAAATTGACACCATCTGGAATGAATCCAAGTTTAACAAAGTCTTTTACTATGGCTGGATAATCCCGATGAATAAGATGAGCAATTGCTTCAATCATGCCATACTTTTGATCATCTGTCAGTTTTGTCACAAGCCCTGGGTGAAACATAAAACTTCCATCATTTGTCATGATAACTAGGATCTTGGAACAAAACTAAACTAAGCAATATAGTTTTTCATTCATGTCATTAGAACCACTGTGAAGAACAATATCCAGGCACAGTTACAAATAAAGCACCACACTTTTCTATTTTTTTTTAAAGATAGGCGATAAACAACGTCCTAAAAAAATTGGCATGCTTCCAATTCCTGTTTGCTTCTATACTCTTATAAATTCACATTTAATTTTCAATAGACAAATTGTTCTTGGTGAACCACAACAAGAGTTAAATTGCATCATTAGGTAATGGAAGCACTTGTTTTATATTTAGAGTGTATGGGAAAAAAAAATTCTCTCTATTCCCATCTTTAAATTGAACAATCCTAAAATCTCCAACAATACCTTTCCCAATAATCCTTAGTTGCTAAATATAGAAAGTATTGAAGATTGTTTTTAACTTATCCCATACATTAAATATATAGTTCACCAAAAATAATAAATTAAATATAATTATTCTTTCTTAAATACTTTCTTTGTATAGAATTACAAAGATTCGTAAGAAGATAAAGTTACAACTCATTCATTCAATTTAATATTGAAAATATTTCATAAATTACTGAAAGAAACAATTTTCTAAAATAGTTTTTTAAAATAATTTTCTGAATCTTATCTAATTAATCTTTAACCAGTAACTATATACTTTTCAAATTCGTCGTATGATCAGGAATGGATATTCCTTTTCCAGCCAAAAAAAAGTGGATATTTCATTTCCAAATTAAAAATGCAAAATTGAAAAAACCATGATGATAAATGGTGCTATGAAAATATCCTCTTCATGATTATATATTAAATATATAGTTTCTTTCTTATAATACTTCATTAAATAACAATTATTACCCGACTTAACAGCGGACCTAGCATTAAACGAAGAAGTGGCATCTACCTCTCCCTAATCACAAATAAAAAAATTAATCTACAAATATAAAATAATTCAGTACTAATTACAACAATAAAAAATTACCAAAGTCAAGTATGGCAAGCTTTCCATCAGGAGTGCGGATCAAATTTCCCGGATGTGGATCAGCATGAAAAAATCCAGTATCAAGAAGCTGAAATAAAATGAAAATATATTAATACAAAATATAGAATAGCTAAGCCAGAATTTATTTATTAATATATAACAATATTTTCTTGGAATATAAGACTGCTTGCACACTTGTAAATTGCAATAGCCATAGTCAATGCAATATGCACATGGACCTAAGTTTGGGAATGTCATCGTGGGTTACATAACGGGCTACTGAATAAGGATAAATAATCAAATATATAAGATGAATGATATACAATGACTGCATAGAGAAATGTCAGCTGAAAGCTGAGTGATTCTAATGCATAATACCAGAAAAAGTACCAAAATTACCTGTTTCAGATAGCAGATGACTCCAACATTAACTAGCTCTCCAACATCACTTTCTGTGCTCTGTGAAAGCTTCTCTCCATCAATCCATTCTGTGGTAAGAACCCTTCTTGATGTATATTTATGATAGGTTCTTGGTATGACAACCTGAAACTAAAACTGTCAGAAGATACAAGAAAATTCTCCATGACCACTTACACTATTTGCTGATACTGATGAGCGTTGGCTTAAAGTAATATAATTCCATCCTGATAAAAACTCAGCCTTGTTTCTTTTTAATTTTTCTTCCATGAAATAAAGCATTAGTTCATTTAGAGTACTCATACAATGTGAATGAAGTTATATAGGTGTTTCTACTTTCTGTAAAGTACAAACCCACAAATCAGTACTCCACTATACATTCGAGTAGCTACATATACATCTATAAACAGCCAAAAATTTTGAGGAGAAAAATGAAAAAGAAATAACTATTGTCCCTATCACTCATTCCAGACACCTGATATCGTTATCATTTGTCTTGAACAATGAAAAGCAAAAGCAAAAGATTTGAGAACAAGATATATGTATTATGTTCAGACAGTCTCGTTTTACTAAATTTGGAAGTTTAGATATTGGCTATAATCCATGTGCTCTTAGGTCCCATAGTGAGAGACAGCTGACTTCTAGTTTTCTCTGGTGTAAGAAACTTACTAAAAATTTTAGAAGGTTAGAAAGGCTTTTTCTATTCAGTCACTAAATCAAATTAATGGTCATCCATCTAAATAACATATCCTTATTTTCCCTTTCTGAGCTCAAGTATGAGTTAGTTGGGGATGTCAGATAATTAAATGAAATTTCCTTTGTACAGCAGCAGGTTATTATAAGGAAGATGATCTAGTTAGTGAATTAAGATGTTTGCTGTGAAGCACAGGCCTAGAAAAGAGAATGGTTGGATCACTTACGACTACCATCATCTGATTCACCATATATATTGAAGTTGAGTAAAAGAAAATGTATGATTTATACATGATTAAAATTTAAAAGTGGTAAAAAATGAAAAATGAAAAATTAACAGACTTGCCTGCGGTAGGTCTTTCCTCATCATTTCAGCAAAACGGTTCCCATTTTCACCTTCATTCACATAGTCCAATTCCTCAAAAAATCGAGCAGCCCACTCATCAACCAACCCAACCACGTCAATAGAGACCTGAAAAATATTAGGTAAAAGGAGGTTTGGTTGAGAAAACGACATTTATATGATTAATTAATTTAGTATCTCTAAGTTACTACCAAGTGTCATCTTTAAGAAATACATTTGGATCCGAATTTAAGTCTCTGCTCTCAAGAATTTTACTTGCCTGAGGAAACTTTCGAAGAGCCAAACCAAGGTTCCTGATAATGAATAAATCAATTGTAACTGTCTCGAGAACAAAAGGCCTTTGCACTTTAACAGCAACCAAATCCCCATTTTCCTTTAGGCGACCCTTATATACTTGTCCAAGAGATGCTGCATAGATTTCAAAGAAAGATAAATACCTGTTGATTAATCAACATAGAGAACCAGCTCTGAGAGACTGTACTTTTCTACTAAGAAAGTAATATATCTAACTGGTTGTCTGGAGAGCTACCAGCAGCAATGGGAGAAGATGATAGCTCAGAATAGATGTTTTGCCATGGCTGACCAAGTTCCTCCTCAATTAGAGCCATAGCCACATCATCAGCAAATGAAGGAACCTTCATATTTTATGGTGTCCCCCCACACCCCCATCAAAAAAAGGCAATCTCAGCAAGAAGAATAACACTTGCAATATCAGAAATCAAGATGAGCCTGTGTGAATGCTTATATGCGATTCTTGTTTAAAGGGATCTTGATTCTAAATAATTAAATAAGCTAACAGAAGAAATATTGTAAGTTATTTAAAAAATTAGAACTAAAATTTTCAAAATGATACCAGTCTAACTTGTTACATTTTTTCTTAAATGAAGAATACGAAATTTGCTTTTACAGTCCTCAAATTGACTGCAGAAATAAATCAAAGTTGTCTAACAAATCAAATTGTTAAAAGAAAAAAATTCTCTTACTAGGTATTGTCCCAATAACAAAGTATGAGACTTAGATATGTATTTTAAAATAGAAACAATAACATGTCTTGAAGAGAAAAACAACAACAAGCTTACTTTATCACAAAGCTTCTGCAGCTCTGTCATTGCTACAGGTGAAAGAATATCAGGTCGAATGCTCAATGCTTGCCCAAGTTTAATGTACGCTGGACCCAAAGATGTCACAATTTCACGTAGCTCAATGGCTCGAGCAACTTCATTCTGGTTATGCAAAAAAGACAAAAAAAGTGTATCCAAAATGTAACCTTGAAAATCGCATTTTGAACAATGACTACAAAAGATAAGGAACCATTAAAAGCTTAAATATCAACCCCTACATAACACAAAGCTAAAGCCATAAGCTCTTCAATACTGCCTATTTATTCATTATTTGGATATAAAACAAAAATGTACAGTATTACTTACATATTTATATAAAATATAGTAATACAGTTAATTTATATATTTACAGTAAACAAAGTCATTAGACACGATTTATATTGAGACATTATCTCATTGTTTCAGTTTCAGCCTTGTAGTAAACTCCAGCTAGGAGGGAAAAAAAAGGCCTTTAATGTTTAACTTGTTACGTTATGTTTATTGTATACTGTATATTGTATAATGACAAGAAACCTTCTATTAAAATTATCACCTTTTCGAAAACTAGAAAACTTCTTATATATATATTTATGTTAGTGGGTAATTCAGATAGCTATAAGGGTAGTTAGTTATTATGTTATGTTCATTGTCTAGTTTGTATTTTCACCAGTGCGTTTTATTTAGGACTATTTTGTATTTTTTTTATATAAGAAAGTATTTTAATTAATAAAATTCGCTTAAAAAATTTATAAATACATAAATTCTTCAGGAGAGAAAAACATCAACTATTTTAATGTTTTCCTTAGAAGCAAAAAGATGTAGATTCCACAGTTCATAAAAACTCTAAAAATCTATATCACGATTTTTTTTAACTTATTCTGCGAAGCAGAGTAACTAAGAAAACACAAGAATCAGAATGCAGTAAGCAGAGGGAAGAAAATTACAGCTACAGAAACCATCAGCTTAAGAATGCAGGTAAACTATTTTAGTTCATAGGGACATTGGAGATTTATCATCCACAGAAACCATCAGCTTAAGAATGCAGCTAATCTATTTTAGACCATAGGAACATTGGAGAATTACCTCCTTAACCTTCTTGTTAATCACATCCAAGGCAATACGTGAAAGAAAACCTCCAGCAACAGATAACAATTGCACAATGCGAGTTGCAACAGCCCGTGGTCGTTTTCCCCAATACGCAGAAATGCTGGCAGGTTCATACACCAAAGGCAAAAATTCACTACTCTCCTCCACCTACAGCATTTACAAAGTACCAATGTTTGTTATATTCCTCATCTAGGTACTTTCCCATTGAAAATTAACAACCACCTGAAATTATAATAGTAATAATTTTCACTAAAAATGTCTTTTCTCTAGGGGAATGTTACATGTTACCAAAATTTGTTTTCCAAAATGAAGTACAGACAGATTTACTTCTGAAAGAAAATAATACAAAGCAATAGCTATTCAGCTTTACTAGTTATAGAAAAAATTAATAATAAAAGAAAGGAGTGAGTTGATAGAAATCATAAAACATCAATTATATATAGCTTGTCACTTTTCATGCAAATAAAAAAAGGTTTATTTATTAAGAAACTTTCCTTTTATTTAAATTCTTATCCAAAAAAAATATATGTCCATTTCTAAATATTGTAAAAATTTGTTGATTTTAGTCATAAGGTAACCAACTAAAAATATACCACGTTCATTACACATATAAAATTAATATATATATATATATATATATATATATATATATATATATATATAATTGAACATATTTCTTTACATTGAAAATATTTTTAAACTTTGGTGAATATTATACATGCATGACAAAATGAGAGAGACTAAGTTCTTACATTTGTCCAATCACAATTCAACATGCATGTTAACTTTGTTGAGTTTAATAACAATAAGTTAGAAAATTTTAAATGTGAAAGTTTTTCATATAATTTCTTTTAGGGTAAAATGTGGTTTATGCAGTGTAAAACTTTAAATACATTAAACTCATAACTTTTTTCAAAAGTTTTTATTGATTTAAGTATAACATTTTATGAACCTTACAATTTTATTTAATTTTTTTTATAATTGATCATACACAGATTAGCCTTATAAACAAAACACATATGGAACAAGAGCATCTCATGAAATTAACAGATACTATGATAAGAAAAAAAAAATTCAGATAATTTCTTCAGAAATAATTTCGATTCACCACCTCAACAAGACGAAGCTCAACATCATCCTCAGCGAAGAGAGAGTCCCTCAAATTCTGGCCTCGAAGACCTCTCATGAGTGTCGCTAACTGTTCGTCCTCTTCCATTTGAGCCCTCACTCTCTTAATCTCCTTCGAAACATCTCCAATTCTCTATCACCATTGCAAGCAACAACGCAAGAAAACAAGGCAAACTAATTATCTTAAGTTAATTAAGCAATAACTCGTTTGAATTTTGAACTAATTCCGTGTTATGAAACCCGATTCGACATATTCAGAATCCGAGAGAGGTTACCGTGGAGACTCCGTTGACTGTTCTGCTCGAATTCGCTCCATCTACAATTTTTTGCCGCGCCGGTTTTGGCTCGGCAGAGACAGCAAAGACGCGGCCGGAACGGCGACGGAGATGGAGGAGGCTGTTGCGACGGCGCGGCGATGGAGAGCTTCGATGAAACGGATCGATTCCGCAGTAGACAAGCTGCGAAGCTGCATCCATGACGGAACTCGTGACTCTTTTTTCTTGAATTAGGTTATGGAGCGAGAAAGTGAAGGCTTAGTAGTTGTGGTTGTGGTTTTGGTGGGAATATGCTAACTGTGAATGTAGTGTTTGCAGAAGGAGCCAAGAGAGAGAGAGAACTGAATTTTTAATTTAATTTAATTATATTTAATGTGAGCCACTTAACTGAAGTTCCCACGTGTGAGAGCTTTTTTGGTTTGTTAGTGATTGGAAATTTTTTTAGTGTTATTTATTTTTGGTTGGCTTTGAAAAATTAGGTCAATAAAAACAGTGATGCCTTTTATTTTTGTAATAATGAGTGTGATGTTTTTGTAATGGTCGGAACTTACAAATTTACCTACTAATGTTTGAAATTTTAGTTATTTCCTAAGTAACTAATTTATTTTAAGTTGAATGTTAACTTTTATAAATTATTTTATTGTTTAATTTATGTTATTATTTATTCAATGTCTTATATTGAAGTACTCAATTTGCAAACATATTATAATTAATGTCCTACAAGTATATATTAAATTTATCACATCATAACACATTGAAAATTAAATAGTGACTCAATAATAATTTTTTTTTCACATAAGTAGTTTAAATTCAATATTAAATTCATAAACATCAAATTAATTAAAATTAGAAAGACAAAATAATAATTAAATCTACATTTTTCGAAAAGACTAGCATGCATTAAATTTTATTTTATATTTTTTTAGTTGTGTCGCTTTATTACAAATAAAGATGTTACTAGCATGTATATTTCTTTATAATTGATCATTCTATTTTTTTTATTCTATTATTCTTTTTATTACTTTTAAATTTGTGTCGAGAGAATTAGTGATGAGGAAAAAAATAAATATGTTTTAGTTTATAATTAATTTTCGATTAAAATTAATATTAAGGTTGTATTTACTTGTAAGAATAGATAGATTTGAAAAAGAACAAATGAATTTGAAAAGATTTAAAAAGTAAAGTATTTGTTATTTTTTTTAAAGATTTAAAGATGGTTGAAAGTGAATTTGAAAAAAATATCTGTGAAAAAATTGACTTATATGATAAATTAAAAAAATTGTTTTAATAAATAAAAATAAATATGATTAAATTGTCATTAATAATAACAGTGATATAAAATAATATTTATAAATAATATATTTAATTTAGTAAAAATGATTTGAAATAGTAAAATTAAAAAATAATTAACACATCTTAAAATATTTTTTAAGATATTTTTTTCAATTGTTATATTTTTTTTAAATTAAAAAATATATCTTAAAATATTTTTTAACGAATTTCAAATCAATAAAATTTATATTTGCTAAGTCTTTGACAAAGGGAAAAGAAATAGAAAAATGAAAGAAGAAAAAATATGTGAAAAATAAAGATTGTATAGTTAAAGAAATCAAAAATTGAAAAAAAAAAATGATATTAATGCTATAACGGTTACAATATAAAAAAATTAAAAGTTGAAAAAGAAAATTGATAACTTTATCTATAATTACTTTAAAGCATAGTATAATTGGATATAAGAAATTGATTCCAAGTTCAGTCGTAGAATCGTTACACATTAATACCTTGTTGTGGATTTGGGGAAGAGTAATTGAGAGAATTTGATGATAAATTTTGTTATTGTTTATTTGAATAGATTTTAATATAAGTGAAAGATAATTTGGAGGCAAATTTTTTTAATCTGTGACATAAATTATATCCTATACTAATTCTTACAAATTTTGCTTCCAAATCTACTCTTACTTAACGCTAAATCTATTCAAATAAACAACAACAAAAAATTACCTTCAAATTTTCTCTCTCAAATCTACTTAAGTGAATAAGGCCTAAAAGAAATTATTTACTCTTCTTCATCTTCAACCTCATCATAATTTTAGAATATAATGAAAGTTGTATTAATAACTTGGTATCTCTTTTGGTAATGGTATCTCTTTTGATAAGTTCCCGAGGAACATTCAACAGTTCAAAAACTTGATTAACAGCTTAACATATTTTTAAATTATTATTTAAGTTAAAAAAATCATTTAATAATAAAATTTGTATAAATATTTATTTTTATAATTATTTTTAACTAAAAATATTTTATAATTTGACAATTTTTTGTTAAAATAAAAATAATTGTGGAAATTGCTTGAGACATTGCTCGAAATAATGGTTTGACTTTTGATTTAACCCATAAATAAGTAGTTAATTTCACATAGTATTAAATATAAGAAATAAGTTTAATTTTAAAGAATAAAATTAAATATTAATTTTTAAGAAATGTTTAACTGTTTTTTTAATATGTTTAAATTATATTTTACATCAGCTGACGTGTAAACATCCTATTCAAGCGTTCTCTTTTCGCATGAAATATTGACACGTCATTGACACTGTTGACACGACGACACTTGCTAGAAAAAAATAAAAGCATCCAATGAGATTCACACAACCTGTGAGGCCCCAACAAAAACAAGTATCACGTCTCAGTGCCCTTCATAAAATACTTTCTTCTGGTAAAAGAATTTCCTTTTTCAATTTTTTATTAAGCAAATTGTTTATTCTTATAAGCAATTTTTTTTATTAAAAAAGCTTAATTAAAACTTTAATTTAATTTATAAATTTAATGTTTTTACTTATATTTTGTTATTTTATTTTTTCTTAATATATAAAATGATTTTTATTTTATACATTTATCTTGTTTCACGTCCTTAAAAATAATATAATTTTATGATTACACAATAATATTATAATTACTTGTGGGAAACCTATTATTATACTTAAATATTAAATATAAATATAAAAACAATATTAACTTTATGTTGTTGTTTTTTTTAATTTAGAAGATGACTTTTCCAATTTAGAAGTACTTGTACCAAAATTAAGTTTCTGAAAATATTAAAAACAATTTTTATATTAAAAAAATATTATTCAAGACATATTCACCTTATATTTCTGAAGTTGTGATATTTAAGTAAAATTATTAGTTTTTATAGAAGGTATAATTATATTCAATTAAATTTTGAGAGATGAAAATAACAAGATATTCAATAAAGAGGCGAATGAATTACTTTGTTAACTGGATTTTTATTTTCATGAATTTTGTTTAATTTTAACATTGCCATAAATAAATATATTTTTGTTTTTGCAAAGGCATGTGTTATGATTTTGAATTCTTACTTTCGTTTTTCTCTTCTTAGTATGATAATAAAAATTTAATTATTATTTTTAAGATCCTATAATCACTTGCCTTATTTATTATTATGTTCTTATATCATATTTGGTAGAGTCTTTTCAACAACTACCTAGAGATTTTGACACTCAAACTAGGTATAACTCTTTCATAAATCATAAATGCTAATATATAAAGTCAACTTCACTCACATATATGAGACATGTCTTATTTCCTTCCTTTTCTTATTGAGGTTTAATAGTTTTTAATTTTTAAATATAAATGCAAAATTTGAAATTCATTAATTTTATACTTTAAAAAATAAATAAAAATAGTCATTTTAATCCAATGAATATAGTTTTTTCTTAAAAAAAAATATGTTTTTAATCTTGTATTAACACAAAATTGAAAATGGTCTTTGTTCCAAACTTTGATATAAATTTAAAAACTAAATATATATAATCATTTTAATCTAATTACATAATTTTTTTTTATATTAAATGGTGTTCTAGAATGACATTTGAATTATTTATATAATTTAACATATTTAAACTTAAATGTTAACTTAAAACGATCTTTTAAGATAAAAAAATAATGTCATTAGGTATATCCATTGACTTTTAAAATTTGTATGAATGGGACAAAAATCAATTTTAATTTTGCATTAATATAAAGATTAAAAACAAATTTAATCTTATTTTTTATATTATTCCTTATGTCTCTTTTTTTAGTCCAAATTATTGCCCTCACTTCATTAGCATATAACTATGATCATTAGATAATTTTGTCTTAATTAAGTAATTATTAATTATTATTGTCATAGTTGAAATAATTTCAAACTTCAAACTACATAATCAATATTATTTGAGTTATTTAACAAACTTATACGACAATGTATCTGGTCCAAGAAGTTGAATGATAAAAAAGTTGAATCATACTGTAAATTATAATATTGATTTTTAAAGTTTATATCAAAGTTTCCAAAAAAATACCAATTTTAATTTTGTCAGTATAAACATTAAAAACATATTTAATCATATTTTTTTATATTTCTTTATGTTCTTTTATATTTTTTGAATCCTAAGTAAGTTTAATTGTTATTACACCTACTTCATTAGCATACTATTTATGATTATTGGATGATTTTGCCTTAATTAAATAATTACTAATCATTATTGTCATAGTTGAATTGATTTTTTGAATCCCAAGTACATCCAATTATTATTACACATACTTCATTACCACACTAATTATGATCATTGGATTATTTTGCCTTAATTAAATAATTATTAATCATTATTGTCATACTTGAAATGATCTCAAAATCCAAACTAGGTAACTGAAATTACGTGAGTTATCATACAAAACTATCAATGATGTATTTTATCCAAGAAGTTGAATGATAAAAAAATTAAATCATATTGCAAATAATAATATCAATTTTTAAAGTTTGTATCAAATTTGAGATAATGACCAAATCCAATTTTGTGATAGAGACTACAAACATATTTTTTAATAATATTTTTTGTAGTATTTTTTTTGTCCTTTTAAAGTAAGTTCAATTGTTATTGCTCCACTCCATTAGTATACTAATTATGATAATTGGATAATTTGTTTTAATTATGTAATTACTTGTCATTATTATCATAGTTGAAATGATCTTAAACTCCAAACTAGGTAAGTGATAAACTATTTTACAAACTTTTCAACAATGTATTTCATTGAAGAGGTTGAACAATCCAAAAACTAAATAATATTCTACATTATGATATTAGTTTTTAAAATACGTGTCAAAGTTGGAGACAAAGACCAATTTCAATTTTGTATTAGTATAATGACTAAAAATATATTTAATTATTTTTTTTATAGTATTCCTTATTTTCTTTTAATTGTCTTTTTAGTTAAAGTAAGTCGAATTATTATCGTCTTCACTTTATGAGCATATTAATTATGATAATTGGATTTTTTTTTACTTAAATAATTATTAATTATTATGGTCATAATTAAAATAATCTCAAACTCTAAATTAATTAATCGAGATTATGTGAGTTATCTTATAAACTTATATGATAATACATCTAGAATGATAGGTTAAATAATGAAAAAGCAAACCATATTGTATATTGTAATTTTACAAACATTTTAAAAATTTGAAAAATTGTTTTATAACAATAACTTGTAAAATATAAATTCAACCTATTTTCAATGTTGAATTAAAAGTTATTTTAAGAATAAGAATTAGTTACTTAATTTTAGTAAAACACACACGCACACACCCACCTACCTACATACACATCTACACATATGTCCACACACACACTCACCCGCACCCACACGCATGCTTGCCTGCCCGTTCACACACACACACACTAATTAGACAAGTCTAGCAATATATATTAGAAAAAATTATTTATACACAAATTAGATGAGTTTATTCACTCACTAATTAGACGAGTCTTATAATACACATTACACGAATATGAATATACACTTATTAGACAAGTCTAGCAATACACATTATACAAGTGTATTTGTATAGTGATTAAACAATTCTAGCAATACATATTATGTGAGTTTATTGATATATTAATTATACGAGTCTAGCAATACACATCAAACAAGTATTTCCATACACTAATTAGAAGAATACAACAAAAGCAAATTACACAATATTGTTCATTCAATAATTAGATTAACATAACAAAAAATATTAGACAAGTCATTACATACATTGATTAGACGAGTATAATAAAAATTATTCTTGATAAGTTTGAAAATATAGTGATTAGATGAGCAAAGCAAAAAACATTATACGAGATTTTCGATGTATTGTTTAAACGAGTCTAGTAATACACATTATACGAGGCATTCATATATTTAATGGATGACTCTAGCAATATACATTAGATAAGTCTTTCCACACACAATTAGATTAGTCTACTAATAAATATCAGATAAGTCTCTTTATTTTGCTTAAATGAATCTTACAATACACATTAGATGAGTCTCTTCATACATTAATTAAATAAGTACAACAAAAAACATTACATAGGTATAGCACTTTATATAATAATTATCTCTTATTTTAGATTATGATTATGACATGTTGGGTTGTAAACCATATTTCTTTCCCGTGATTCCTAATAATAAGCTTCATTGTAATTCAAGTGATTATTTACCTGACCTAAGTATTTATAAACATTTATATTTAACTATATTTAGACCTAATATTTGTTATATAATTCATAAACTAAGTCAATTTGTAACCTTGTTATGAGTATCTAAATGTTGTATATTTTCTTCTTAGAGGTACTTAAAAACACATTGTTGGTCAATGTCTGTTATTTAAATCCAATTATGATTGCTCTTTACATACATATGTGGATGTTGATTGGGGTTCATGTCTTGACACTAGGAATCTATTACTGGTTTTTTACATATATTTTTTGGGATTTCTTTGGTTTCATGGAAAGCAAAGGAAACAACTCACCATTAACAAATCTTTCACAGAAACTGAGTATAAATCCCTTGCATTTGTTACCAATGAAATCACTTAGCTTAGAAATTTACTTACTGACTTTCACATATTTACATACCTTTTGTTGCAATATACTGTGACAAAAAGGTTATAATCAATATTGCATCCAATCCAACACATCACAAATGAACAAAACACTTGGAAATTAATCTCTATTATGTTCGTGAACAACTAGACAAAATTGCTATCAAACTTTTTCACATTAGAAGAAATCATCAACTCGCCGATGTCTTCACCAAATCTCTGCCAAGACATGTGCACCGAACGACTCGGCCACAAGCCCAACTTCTAAAGCCACATGGATGAGTTCCACAAGAGCTTGGCCAACTGACTTGTTCAATAACTCGACCATTAGGTCGTTTGTCCATGGTCGATCTCCCAATGGTCATCCATGACAATTTAACTCCTTAATGAAGATTAAGGTATGATTGAGTCGTTATTAGGCCAATAAAAGGTAAAAACCCATATCAACTATTATATAAAGGACTTAAGTACTTTAGATCAGACACACAATATGCATCTTTAACCATCCAAACGGTCACCTACTGACTTAAGCATCAGAGTGCCTGCTGCATGTACCCTCTTACATGTTCTGGATAAGCAGAACAAAATGTAGCCAAGCTTCCTAATATCTTGGCCAGTCTCCTCAGTATCCCATTTGATATGCTATAGTGTTCGGTAAGTCTCCTGCACTTCCTGTCTGGTCTGCTATAATGCTTGGTTAGTCTTTTGTACGTCTTGCTCGGTCTATTAGAGTGCTCGATTAGTCTCCTACACATCCTACTCGATTTGCTACAGTACTTGATCGGCTTCCTACACGTCCTTCTGGTCTACTATAGTGCTCTTCAACCATCTCCAACCTCAAAATCGGTAAGACCCCTACACCTAAAAACAACATTCATTTTTATCCATCATTTCTAAGATGATAGTTGACAACATTTTCCTCCCATCTTGAGGGGTTATATTTGGCTTTATAGTCTTTAGGCCCATTTTCCTTTTTTCATTTCTCCTGCCTTTACATTGAGCGTGTAACACCCTTAACGGAATGCCACTTGTAAATAATAAAATATGAAAAAACACAGACTATACCAGTCATTTCATCACATTATCTCTATATACTCAAATCATAACTCTGACTAAAACACTCGTTACAATACGATACATCCCAATATTGAACTCATAACTCAGGGAATACATACAAGCTTATGTTGTTTCCTTGAATTTTGTCGTACCTGTTTACCAAAACAGGACGACTTGAGCCGTCTTCCATCGCAACTTCAGACCTATCTCCCCGACTTCTCAAGGAATTAGGAGTAAAAAATTCGGTTAGGCGCACCTACCGAGAACTATACTCAAACGAGCCAAAATCATTGAGCGAGGCATCCAACCCTTTCATTCCTCGCGCACGAGAAAGGGTAACACTCGAATCTCTATCTCCGTAGAGACCCAACACTTTATCATATACCAATACGAAATCAATCGCTCGAAAAAATTCCAAGGAAATAACAAACACTTGCTCTCACCACCACACCACCAAAACCATACACATTTCACAACACCATGTACATATTTTAATATTTATAAGTGGCATTCCGTTAGAGGTGTTACAGGGCGTGTGTGTAGTGTGTTAAAAACATGATACTTTTGTATTCTCTTTCATGATTCAATTATACTTTCCTTTCTTTTACCATAATAAAAAAACCTTTTTAATATATTATAAATAACTATGTTTTAACAAATGGAAAATAATTTTATCCCTTTTGATTCTTCTTCCTTCTCTTCCATAATCATTCTTCCAACGATTCTCTAGATTGAGTGAAATTCAAGCACTCAAGTTTATGAACACGTGGATAATCAAAAGAACCATGCAGTGAATGCCATACGCTAGATTGCAGAGTCATGTATGCATGATTGAAAATTCTAGAAAGGATCGATGTTGCTTGCCCTATTCTTCAGAACCTTCTTGAGTGGAACACAACCCACAACTTTAAGAGCCTTCAATTACAATGTAACATGTTGTGTTAATTATTGAACTACTTACAATTGTTTGTATATAAGCCATGTTCCTCCATGTACAAACCTATAATTTGAATGAGCAATAGGAATAAGCAATTGGTTTTATAGGTAAGGATGATATTTTTCTTCCCTTTAAGGTGTGACATGAGATAATGTCCTTAAAAAAAGGCTTTATTGGTGCCACTGTTGTTTATCCTCTAAGTGCTAGTAAAGCGCCTTTTTAATCTCATAACTTGTGTTGTGAAATTTAAAATTGAGTTTAGGTATACAAATTTTAACATTTGATCTATGTTTTGCTAGGAAGGGACCTAAGGATTCTTTGCTTCTTAGGTAAACAGAACTTGGACAATGTGAAAAATCCATTATTTTTAATAGGTTTCATAGTTGAATTTGGCTTTGAAATAATCGATTATCTTGAGTCACAATTGATTATCATAAGTTATGAAACCTAAATGAAGAAACATTGATCAATTAATCTCAAATGATCGTCGATTATTGCAAGTTTCATAACATTATGATTTCAAAAACTAGTCGTTGGAATGGCTAGTTTTGCAATTATGATGGAGAATCTGACCACTGAGCACCTGGGATTACAAATAGGAACTTAAAAATTGATTATTATATCAAAATCTCTCTTATTCTGAGTTCTCCATCTTTAAACCCTAATCTCTTCTCCCCATCTCCAAAATTTTTGAGTTCTTAAAATCTATACTCTTCTCCACCTACATTTAGTTTCAAAAAACCTCATTACCATGATTGAATCTTCCGTAAAAAAAAAAAAAAATCAACAAGAAGAAGTGACTAATCAGCTTCTAAAGATGAAATTAGGCTTACAAGCATTAAAGGATGAGTTTTTGACCTAGAAAGAAGACAAGAATTTATCCCTTTTTGGAAAGACAAAAAATTGATAGCTCTCAAGTTCATCGGCACAGCTTGGTTCAACACTATTGGGTTTCAATTTGCAAATTACTGGTAGACCAAGGGCTCAAATACCTTGTGGAACTACAAGGTTCTTATTACCATGATCTCATTCTAACCTTTTACTACAACTTCAAATACAAAAATAGGGTAACATTCACCAAAGTAATTGGTATTGATATCATTCTTGACAATGATATATGGACCAATGTTGCACATCTTCTTGTTCAAAAAGATGCAATAAATGTACAAATAAGGCTTGAAGGATTCAATAGGGTGTTAGCATTTAGGTCTTTTTTAAAGAATCCTCAACAATTAATAAACATGCAATTCTTGGTTGGTGGGCTCAAAATGGATGAGCGACTCATCCATTATCTAATTGTCTGGATCATATGTCCTAGGGCGTCAAATCACACACAGTGCTCTGAGGCAAACCTCTTAATCATACATGGACCACTGAATCATGTCACTATATATTGATTGGTCCATTCTAATAGTTGACACAATGCTTAAAGCAAAGAGGTTTTTTGCCTACCTTCTTCCTTACTCATTGTTGATTTCAAGGATATGTGAGTATAAAGGAGTGACATTGTTGGACAACTGGTTCAACGCACTCTAGCATCCAACAAAATTAGCACAAGTGCCCTTAAGTATTGTTTTCCTTAGGTTGCATTAAGGTTTTCCTTAGGTTGCATTAAAATTCGTTTTAAATCAGAAAACCTCATCTTATACTCAAGATAATTTATTATCACAAGAAATTATGATAATTTTTAAACAAGTTTTTTACCGTTGTGCATTCATTAAATGCATAATCAATTACCATAAGTGGATAATTGATTATTACACATTAATTAGTTAACAATGGATTTTTGGATGTATCATTCAGTGAGATCTCTATAAATGATTGAGACTCTCATTCTAAAATACAACATACGAAATAAGTGTATTTCAAAATTCTTATCTACAATGTGCGGTGATAAATGTTTTAGGATTTACAGAACCCTTGTGCTTTGGTTTTAAGAACTTGGCGTGTTGACATATAGAGCGAGAACTTTCACTAGGAGTGCGATTGAGTGTTGTTGTTGTTGCTGAGTTGAAAGTCTGTCATCCTTTGTGAAGATTCAAAGGAGGTGTTCATCCTTTGTGAAGATTCAAAGGAGGTGTTCATCCTTTGTGAAGATTCAAAAGAGGTAGTCATCCTTCGTGAAACATTCGAAGGAGGTGTTAATCCCTTGTAGGTTATGGGAGAAGTGAGTTTAATCTCTTGGGGTAACAAGAGAGGTGTTCTAACCTTAAATTGTTTTATTTTCTTTGTGATTGTAAGAATTTGTTAGTTTGTGTTAGTGAAGCGTTAATTCTCGGCTGAGATTAACAATTGGACGTAAGATCTCTGTGATTTGAACCAGTATAAAAATTACCTGTGCAATTTTCTCTCTTCCTTACTCTTTTATTTGTTTAATTTGGTATTAAGGAATTTATATTTAAAAAAACATTATTAAAAGAATGATTTGTGATAACAAACCAATTCACTCGCTCTTGGTTTATTGAACGTGTTAACCTGCGCCACTCTGACAAAGCTACTTACCATTATTTTTACATAAGTCATGTTTCTCATTTACAAACCTATTATTTGAATGAGCAATTGGGTTTATAGATATGGATGATTTTTTCTTCCCTTTAGGATGTGACAAGAGATAATTGTTGATCGTCCATATGCTAGTAAAACAATCTTTTCAATCTTATGACTTTTGTAAAATTTAAAACCGAGTTTAGGTATTTGATCTAGTTTGCGTTGAGGAGGGACATGAAGATTCTTTGCTTCTTGGGTAAATACAACTAGGACAAGGGGAAAAATCCACTCTCTTTTTAGGTGGAGTTAGAGGTATGACTATCCTTACATAATTTTTTTTAGTTCTTCCTAAGATGAAATACTTGAGGTATATATGAGGAGCAAGGCGTAGTAGAGTAACTGGAGAAGAAGAAACACAAAAGATAAATTTACAGAGGATAGAGGGAAGTAGCACCACATTTACAGAGGATATAAAAACGAAATAAAAATCACAATATAATATAGTTTAAAGACAAAAATATATTTATCTTTAAAATAATTATATCATTCTAATACATTAATAGTTTTTTCATCAAAGTGTTAATAAAACTGATTTGATATGCAATGAAAACTTATAGATATGGTTCTATTCATAAAAATAATATTTTGTTTAAATTTTATTAATATAGATAACATAATTAAATACATGTTTATGGATGTATTAAAATGAGTATGAACATTAATATACAAATAAGACGGGAAAATGATAAAAGGTTTATTTAAAAGATAATTGTATAGTAAAATTGATTTTTTTCATAATAAAATGACGTAAAAATTATTAAAAAAATATTTTTTTGCACTGAAACAAAATATATCAATATTTATCATAATGATTATTTACCTTGGTTTGATATATATGTACATATTTAACAAATATTAGACATAAGGCCATTCATAGATAATATAATTAACTAAAGAATAATGACCAATGAGATTAAGAATATAGGCACAAATGTAACAAATTAAATCTTGCAAAATTGATCAAAGGAAAGGAAAAAAGAAAAAACAAAAACTCTATTGTAAGCAGCTGATGCCACGACATATTGACATAAACATGACCAAAATTAATGCTAAGACGATGCCAAAAACAATCAATTTGATCTTCATATTTTGAACCCACATCTTCCTTTTAACCTTTGTGCCCTGTGTTCTAAAGTCTTGTGCCTGCGACAACAAAACATATTCTCAATTTCTGCTTCTTTTCTTACTGCTTTTAAAATCATTTCTATAATGTTAAATATTTCTGTTAATTTCTATAAAGACTCAATTAAAAATTACATAAAACTATTTTTAATCTTGTAAGGCTTTTATCTTGTCTTTCTGCTCNAGTCCTTTCAAAATTATATTGAAACAATATTTCATCGTTATGTTAATTTTTACTATTTCATAGGCATCGGTAAAGATAATATATATAGACTAAATGAAAAATCATATATTTTTTTTCTTTATTAATGTTTTTTTCCTATGTTCTGTTTTAGTATTTTGTAAAACAATTTTGATGGCATTTAGTTTTAGTATTTCCTTTTACTAGTCATTAGTTTNTGGGTGACTGGAGAAAAAAATAAAAATAAAATCCATTTGTAAGAACTAAATTAACAATTATGTAAAAGAACATGTGATCACATGACATGTTGCAAAAGTAATTAATATATCTAAGTAAGACATAAGCAAGAACTAATGTAAAACAAATAAATATTAGGAAAAAATTATCATATTATAGACATTAAACATATATTCATCTCAGATAAAAAAAACAAAGAAAAATTAATGGAACCTGTGAGCGAAGACTGTCAGTCTTATCCACCAACATCTCAATCTTTTCTCCTCGATCAAGCACCTACGAATAAACCAAATTCATACATATATATTTCAATCAAATCAAATCATCAATAATAATAATAATAATATTTAATGATAACTCTAAATTAACCATTTTTATATAAATCTTGCCTTCTCGATGTTTTCCATCATTACANCCTTCACTTCAGAAACTTGAGCCTTCACTTTGGCAAGTTTGTTGATCTCTTCAGGATGATCAACACAGTATTGCATTTGCTGTTTCAGTTTTGGCCTGAGCATTTCAAAAACCATGTTTAAATTTTCCAAATTCTCATTATATATAACTCTTTTATAATTAACAGCATATAAAATATGATTTGTTTTTGGTGCAAGTCCATGAAAATGTACCCAAATTCTCTGTTTAGGCTCTTAGCAGAAGCAGTTGCAGCTTTTCCTGCACCATATTTTTTGCTGAATTCTTCCTTCACACGTTCCAGAAAAGCAATAGGAAGCTGTCTACCAGCAGATTCAACAGCCACCACACAGTAGGCTACAATATCCAAAATTTCAACCAAATATTTTACAAAAAATCCGTTATATTTTCATTTGTTTTCACATCATNTTGTTCTGTCTGATGTTAATTCACCTTTTATCATGGTTATCAAACATGTGCAGTAATTCAAACCAAAATGGAAAAAACAAAGTATAAAGAAAAGCTAGAATCATCAAGATCTAGATGAAATCACAATGAAGCTATAATGGATGATGNAATNCATGAAATGGAAAGATGCATGACGTACTGAATCCACTTTCAACAAGATAATTGAAAGTGTGGCCATCACAATTGTAGGTGAATCTGTTGTTTGTAGAAGGAAGCTTCTGNAGGCATTGAGAAGCAATGGTGGTGAAGTTGCCAGAAAATTCAGTGTACTCAGCAAGAATCATGGTGCCTCGAGCGACAAAGCTGTAGATCAAAGATTGTTGCCCCATCTTCAAAAACCACNGAAAAAGTTTTGAATATCTGAAAATGCAAAGAGAATGAAGAGAGGGGCAGAATGAAGAAGAGACAAAAAAAAAAATGGTACAAGACTTTTTGTTTGTAATGATACCCCAAAAATGCGGCTATTCAACCTCTTCGCTAACAATTTCTAATCACATTCTGCCACATCTCCTCATTTTTCTCTTCTACGAATTAAACTTTTTCACTCGCCTATTTTAACTCAATGCTCAATTTATATATATATATATATATATATCACACTCGATTTAAATGATTATATTTACCTACTATAGTATTTTTTAACATTTTACAACCTCATTGAAATTTTAATAATTATAATTTCTTTTGTCATATTTAATATTAATGAAAAATTGAATAGTCACCAAATTAATGTTAGTTGTTGTTACACAATGTAAAATTAAAGTACTGGTCAAGTTTTCGAAATGTTTAAAATCTAAATTTAATAAAAGTAAGTGATTTGATTTGTCAGGTTATCGTTAATGTGTAATTATATATAATTTAAATTAAATTAATTGGTTACATAAGAAAATAAAAGATAATTATTCATAAACTTTGACTGCACACTATAAAATATTATAATATAAAAAATTAAAACGAACTAAAACATACATTTTTTTTTATAATTTACTAGATACACTAGCAGGAAAACTAAGAGTAGTAAAATAATGATTTAGAAAATAATAAAAATAAAATAATATAAGATAAAAAATAAATTTTAACTTTAAAATCTACCAGTAACATAAAATATAAAAAAAATAGTAATAAATAAAATAAAATAATATCGGTTTCTTAAAGCCTATGATATTGTGAGTGAGCACTCTTATTGACAATGGTAGCAATAGTGCAGAAAAGACATTTAACGTCACCTATTATACGTTGGATTTCTAAATATCTAACGTAACAAATGGCCGATGATATTTTTGTAAATAAGTTGACTATTTAGATCTCGATATGGGGGCCACCAACGTCTATACTCACGAACACGTCAGGCCCCCAATTGGACGCCAAAAATGTGGTAGAAATTAATTTTTTACTGCTCTTAGACATCCGACTAAAGAGCCACCAACGTCTATTGTCCATTTAGACGTCAGATTGTTCAATTGGACGCCAAAATGGATGCGTCAGAATCCCAAAAGTATTTTTTTTTCACTATTTAGACGTTGTCAAAATCCCAAAAGTAATTTTTTTTTCACTATTTAGACGTCCTATCCCGCCACCCCGACGTCTAAATACGAATTAGACGTCAGTCCCCTAAATCTGACGCCTCATGGCCTGCAGAGGTAGTGAAAAGGTGATTGTTCCATTGTTTTTGGACGACGGCTCATCAGCCCCGACGTCTAATATGTATTTAGACGTCGTCTCCTCTCATATCGGACGTCGATAGGCTCCGCCCAAATTAATTTTTTAAATGTTTTAAACGTCATATTAGTAGGGCCCCGATGTGTGAACAAATATAAACATCAGCCACTGAAGGGGACCAACATCTAAACCCATTTTATTACCCAAAGTGCGAACTCGTGTGTAGTTACGCGCACTATTCATCATCTTCCTCCTTACGTTTTCTCTTTGTGGCTTTGCTTTTTCACGTGCGTTTTCTCTCTTTTGGATAGTTTAAACTTACTTTTACTTCGATTAAATTACTCTTTGATGAATTATCTTCCATTTGAACCGATCAAAATGTGTTTTCGTTACGTTTGCAATTTCTGGCATGTTCTTGGGCGACATTTTTTACCCTTTTTGGCCTGCGAGTTCTTGCATTTTTGGACGTGCACTCCTCCATTTCCCTCCACTGCATTTTTAATCTACTAAGAAGGTTAACTTTCTTGTTGAAAACTTTTTGTGTGTGCATGTTATTGGCTTTTGTGTAGGCATGTTATTGGCTTTTCTGTATGCATGTTATTGACTTTTGTGTATGCATGTTATTGGCTTTTGTGTATGCATGTTATTGGCTTTTGCGTAGAGCCGTCAAAATGGGTCACAACCCGCGAGCCAACCCGGCCCGTCACGGGTTCGGGCCGGGTTAGGTTTGAAAAATACAACCCACTTATATGCGGGTCGGATTTCAACCCGGCTCATTTAGACCCGGCTCATGCGGGTTGAACCCGTGGTGAGCCGGGTTGACCCACCAACCCACCTACCTAATTTTATTTTTTTAATTTATTATTTTATTTATGAAACCCTAAAAAATAAAATACTTTCTTCACTCACTATGTATACCAAAAAAGTAACCTCTGCTCTCACAAATCACTCTCACGATACTTGTTCTCATTTGACGGTGCTCTCACCCTCACTTCACTGAAATTTTTTAAGGAGAAGGTAAAACACCCTTCCTTTTTTCTTCTCTTTTCTCCACATTTTTGTTTTCTCACTTCTTTTTCTTTTTTTTTTCAAAAACCCTATAATGACAAAGATAGGGGTTTGCGAATTTGTTTTTTGTTCTGCGGGATTTGAAGACATGGAATGATTTTTTTCATATTCTGACATGCTTGTATCAAATTTTGTTCATTTTATTTAAATAATTTGAGTATATATTATTTGAACAAGCTCTTTTTGATATCTTTGAATTTGGGAAATTATGTTACAAATTCAACTATTAATTTTTTGTTGATGTTGTTGAGTACTGATGCTCTTTTTTTTTACTAATACTTTTTTATTGATTGTCGGAATTGTTCTGATATTAGGAAAATCTTTATTAGTGAATTTGGAGACAACAAGAACAAGGGTCTAGGGTTACAACAAGAACAAAAAATGATGAATATAAAAAACTTATTTGTATGTTTTTTGTGTTTGTTTTTGAATGACATTTGGATTATATTGTACTTTTTATTATTATTTTGAATTGTCTTTAACATAATTTTTTAGGAGTGAAAATTGCTTAAATTTAAATTACAGAAAGTTTGTATTTTTTTATTTTAAAAAAAATGTAATTAAATGGGCTAGTGAGCCAACCTGTTTACCCACCAACCCGTTTACCCACCAACCCGTGGTGGGTCGGGTCGGGTTCAAGTTTTTCTGGCTCGCTAATAAATGAGTCGGGTTGGGTTGGCTCACTAAGTGACCAACCCGTGGTGGGTCAGGCCGGGTCGAGCCAGGTTACCCGTTTTGACAGCTCTACTTTTGCGTATGCATGTCATTGGCTTTTAGGTATGTATGTTATTGGCTTTTGAATGTGCATGTGATAAAGTTTTGTTGTGTTATTATGATTGACATGTTAGATTATAAGTATCAAATAAATGAGTGAAACTTAGTTCCCGTTTGAAATTTAACACAAACGATTAAGATTAATCGTTTGTATTAAATTTTGAAATTTCTGATTGGACAGTTTGGGAAAATTATTTTTCATAATTTTCTATAACATGTACGTTGGAGTTTATGGATAAGATTGATAAAATTTCGGTTTAGATTATTTGTGTTGTTCTCCGGATGCATATTTGATTGTGATCATCCCTAACCACTCTCATTTCGTGTATTTCGAAGTCTAATGAGAAATTTTGCTGAAATCTTATCAAATTTATTGTGTTAGACTTCTTTGCACGTGACTTAGCAAATTATGAAAAATAATTTTTCTGAATGGGTAGGGCCTAACCTTGTGAGAGTTAAAAAATTAAAACTAATGAAGTATGTTATGAACATAGTATGGATCGAAGCTGGATGAATGAACGTCGCATAAGTGAAGAATATGAGAAGGGTGTTTCAGAGTTCTTGCAATATGTTGAACAAAGCTCATGACAAGATTACCCATGTTAAACAGAGGACCGGTAGAATTATATTGAAATTTGAGAATATTTGACCTCCCCCCATATGCCAGTATATATCACATTCAATTATGCATTGAAGATCATTGGGGGAGACAAGATGTTGAATATTTCCATCCTTCAACTATGGTGCATGTAATATAGTTAATTTTGTCTTCTATATTAGTTATATTTAGTTTCTTAGTTTCTAACAACTTGACTTTGTTGTTTTAAGTACATGGACACAATCATTGTAGACCAAGGTCGGTCTTCCATGTACGAATTTTTTGAATCTCGGACCATTGAACCTTCTGGTAACACAATTGAGACCAAACAAAATTATTTGTAAACATGGATGGTTGAGTTAAATAGAGACGTATACCTCATGCCATACATTGATGGGTGTGAGTTGTTTTATGTAAAAGTTCATTAAAGTTTACTTAATTAGTTTACTAACTATTTATAATTCATGATAGGTCTCACTGGTAGCTGATGGTCATCATTCCCAAACAATGCAAAATTATATGGTTTTGTTCGTTGCACAAGAAGATGAAAGTTGACTTGAAAAACATGCTTCAATGGTAAGTGTTTCTCTTTTTATGTTTCAAATTGGCTTAATACCTCCCTTAGTCCTTGTATTTATGTGAAAATCTCAGTTCGTTCCTAAAGTTTTGAACTGTCTCAATTAGGTCATAATTTTTGTAAAAATGCACACATTTTATCCCAACCGTTAACTGATCTCAAACGGCGTTAAGTTTAGCTGACGTATGCTGACGTGTTGGCTTAATCCCTTCTTGGTCCTCGTATTTATGTGAAAATCTTAGTTCGGTCCTTGATGGGTGTCGCGGCCCATACAAATTTGATTGCATAATAAGAATGCAGTATAGTGCTAGGAATTGACTCCTAGGTCGTCTCTCAAGGACCAATTTTGCGGTTCGAGTCTCAGACCAAACACAGTGGGGGGGTTTTGAAATGTTGTTTGTGGATGCGGAAAAATTAAAATGAAATTAAAACAATAAAAACGAAAATTCACGCTGGAACTAGGCAGCTCTGACCTTTGCTCAATGTTTTAACCATAACTTTTTCTACAGAGCTCTAAATGAGATGAGGTTTTTTTTCCTGGAAAGTAGACTCAATTATCTTTCATTTGATATATAAAACGTAGCATTTGGANCTCTGGTNTGGTTGTAGTTATTTTTTTAAAATCGAGTCCAGAGAGTGAAAATGCTAAACCAAATACTAGACTAAACAAATATCTAAACACAGTTAAATTAAATCAAATGCAAAACTAAATTAAAGAAATTAAAAACAACTAATCCTACAATGTAAACTAATTTAAAGCTAAGGAAAATAAGCCACATTTTTTTTTACCAATTCAAATGACACATGCACCTACTAAGTAAATTAAATTAAGAATAGACTAAAAGTTGAATCTTGACCGTGACTTGTGCTATCTCCAATGCAATCAACACACTTCTTTATCCTCAAGCTAAAGCAATTTCCAAAGCATTTAATCCCAACATGAATTCAGCTACTGGACGTGACA
Organism: Vigna radiata var. radiata; assembly: GCF_000741045.1. NCBI lineage: Eukaryota > Viridiplantae > Streptophyta > Magnoliopsida > Fabales > Fabaceae > Vigna > Vigna radiata. Next base: position 7,198,113 of record NC_028358.1, read on the forward strand.
TATCCCTCTTTCCAATTAAAAACTAACATCTTATATACTTCAAAGTCAACATGTGAATAAAATTCTAACAATGCACAAGCAAAGCAAAGATAGTAAATCATTTAACTNTTTGAAACCGTTCCCAAGGAAACAAGTGGCACCTGGACCGTGCCNTTTATTTCTCATTCCAAAGTTAAACCCATGCTTTCCAAGAGACAATAATCACGATGAGACAATGCTGGACAGATTCCTTTTACCAAATAAATTCAATTGAAAATGTACTCTACCATTTCATCCAATTACAAAGCGCATGGCTGCTGGAAACATTGGCTTGATGGGACCCTTTCAGCAAATAAAAAAAATGAATTCCTTGGACACTTTCCAGCCCTCAAACCGAGAGTAACATTCCTTTCAAAGAAAACGTTTCCAGCCTCATTCAAATTTGCGTGTCAGCTTCATACTTTCATTCTATGACAAGCTAAAAACAAAATTCCAGGACAACACAAATAAAAAGGAGAAAAAGAGAATGGAAATGTTCTTTTTCATTCAACCATCAGAGAAAAAAAAACGTGAACACCATTGCCATTTTCTCTCCTTCACCACGCTGTCTATGAAGCAAAAATATGTTTTTGCCAAAAAAACAGAAAAGTCCGTGGCGGCTGTAGCCCCAAGGGCCGTGTGTCCTATTCACAAAAATTAGGGTGGGATCCACCCTAAACCCTAGTGCCAAGTCACCCTTTTTTTATATTGGGTTCTACAATATTTTTCTTGCAACAAAAGGGTCCAAAGACACAAAAAAATTCATTTACACAATCTAAACTACTAAGCTAAACTAGATTAATTCTAAATTGTCTTGTGGAGAGTCTTCACTTAATTGGTGCCCTTCAAAAAGTCCCACAGTGTGATTCCAAAATTTCCCTGAAAATAAAAATAGGAATAATTAAGCTCAATTAATTCAAATTAATTAAAATATGAATTATTGGTCTAATTAAGCCCAAATGGTGAAAATGACACAATAACTAAGAATTAAGCGCAAATCATCAACACAATTCGGCGCGAAAAACTAAGCTAATGGTATAAAATATTGATTCATCAGTCCTCAAGTTTTGAATTGTCTCAATTAGGTCATAATTTTTGTAAAATGCACACATTTTACCCCAATCGTTAACTGATCTCAAACGACATTAAGTTTAGCTGACGTGGTAGCCAGAGGACATGCTGACGTGTATTATTTAATTATGAGTTATTTTTTAAAATAAGCAGTGTTTCACGTGACACAATGCCTATTATTTAGTTTATTTGAATTAGGGATTTTATTCATCTCTTTGAGAATCAGGTATTTTACACAGATTATCTCGTCGGCTCAAAAAATAAAGTCACTGAAAAACTCGCGTAACCAGTTCAATCAGTCTCACAGTCTTTTCTGCAAATGAACCAACTTGGTAACCTATAGGTTCATCACCAGCTTTTAAGCTATTTATTCCACTGATAGTAGAAGATAACTTTTGCACAGTGAGATCAGTTAGCGATTGGGGTAAAATGTGTGCATTTTTACAAAAATTATGACCTAATTGAGACAGTTCAAAACTTCAGGACCGAACTGAGATTTTCACACAAATACGAGGACCAAGAAGGGATTAAGCCAAAACGTCAGCATACCACGTCAGCTAAACTTAACACCGTTTGAGATCGGTTAACGGTTGGGGTAAAATGTGTGCATTTTTACAAAAATTATGACCCAATTGAGACAGTTCCAAACTTGAGGACCGAACTGAGATTTTCACACAAATACGAGGACCAAGGAGGTATTAAGCCTTTCAAATTCATGTTGACCTTCAATTTTTATGATAAATATAGTTATATTAATATTACCTTATGTTTTCAATGTAAATAGAGCTATGGGTAAACTCCGAGGTCAGCTAGTTCAAATCTTGTATCCGAAAGTTGTAAATCATTTATAGTTCTAATTCATTTTCTATGTTATTGAATGATCTGAAAGCTTGACTATTTAGTTTGTCATTTTAGTGTAACAATCAACTAGATTCATGGAAATGTGACTACTATGTCATGTCTTGGATTAAGACCATCATTCAAGCTGCCATTACAAATGACTGGATTGAGGTAATGATTCTTAACTTCAATACATTATAAATCAAATTCATCTTTGAACATATGAAAACATAATGAATCTTTCTTCATTTTGCATAGTTTCAAGAGTACATCTCCTATACCAATAGACACAATTAAAAAGATAAGATACGAGTGGGCAGTTTATCTTATGCAAAGATGGATCTAGGAAGATTTATTATTGTTGTTGAACATTTACATTTAGTTTAACTTTAACTTTTGATAGTTTAGGTTTTGGTTTGTTTTTTAGTGCTTTGTTAATTTGAAATATATATATATATATATATATATATATATATATATATATATATATATATATATATATTTCATATTAAAATTATTGTTAGAAAAATTTTAAACCTTTAATTAGGAAGTGTAATGAGAAACTCTCATTTGTAATAATTGTTTTTTTTCTAAAAAATATCATGCTCACCCTTACCGACACAATGGACTAATATATAAAAATTTCTTTTGTATTAAGAGTATTTTTAAACAAAACAAATTTAGTTATAATTTTAGTAAAAATATCCATCATAGCAGTAAAGATAAAATGTAAATGAATATGTTTTAGAGAAGAAAATAGTAAAAGTTATAATCCATTGAGTATCAAATTTAAAAAAGATATTTCATATTAAAAGTATTGTTAAAAAAAGTTTAAATCTTCAATTATATAAAAAAATTTATGAATTTAACCATAAATTTTAAATTCCAAAAAATAAAACACATATTTTATTATACCAAAATAAAGTCTATGATATATACAAACAAAAGAAGATAAATGTTCTTTATATAAAATAAATTTCATTTTTTTTTAATTTCTCCAACTAATTAAACATGGAATTAACCATAAAATTTAATTGAAAAATAAAATATATACTCTATAATACCTAAAAAAAGTCCATGAGATACTAGCACATAACAAAAATGTAAATGTAGTTGAAATTCAATAGTTTTAAATAAATTAATTATAGTATTTTTTTTTCTAGTATCTTTAACTCATAAATTAAGTAATATAAAAATAAATAAAACAATGAGACATAATCAATAACATTATTGATTGATTACCTTAACAATATATATTGTAATATCACTTTTTTAACTGTAGAAATACAAGAAGAGATTAAGTCACCTACCTAGATTAGTTAGAAAAAGGTGTGTTTAAAATATCCATATTTTGAAAAAGGAATAGATAGAAAAATATCATACTCATCTTTTGCTAGATTTATTTGATGGTAATTAATATTTATTTCAAAAAACTCTTGAACAACTTTTTAACACTAAACATTTTTGTAATAGGCTTAAAATAAAATTTCTTAAGCATTATCATATAGGAGACTAATAGATTGTTATTTTCTTTTCTACGAACATAAACATTTTTCATAATAAACTCAAGGATATAATATTAATTTAGAATGCAAATTAAAAAACATAAAAAAAAAACTCACTAGGGATACTATAGAATATAAAGAATTTATGATCATGTTTATTGACAAATATAAAGATTGCAAGTTTTTCCATATCACCTTTAGAAAATATCCTTCTTAACATCATCTCTCTTCTTATCACAATAAAAAAAGTTAGTTAGAAAAGTTGAACACATAAATTTTTAACTTTAAAAATGCCTTAACATTATTGACCAAAAACTCATATCAGAACCAATTTAAAGTTTAAACAAGAAAACGTTATTATACATAATTCACAATTAAGAATAACATAACTTTTAAATTTAAATAACATATATACAAATCAGTTATGTTTCATCTAAATGTTACTTACATAAAACACATTACCAAATTAAAGAATAAGAAAAATGAAAAAAAGATATTTATGCATTAAGAAATTAAGGAGGTAAGAGTATATATAACTTACCATCTATCTGGTTCTTCTTCTCCCCTCTAGTAAGATTTTCTTTCACTCTTTCTTTCTCTGGTTCTTCTTCTATCTGGTTTTGGCTTTTCAATAAGAAAAAATAAACCACCGTTTATGACTGTCCATACAAGTGTCTACCACTTTTATCGCAGCTAATAAATGTGTCTATCTATTAAGAAATCTTTCTCTTGAATTTTTCTAAGAAAAAAGAAAAGTACCGTTGTTACTGCCAATACAGTATGTGACACCGTTATCACAGTCAATAGAAGTCTCTGTGTATCACGTATTTAAGTAATCGATTTAGACTGTTTTATTATATTTAATTTTATTTTATGAATTTTAAGTTATGGTTGTATATTAAAATTAACAATATTTTTTCATCTCATATTATTATTATTATTATTATTTTCTAAATTATTATTTTACTATTTTTAAATTATGAAAAATGTACGTTTTGGTTTGTTTTAGTTTTATATTATAATATTTTATAATTTGCAGATAAATTTATGAATAATTATCTTTTATTTTTTTATATGATCAATTGATTTCATTTAAATATATATCTCTGATGGTCATATTGAATTTAATTCTTTTTTAATTTTTTCTTTTAAAAAATCAAGAAATAGATAGATTCTAATATAATTAAAAAATAATTATTCATAAATTTTATCTGCAAATTATAAAATATTATAATATAAAACTAAAACGTACAATTTTTTTTTTTTAATTTAAAAGTAGTAAAATAATAATAATAATATGAGATAAAAGAATATTGTTAATTTTAAAATACAATCATAACTTAAAATACATAAAAAAAATTAAATATAATAAAACATAATTGCTTAAATATGTGCTAGACAGACATTTCTATTAACTGTGATAACGGTGTCACACACTATTGGCAGTAACAACGGTGTTTTTCTTTCAAAAGAAGGATTTTTTAATAGACAGATTCAATTGGTTGTGGTAACGGTGTTAGGCACTTGTATGGACAGTAATAACGGTGGTTTGTTTTTTTCTTAAAAAGCCAAAACCAGAAAGAAGAAAAATGAGAGTAGGTTTCTTGTTTCAAAAGATACCCAACTCATTTTATTTTATGAGAGAAAGAAAGAGTGAAATAGAGAAAGAAAATCTTGTTAGAGAGGAGAAGAAGAATCAGAGAGATGGTAAATTATATATACTCTTACCTCTTTAATTTCTTAATGCATAAATATCTTTTTTTCATTTTTGTTATTCTTTAATTTGTTAATGTGTTTTATGTAAGTAACATTTAGATGAAATATTTGAATAAATATTTCCATAACCGGTTTGTATGTTATTTAAATTTAAAAGTTATGTTATTATTAATTGTGTCAATTATGTATAATAAAGTTTTCTTGTTTAAACTTTAAATTGGTTCTGATATATATGAGTTTTTGGTCAATAATGTTAAGTCATTTATAGTTAAAAATTTATTTGTTCAACTTTTCTAATGAGGTTTTTTTATTGTGATAAGAAGAAAGATAAAGTTAAGAAGGATATTTTCTAAAGGTGATATGGAAAAACTTGCAATCTTTATATTTGTCATGATGATAAATTCTTTATATTCTATATAGTATATGTAGTGAGTCTTTTTTGTTGTCTTTTTATTTGCATTCTAAATTGATAATATATCCTTGAGTTTATTATGAAAAATGTATATATTTATAGAAAAAAGAAATAACAATCTACTAATCTTCTATATGATTATGCTAAGAAATTTTGTTTTAAGCCTGTTGCAAAAATGTTTACTGTTAAGAAATTGTTCAAGAGCTTTTTAAATAAATAATATTAATTACCATCAAATAAAGTTAGTAAAAGATAAGTATGATATTTTTCTATCTATTCCACTTTCAAAATATGTTGTTTAATTATTAGTTACGATAAGTTGATGATAATAAAAAAGAATTTTTTTTTATTTAAATTTAAAGAACATAGACCATTTCATAGAAAAATAAACACATTTTCTATTTATCATTATTAACTTATGAATTTTTACAATTAAACATGAGATTTCATAAATGTGATAGATAGAAAAATTACATGCTTTTTTCATTAATTTAATTTGATGGTAAAACATCATTGATATTGTTAAATTTTAAAATTTTTGAAATATTTTTAACTGTAAGCATTTCTGCAACATACTTAAAGTAAGTTCATTGCCATAATGATATGTAATACACCAACACGAGACTAGTAGGCTTTTCACTTTGATTTTTTTTTTCTCTATAAACATAACTTATTTTTTAAAATGAACTCATGGATATAATATATCACGTTAAAACACAAATAAAAAAACAAAAACAAAATCACTGACAAAAACTACAGCCAAAATCACATTGAGAAAATATACTTGTTAACCTCAATGCACTAGAAAAGTAAAATGAATAGATTTTAAAAATTATTGTACTTAAAAAAATGTCCATTCCTAGACATAGGCATTTTAAACACACCATTTTTCTAACTAATCTAGTGCATTTTCGTAAATGTTTGAAATAAGTAGGATTTTATATAATACCTGATCTTTTTTCATTGATTTTTTATTCATTGATTTTATGAAATATATTAAGTGTTGATTTTTTTTGTTATGTACAGCTGCATTGGCTGCATGTTTTAATCTTCTCCGTGGATTTGAATAGTGAGATATGTTAATATATGATTTTGTTGTAAAAAGTTAAAGCTGATCTTCTTGTAATCTTTCGTATTTTTGAAGAAAGTTATTCTAAATAGCCTTTATTCTTTCTGTTAGAGTGCTTGTATCTTAGAAATAATGTGTAATATTTTTCCTTTTATTATATTTTACCATTTGAAATTAAAGCAAGTAAAATTATCCATCCTATTTTAATAAGATCTTACCATCACATCTATCGTATGCATCATATCAAATATATATATATATATATATATATATATATATATATATATATTAATTTTCCACGAGAATCAGTCTGTTCTTCTGCTGCAAGGTAATTCTCAAAATTCACGAGCACAATTTTTGTTTTTATTGATGATACCATCTTGATTTTGGGATTTAGAAAGTTTTCTAAAAGAAAGCAACGATGTAGATATGAAGATACAATATGAAACTCCTACTTTACCTGAAGAAAATTGGTTTGTTTACAATTCAACAGAGAAGGATCAGACTGATAAGTATATTTATTCAATGTGAGTTCTTTTTCTAAATTTAAGTGAATTGTTCTTGTGGTTTCATATACTTGACATCATATTTGAAAGTTTGAATTGCTTATATTTTGTCAATAAACATGATGATGAATTTTTAATGTCTTATTTTTCGATGTTTATATTTGTAGACTAAGCCACAACTATTGAATTTATGTTTCTTTTCTACCTTGGTTGCAGGGCTAAAAGACTCTAGAGTCACAATTCTCAATGTAGGTATTGGAATTATTTTATTCTCTGTTCATATCTGTGCATTTATGTTTATATATTTTTATACTTATATTCCTTTTTTATATTGTTCTGAACAATTATATATATCAATTGTACTCTCTCCTTATTATGAATAAGAAATACAATATTTTATTCTTTCTTCTTTTCTAACAGTAGGAGTTTATGTTTCATGTTAATTGTTCTTATAACATAATGCAAGTTTGTACAAGTTTACGTTTCATGTTAATTGATCTTAACATAATGCAAGTTTGTAAGAGTTTATGTTTCATGTTAATTGTTTTTATAACATAATGTTGGCCAAAACACTGATGACACATGGGTCTTCTTTCAGGCTTTGTTCATTTAAGTAGATTTGAGGGAGAGTAATTGAGTAAATTTAAAAAGATTTTATTTTTTTTTTTGTTTATTTGAGTGAATTTGGAAGTAATTAATCGAGAATAGATTTGGAAGTAAATTTTTTTAATTTATCACATAAAATAAATCCTACGCTAATTAATTTTTTTTAAGGCCTTAGTGATGGAGTATTGGTATTTGATTAATGAGACTCTTGTAAATTTATCTACTAATAATACGTTTTCAAAAAAAAAGGCAAGTTTTATTTTTATTGATGATACCATTTTAACTTGGAATTTAGTAAGTTTTTTAAAAGAAAGCAACAATGCATATATAAAGATACAAGATGAAACTATTACTTCATGTTTATAGGAGTTTATATTTTATGTTAATTGTTTTTATGGAAACATTAGAAAAAAAAAAGTTCTTAATATTCATGAGTTCAAATAACAGACATAAAATCATATGGGAATATTTGTTCACATGCCTCATCCAGATGTTACTCATCTCTCGAGAACAATATGTAATATCACTCTTAAATTATATAAATACTTAGTAACATCACTCTTAAACTATAAAAATACAGAATCACATTTAATAAATTTAATTTTAACCCTACCATGGTTAGACAATAGTGAGTAAAAGAATTACAAAACTAGTAATATATTTTCTTTTGAAAAACTATGAATAAACTTAATATTGAATGTTTTAAAGTGACTAATTTAACTCTAAACTATTTACTTAAAATATGCTTTTTTTTCATCCAAAAATGAGAATTTAAAGCATACACTAAGATGCTCCAGTTGAAGAGTAAATAGTTTTTATCATGCATTTCATTAAATTTTTTTCTTATCTTTGTAAACATAGTTGAAGAGCATGTACTTAAAAAATTGTCCATTCCTAAACATAGTCATTTATTTTAAACACACCCTTTTTCTACCAACAAATTAAATGTATTAATGTCTTTTTGTATTTCTACAAAGTGATGTTACCATATATTGTTAAGATAACCACCAATCAATGTTGTTGATTATTTCTCATTATTACTATTTATTTTTAAAAAATTACTTAATTTAGAGATACTAGAAAAGAAAATACTATAATTAATTTAGTTAAAACTATAATTTCAACTAGAATTACTTTTTGTTATTTTTGAATAAAATTTTATGGTTAATTCCATGCTTAATTAGTTGGAGAAATTAAAAAAAAATGAAATTTATTTTATATAAAGAACCTTTATGTTCTTTTGTTTGTATATATTATATAGACTTTATTTTGGTATAATAAAGTAGGTGTTTTGTTATTGGAATGTAAAATTTATGGCTAATTTTATGTATTTCTAGGTGTATTTAAATTATCATATTATTTTAATCTAGTTGACATTACAAGAAAATGTGACATTTTACCGTGTCAAATATATTTTTACAAGGATGAATTTTCTCCTGCCATTATCTTTCCTGAAACAAGACACATAAAAGATGTCTTGAAACTGAAGAAGATATCACAACAGAAGAAGAATACTGAAATAATAGTTGGAACAAGGACAGTGATAATCTAATAATCTAATTGTTTAGCTACTGCAAATGTAGATGAAAATTGCTAGAGTATCTCTATGAAAAACAAAAGATATCTTGCAAGTAATTTTCTAGAAGTTTGAGTTTACGTGATTGTTGGTTAATGACAAATAAATCAGTATTAAAAATGATTTATTGACGTCAATGTTTTAAAATTGTGAGGCGGAGGCAGAGAAATCTTGTACTAAGATGAAGGTGGAAGGCGTGAACAGGTGTGGACAAGAGAGGAGAAAGTGGAGAAAAAAAAGCGTTGTGTTATGTGAAGAAAAAGTAGATTAAAGATGAATTTAGGTTTAACTGATATAAAATGAAAGTCTTCTTTTATTTGAAAAGAGTTAAAATATTAATTTAAGTTTGATAAAAAATTTAACAAATACAAAATTAAATCTGTTTATATTTTAACTAATTTAAAACTAAAATTCAAGTATATGATGAGATTAGAGATGATAAAAAAATTTGTGGGGGGTATCTGCAGGTAAAACCCGCGGCAAGTAGTTACTACCTACAGATATTTACTATCTGCGGGTGACGGATAGCGGGTATTTTAATACCCGCTTCTAAACGGGTCGGGTACGGATAGTATACTATCCGACTCGTGGGTACCGTTACCTGCAAAAAATAATAAAAAAAATAATTTATATATTTTTTAACTAAATTTAATTAAAAATAAAATAAAATTATATTTTATTAGGTTAAAATTAAATTTTAATTTATATTATATTATATTATATATATATATATATATATATATATATATATATATATATATATATATGTATGTATATATTGTTATTTTATTTTAAAAATTATAGAATATTTTTTTAATTTTTTGCGGATATCCGCGGGTACCCGGCCGGTGGCGGGTACATTTTTATCCAGCGAGTCGGGTTGCGGGTAGACACTATTTGTGCCCGACCTGACCCGTTGTCATCCCTAGATGAGATTAACAAATTTAAAATACAGATTTTTATTTACAAAAGTGTGTGTGTCTATATATATATATATATATATATATATATATGGGGTTTGCTAACTTGCGTACACCTGTTTTAAAGTTGGTACATTTTAGCAATGTGTACCGGGTTTCAGTAGACAAAAATATCCTTATATCATGAATTCTAAGTTTTAAGGTTAAGGGTATTTTAATAATTTTCATTCTCAAAATTAAAAAAATAGAAAAAGAAACCCCCAAACCCTTGCCCACTTCTCTCAACCCTTTCTCTTTCGTCTCTTTCACTTCAACTTTTTCTCTGTCATCCCTACTCTAGCTCCAATTGAAAAAAATAAGAAACATTTGCCTTATTTTAATAATTTTCATTCTCAAAACTAAAAAAAGAAACCCCTTACTCATCTCCTTCATCCCTCTCAATCCTTTCTCCTTCATCTCTCACACTCAAACATTTTATCTGTCATCTCTACACTAGCCCCAACTAAAAAAACAATAATTATTAAATAAAATGGTTAGAGAAAAAAAATAATTACATAAATAAAAAAATTAAAGTACCTAATTTTTTCTTTATATAATTTTAAATAAAATTTCAAGATTTAGAATTTTTATTGTTTGATTTTATTGAGAACTTTCTTGTATTTTGATTTGTTTTTTCTTTAGTAAAGGAAAACAAGTTAATGAATTTCTACCAAAAAAAATTAAATGGTCACGAAGCAATGTTACGTAGTAGTCTTAGAATGTAAAGGAAGGATACTCATAAGTCTTGGTGCAAGTTGTACCCGTCGGTTGTAATATATACAGTGAAGATAATGAAACTAAAGAGATTTTGAATAAACTTTTTTCGGAAGGTGAATATGTCAATGACTCAACTCTTTACAAAAGTAAATCGTTTAATAATGAGTATTTTTTTAGTTGAGGCTAGTGCAGAGATGACAGAGAAAATGTTTGAGTGAGAGTGATGAAGGAGAAAGGATTGAGAGGAATGAAGGAGGTGAGTAAGGGTTTGGAGTTTCTTTTTTTAGTTTTGAGAATGAAAATTATTAAAATAAGGCAAGTGTTTCTGATTTTTTTCAATTGGGGCTAGAGTAGGGATGATAGAGAAAAAGGTTTGACTGAAAGAGATGAAAGAGAAAGGATTGAGAGGAATGAGAGAGGTGGGTAAAGGTTTGGGGGTTTCTTTTTTATTTTTTTAATTTTGAGAATGAAAATTATTAAAATACCCTTAGCCTTAAAACTTAGAGTTCATGATATATAAGGGTATTTTTGTATACTGAAACCCGGTACACATTNCTAAAATGTACCAACTGAAAAACAGACGTACGCAAGTTAGCAAACCCCTATATATATATATATGGGGTTTGTTTATGTATGTTTGTTTTTCAGTTAGTACATTTTAGTAATATGTACCGGGTTTTAGTAGACAAAAATACCCTATCATGGATTCTGAGTTTTAAGGTTAAGGGTATTTTAATAATTTTCATTCTCAAAACTTAAAAAAAAAAAAAAAAAGAAACCCCGAAACCCTTGCTCACCTCCCTCATTCCTCTCAACCCTTTCTCTTTCATCTCTCTCACTCCAACATTTTCTTTGTCATCCCTACGTTATTCCCAATTGAAAATATCATAAACACTCGCCTAACCCTAATCTACCTTCCTCACTTATCCAATTTGTTTCTCCCTCATCTTCATATTTTCTCTCACCCACACACAACAACCTACGACACCACAATTTGTTGTTCTTGTCTGTTCGTTCATTTGTTTTCCAGTTTAATAACAAAATAATTGATGATGTTGATGTTTATTTTTTATTGGAGAGTTGTGTATATATTTTCCCTTATGATTATTATTAAATTTGTAAAAACTAAAGTCTAGAATAATTTCAATAATTGTAGAGATAGTCTCTTAGTCAACAGAGATGACACAATTATTAGTTGATAACCTTAGGTCATTTGCCAAGAACCATGGCCTACAAATTTCACTCTCACCATATGTGAACAATAATAACCATGGAGTACAAGAAGACCTTCATTGTATTGACATAGGCGATGATGTAGACACAAATACACATAATGCTAAAATCCAAAGCCATAAATTTGTTAAACGAAAGGGTCAACCTATGGCAAAAAGGTTTAGGTCCACTTCTGAGAGACTAGCAAGGAAGAAACCATAAAAAAAACACATAAGTCGAACGTCCATTAATATAGTAGGAAGTTGTTATTTAATCATTTGTTAGTGTTAAAATTTGTAAAATAGTGCAATTTAAACTAACTTGATACTGACTATTTATAAAGGAAACATTGATGAACGTCTCAAATACAATGTAGACCAATAACATTGATGTCACAATAAACACACATTACACAACAAGAAATTCAAGTGTACGAGTATAATTCAATTACAATTTCATATTTTATTCATTTCACATCTACTAGGCCATACATATATTTACATGTCATGCATTGGATGTTGTGATGCAGGTATCAAGTGTGTCATCCCTTGGGTTCATGTCATTGCTCACATCCTTACACAATGACATGCATAATACCCAAACATCAACAACGCAACACTTACATCATTTTTCAACGCCATATTTCACAGTGACGTTTAAATTCCACACATGTATCGAATGACCATTTTTTGTTATGTCCTTTGAAAGAAATGGTTACTTCAACCAAAATGAATGTCATATTGACCCTTATTCAACATATGTCATATTTATGTCATTATGTTTTTCAATGATTATACCCTACCACTTGTACCCATATTAACCATTTTTGTTTTTGTACGAAATGACTGTCACAACAAATCAAAAAACATGAATTGAATAATCACTTATTATAGTAAGAAATAAGACCACTTGAAATCATCAACATTTTCTTATTGTGCACAATGACCATTACAACTAACCATATAACCTCACGTAGATAACCAGTTACTGAACCAATATATAAGAGCACTTGAAATCATGTTTAGCAATTTATTGTTCTACAAAATGACTATATCAACTAACCACAGAACGTTGACTGGATAACCATTTATTACACCAATCAATCTGACCATTTCTATCCATGTTAACAATTTTGTTTTAAAATATAATGAGAATTTTGGAGCACCAATCATTTATTTCAGTGTGCGTCTGACGTTACTGTGTTATGAATATCAAGTATTCTCCATTACTCAATTCAATACTTTTAAGTTAGTGGTTATCTATTATGAAGGATATGGTTACATTAGGTTCGCATTCTAAACATAAACAAATTCATAAATAATGTCTTTACAAATGAATTTCATTGAAATTAAATAACTAAAATGAATGAAAACTTCATCATCGGAATTTTGGGACACAAATCATGCTCCATCGAACCTGACAAATTAAACGAATGAATTTTAAGAGGTCACTAACAAACATTAATGAACCATCAATTAAACCTTTATTCATTGAAAATTTAAAAACTTAAGGTTATTCAAAATTACAAATGTGCTTCATAACAATAATATCAATTAAAATTGTTGATAGGGGGAGCTTTGTCTCTTTATATCTTTGTTTTTTATGATGAATGTTTAAAAGATTAATAATGGTTTCTTGCACAACAAAATGGCATAGCAATTGTTTATATCTTTAACATGTTTGTGCTAGATGATTGAATCCATTAATGTTGAATGATTCAAGTTTAAAACAAATGAAAAATCTAATTTCTGGTATAAATAATAAATTACAAAAGGTATACAATCTATTAAATTTAGCTAGATCACTTAGAAAGCTAACAGGGGTAAATTGCCCTGTTATAATCGATTATACCAGGTACATAACCGATTAAAATAGAGAGAAAGCCATAATTTGTTATATAAGTGAGATAATTTGTTAAGGATGACAAATGGATGACTAATATGGTTAAGTGTTGATATAATTGATTACATAAGTTTGATAATCGATTAAAACAAAAAGAATAGTTTAATTCATTACATAAATAGTCTAATATGTTAAGACTGTTAAAAGAAGCAATAATAGGCTTAAGTGTTTAAATAATCGATTACACACATAGGATAATGATGACCTAGCAAAGCAGTAGGTTGGGTCATGGAACTCGAGCTAAGTAGATGTGAAAATAAATGTAGCAAAATATGTGGAGCTTTATGGTGAAAGTGTGGTGTGAAGTGCTTAGGGAAGATGATCAGCTTAGATGACCCTCCATCGTTCGAAGGAAGCTAGATGGATAAAAGGGAGAAGCAAAGTAGAGATCACTCTTGGTTAGAGGGGGCTGGATGCAAATCAACAACAAATCTCTACAATAATCCAAAAGTGTTGATACAAGGGAGATAGGTGCTAATTTATAGCATTTCCAGCAACCCAATTCAGTGCCCTATGTTAGGCTTATGATTAGTTGTGTTTAATGGATCAATGGCCACGTGTACAGGTGTGAAACATGTGTTGGAAATAGGATTTGCACCAATTACATGTTCTGGAAAATGAGGAGCAATGTAGCGGGCGCTCAGCGCCCCAGAGTTTGCACTAAGCGCTACCCGGTTGAGCCTTTGTAAATCTTTTATTGGTTTATCCCTCTCTATGGCCAAAGATTGCCATTGAAAGTGAAAATCAAGGTCTTAACTTCCTTGGTGGTATCTTTAAGGTCCTTGTAAAGCCTTCTTTGCCATTCTTGTAATAATTGGGCTTTGCTAGTTGGTGGGCTTAGGCCCAAGTCATCAGATAATCTGTTCAAACAGAAAGGAAAGCATAACAAATTACATGAATAACATAATTGATTATACTGCGACGTGATTTGAAAATCCTATATATATGTGACTTGAGACCTGTTTCCATAACGTTAACATTTTAAAATACTGGTAAATCTTCTAAGTTTGTGTACAGGTGCTCTCAAAGAAACGTTCTTGGAGGAATCAAAGCTTTCTTGGTGATCAAACAACAAGGATTCATTCAAGGCAATTAGACTACATTGGTTCTAATTAATTATGCACTTTGAAGAATGTGTTAAAGACCAAGTTCTTCAAACAATTTGTATTGTGTACCTGTGCAGGGTTAGCCCGGTTTAATGTCAGAGCAGCTGCAGCGGAATGGTTAGCATGGAATAACAAACCAAGAAGGACTTTAATATAAACATGTGCCTTTTAATTTCTTCTCAATTTATCTTACTACGCAAATAATAAATATTAACAAAAGAGTAAGGTTGAGAGAAATTTGCACAGATGATTTTTATACTGGTTCGGATCTTACCAATCCTACGTTCAGTCGCTTATCTCAAATCAATATAAACAGTTCACTAAGCACAAAACAATTACAAATTTAATCACAAGGAAACAATTTGTAAGAGTTTAGAAACCACCTCTCTTGATTCCACAAGAGATGAACCTGCACCTCCTTTGAATCTTCACAAAGGATGAGACACCTCCTTCGAATACTTCACGAAGGATGAAACACCTCCTTCGAATACTTCACGAAGGATGATCCTCTTCCACACACCTCCTTAGATGCACCGATGATGAACCAGCTATTCCTCCGTCACCGTAGTAGCAATGTACCAACACCACAGACAAGAGTTTCCTTAGTTGAGTAAGAGCACACAATTCTCAAAGAGTTCTGAGTATTTTAGCACAAGGGAAGAGTTGTTATTGATGTATAAAGGGAGCCTATTTATAGACTCAAGCAAAAACTCTTCCATTCTTCGTAACTGGACATTTAACGCTTTTAATCGATTAATATTAATGTTAATCAATTAAAATGAGTACAACGACTAGTTTTAATCGATTATTCTAAGGATTAATGGATTAACTAATCGATTAAAAAGGTATTAATCGATTATTCCCTTGCTAGTTGAGTTTTCAGCACCTGTAACGTTTTAATCGATTAATACTTGATTTAATCGATCAAAACCATGCGTTTTTTATTCTGAGCTGAAAATATAAAGTATGAAGGTACAAGAATCAAAACCTACTACAAATCTAAGTCCTAAACATTTAAACTACAATTATTACAAAAGCTTTTAATAACAAAAATAAGTCTTCAAAAGATCTTTGTGAATCATGATATATCTTGACTTGATTTGGACATCATCAAAACTTCATCTTCATCATTTTGCTAACATTCTCCCCCTTTTTGATGATGATCAAAAACTCCTCTGAATTAAAGCTTTTAGTAATAATCTTAGTAAAAACACAACTTATGGAAGAAAAGAGCATTAGAGAATAATAATAAGTTTTAAACATTTTCTCCCCCTTTTTTATCATAATTAAAAAGTTGTGTTTCATTTTTTTAGGATAAAGAACTTTAAAAAAAAAGCATACATTGAACCATACAAGATAGGAATTTTAATGAAAAAAAAAATGGCTAAATTTTCAAAATGCAAAAAAATGCACAAAATGGATCAAAATGTAATCCTAAGAGATTTCTAAAAATCCTAGATATCTTCTAAAGTTTACCCCTTTAGATATGCTTTCAAATTCGTAATGATACTCCTCTAGGTTGTTGACAAATCGTTTAGATCTTCATCTTGAGGATTGTCATCATTCTTTGCTTCATTTGTTGTCTTCTGCAAGTCTTCATTATTACCTAGATCTGAATCCATTGACTCAAGAGGTTTTGACTCAAGGTCCACGATTTTATCAAAGACAACAAGTTTTGGAATAAAATTTCTCAAATTTTGTTTTTTTTTTAAAATTAAAATATTTTAAAAAATCTTAAAAGTTAAACAATGTCCTTTGGGTTATATAAAAAAATTGAGATCATTTTANAANCCAAATATATCTACCACTTGGAACACCAAAATGCTTAATTTTACATTTATTTGAGGTATGACCCTTTTTCATACAATAAAAGCATGATATAAAGTTTGTGTTTCTATAAGTTGTTCCTTTTTCTACCCATATTCTACGGGTTCTATTATTATGCTTATTTTTAATTTTAGGAACATACTTATTTTTAACAACCTTATTTTCATTATTTTTACTGCATTCTCCTAAGGCTGTGTGTTCTAGCAATTTCTTAAAATTTTCGCAAGATGTACATTCATCACTACTAGTAAATTTACCCTTTTCAAAAAATAAAACTTTATTTTTCAAATCTGTATTTTCTTAAAAAATATTTTCAAAATTTAATTTTAAATTTTTATTTTCTTCAAGAATATTTTCAAATTCTAATTTTAAATTTTTATTTTCTTCAGAAATATTTTCAAAATTTAATTTTAAATTTTTGAAATCCCTTTTCAATTTCTTATGAGCTTTATCGAATTTTTTAGATTCTACAAGTAAAGCAACATAAGTTTCATGTAATTCACTTTCACTATATTGAATATAATTATTAGAATCGCTAGATGTACTTACTTGGCTTCCAGCGTCGTCTGCCACTAAACAGATGTTTGCCTCTTCATCAGATTCGCTCGAATCAGAAATTGTTTCATTATCATCGTCTCATTCGATGTAGGCTTTCTTTTTCTCAAAGAACTTCTTTTCTTTTATTTCTTCACTCTTCTTTTGATTTGGGCAGTCCACTTTTAAGTGCCCTCTTTCTCCGCAACCATAACATTTATAGTGTGAGGAAGATCCTTGATTTTTTTTTTCTTTTCGAATTTTAATCTTCCTTTGTCTTTTGATTTCGTGAACCTGTTGAACCTTTTTTATCATGAGTCTCAAATTTTCTTCATCTTCTGAGTCTTCATCTTCTATTTTGTTCTTGCTCCTTTGTACCTCAGATTTTAAGGCTAAACTCTTTTTCTTTGTTTTTGCCATTGTTTTTCCTTCATATCTAGTCTTCCAAGGTCAAGTTCATGCTCTCTCAACTTTCCAAATAATGTCGCCATAGTAATTGTGTTGAGATTTTGTGACTCATAAATCATAGTCACTTTTGGTTGCTACGACATGTCTAAAAATTTCAAAATTTTTATATTAAGTTCATCATTTTCGAAAGACTTACCTAGTCCAATGAAATGATTAACGATGTTTGTGAAGCGTTTCTGAACGTCTGATATTGTTTCTCCTTGCTTCATCCTGAACATTTCATATTCTTGGATCAAGGTATTCTTTCTCACTCTCTTCATATCATCTGTTCGTGGGTTACTCTCAGCACTTCCCACATTTCTTGAGCAGTCTTAAAAATAGATATCCTGTAAAACTCATCAACGGTTAAGACGGACGAAATAATATTATGAGCTTTTACATCGTTTTGAAACCTTTTCTTTCTTCAGCAAATTGTTAGTAGGAACAGACGAACCAGATGTAATAACATCCCAAATCTCACAATCAATAAACTCAATAAAAATTTGCATTATAACCTTCCAGAATGCATAATTTTCACTTGTGAATAATGGTGGTCTATTGATAGAAGCACCCTCTGCAAAAGTTTGATATGATACTGCCATTTGAATAACTATCAAATCGAGCTTTGATGCCAATTGTCAGAGCGGCTGCAGCGAAATAGTTAGCGTGGAATAACAAACCAAGAGGGACTTTAATATAAACGTGTGTCTTTTAATTTCTTCTCAATTTATCTTTATCTTACTACGCAAATAATAAATATAAATAAAAGAGTAAGGTTGAGAGAAATTTGCACAGATGATTTTTATACTGATTCGAATCTTACCAATCCTACATCCAGTCGCTTATCTTAAATCAAGATAAACCGTTCATTAAGCACAAAACAATTGCAAATTGCAATCACAAAGAAACAATTTGTAAAAGTTTATAAACCACCTCTCTTGATACCACAAGAGATGAACTTGCACCTCCTTTGAATCTTCACAAAGGTTGAGACACCTCCTCCAAATACTTCACGAAGGATGAAAAATCTCCTCCGAATACTTCACGATGAAAAACCTCCTCCGAATACTTCACAAAGGATGAAACACCTCCTTCGAATACTTCACGAAGGATGATCCTCTTCCACACACCTCCTTAGACGCACCGAGGATGAACCAGTTATTCCTCTGTCACCTTAGTAGCAATGTACTAGCACCACAGACAAGAGTTTCCTTAGCTGAGCAAGAGCACGCAATTCTCAAAGAGTTCTGAGTATTTTAGCACAAGGGAAGAATTGTTGTTGATGTATAAAGGGAGCCTATTTATAGACTCAAGCAAAATCTCTTTCATTCTTTGTAACTGGCCATTTAACGTTTTTAATCGATTAATATTAATGTTAATCAATTAAAATGAGTACAACGGCTAGTTTTCAAAAATAAAAAAACTCCAACTGCTAGTTTTAATCGATTATTCTAAGGATTAATCGATTAACTAATCGATTATAAAAGGTATTAATCGATTATTCCCCTGCCATTTGAATTTTCAGCACCTGTAACATTTTAATCGATTAATACTTGACTTAATCGATTAAAATCGTGCGTTTTTTATTCTGAACAACAAATATAAAGTATGAAGGTACAAGAATAAAAACCTACTACAAATCTAAGTCCTAAACATTTAAACTACAATTATTACAAAAACTTTTAATAACAAAAATAAGTCTTCAAAGGATTTTCGTGAATCTTGATATATCTTGACTTGATTTGGACATCATCAAAACTTAATCTTCATCATTTTGCTAACATTTAAGAGCTGGGATTGCTCTTGGTATTTGTAAGAGATTGAATGTGTTCATATTTTATGTTGTTATTTTGATTTTGAGTGGTGAGAGAAGTGTATTGAGAGAGTTGTCTTTGTAATCTTGTACATTCAATCATTATAGTTGATTCCCTTCAATTAAGATTGTCGAAAAAAGACTCAATGTAAGCTTGTGATAACTGAACCCATATAGATTGTTTGTGTGTTATTCTTTCTCTACTTGTTAATTCATTATTTTTTGACTCCTAGGATTACTTTCCACTCCAAACAAAACTCTTGTGTATCCAATATATTAGACTTCATCCTTTGAGGTTCCTTTGCACTCTCAAGGATTGAAATTCTCTTTGCTCATAATGTTCAATTCAAGAGAACCGAGAAGGGAAAGAAAAATTGAAGACGATGGTCACAAAACTACACAAAAAGAAGTTCTCTCCACTCTACATTTTTCTTTTCAAAATTACCCTTTCTGAATATTTTAAAAAATGAACGCCACATGATGTAAGAGTAATTATACGTCTCAAAGTATTACTTTTGTATAACATAACCCAAAACACTACAGAGCACAGACATTTCACCTTTCTGCCTCATTCCCGCCAAAACCTTCTTCAGTTAACATATACACAAACCCTTTCTCTTCACACAAATTGAAACCTCATTCTCTCTCTCGTTTCTTTGTACAACGAATCAAACTCTAACAATGAACATAGATGATATGGAAATGGATATTCCGCTCCCTGATGAACTCGAGTTTCTGGAATCAAATTTTCACGAACCCGAGCAAAATCAAGAAGAAGGAGAAGATCATCATTATCACTTCGCAGACCTCGAAGCCCCGGCTGAACCGTACTCTCCGCAACCGCCGCCAGATCTCGAGGCTCCTTCGGTGGATATCGAATCAAGCGGTCACAAGCGGTCGCGTTCGAGTTCACCTCCCGAAGAGGACAAGAGAGCGAAAGTTAGGGTTACCGTCGAGGAGGTTTCCTCCGCCGAGGAGGCCGCCGACGAGGACTGGCTTCGCTACTCTCCTCCACCGCAGGAGCCGGCGGCAAAGGAAACAACGTTCGCGAAGGAGAAGACGTTGTCGAGATTCGCGTCGGAGATTGACGGCGAGTGCATGCCGATCACCGCGCCCAACGGCGACAGGGTTTATGCGAAGCTCACCCGGTTTCAAGGAGAAGAGCGCGTGAAGACGCTCGATTGCAATGGATATTCTGCTGGTAATTTTCTGTCTCTCGAACTGTTACTCTCTCTACGTTTTTTTATCACTTTTAATGGTAAGATTTGAGATTAGTATGATGTTTTTATTTTCTTTCAATGTTTGAGGTACATGGTTTTTAATATTTCTATGTCTACATGAGTAATTTATTTTCATGAAGAGCTGCTTAGGGGAGAGGCTAATAGTTTAGTGGTTGGGATGAAACTGGTAAAAATGAGATTAATGTTTTATCTGAAAGAAAAAAAAACCCTGAACTGAATATGCACTAATATTATTTGTGTTTATCACAATTTCAAGTCCTTTGGGCATTTTTGGAGGAAAGGTTTTGGAAAAAAAAGAAGGAAGGGTAACTTTTTAACTAAGGGGACTGATTTAATTTTTGTAAAGTAAATAGACGCATATAATCAGGGGAGATTTTTTTCCTCTAGGTAAGATATGACTTGCTTATAAAAAACTATTAAATAAATACAAAATATTCGATTTGATTTTCAATATAAATAAATATATTCCTTTTTTTTTCCAATGCAAAATCCGTCACCCAAACATGACTTAAGGATTCCAACTTTGTAGAAATCCTATTATTTAGGTGTGAGGTTTTGTCTTAAATTTTGATAACGAGCCTTGTTGAATACCTGAGCTTATTTGCATGAATTGTATTTGGTTGCAGAACTTAGTTCCGAACCGATTAATGTTATACTTGAGAGGCTGGAGCAAGAGGCTTTTGCTAAGGTTTGGACTCAAGGTTAATAATGTGCTTTCTGAGCTTCTAAGGGCGAAACTTGAATGAAAATTTCAATGTTTTTGTGTTGTGTTGTTTATTACTTGGAATGCATCTGAATTTGGTAATTAAATGTAGCTTTTTGATGTTAGTGATTGCTTATTCCTGTTCTTGTGATGCTGAAGGCCTTGGAAGCTAGTTCTGAAGGTCAAAGTGTTCCAGATGTTCCTGAAGTGCAAATGGTTAATGAGCAACTTTGGGTTGATAAATATGCTCCGAAATCCTTCACCGAGCTTCTTAGTGATGAACAGACAAATCGTGAGGTATCTAAAGTACCATTTAGTTATGGAAATAATTTATTAGAACTGCTGCAGTTAAGGACTTCATTCTTTGGTTTTCTAGGCTTGGCTTATGTTGCCGTGACTAATTTGATTGGTTGACTAGGACAGGTACTGTTGTGGTTGAAGCAATGGGATTCTGTTGTGTTTGGATCTGAAATTCGAAGCACATCAGATGATGTTTTGTCTGCTTTGAAACGCCATTCTTCTATTGTCCACCATCAGAAACCTTTGAATTCAAAGTTTCCTAGGAAGAACGGAGGATCCAAATGGAGTAATGGGGGAGGGTATGTAAATTCTGTAAGTATGGATGACGGTGGTAGTTCAAAGAGTATTCAAGATGCATGGAGTACGAAGTCAAGGAATATTGGTCCCCCAGAACAAAAGGTATTCATAAGATTCTCAGTTTTCCATTGTTATTGTGCGCAACAACAGGGACACTCCCTGTGTTGATTTTTTCTTGATTCAATAAAAATCTCAGTTCCTATCAGAACATAACCATCTTTGGTTAGCTTGCAACCTCCTACCACTGGTGAGAAAATTGGACTAGTCGCTAACATGTTGGTCTTTGAAAGTATATCCTGAACATACTAGGACCGAGTAAGATAAAAAGATCCATTAAACTAATAACAAACTTTAATCCCAAGAAAATAATCCAAATCACCTAGTTTCTTGAGAGAAAATCCTGAATTGAGTTTCCAAATAAGAGTTTACATAAGATGAGTATTATTTCCGGTGGTGCTAATATCATTTATTGGCAACATATTGAAGTTGTGATAAGGCTGCTTGTAATCTTTCTAACCAAGCTTGGGTTGCTTGAACCGTTAATGGCCTTATTTAGTTAGCACTCCAAAGACTTATCAAGCACTTCAAATCCAGGTGGTTGACACATCTACCTCCTTTTTATGGAGCCCATTTGAAAAGGCATTGTTCACATGCAACTGCTTTAAGGGCCAATGATGAGAAAGAGCCAAACTAAGGATTGATCACTGCTGCAAAAGTCTTATGATAATGTAGACTAAATTGCTGATGGAAGCCTTTGGCCACAAGATAGCTTTTTTCTTGTTAATAGTGCCATCTAAGTTTTCCTTAATGCAATAAACCCATTTGCAACTAGTAGGCGCGTGTCTAGAAGGAATTGTAGTTAAAGCTATGTATTTGAGGAATAAAAGTAGAATATATTGTTTGCATGCAACAGTGAAGCGGGATCATCAAGGGCATGTTTCTGAGGAATAAAAGTAGAATATATTGTTTGCATGCAACAGTGAAGCGGGATCATCAAGGGCATGTTTCGTTGATTTTGGTTTAACATGACGGTTGGAAATATATCAATTTGACATAGGACAATTAACTACATATTAGTCGGAAAAATTCTTACCTTATAAGACATTCTTGGGAAGGATGAGTTAGGTTTAAACTCACTTCCTAATATGATATCACCTATTATTGGACTATTATCCGACCACCCTCAAATAATTAGTCCCACACATTAGATGTCTATATGGCATGAGAGAGTTGTGTTGGGGATTCTACATTGACTAAAAGTAAGACTAATTCATAATATATAAATAAGGACAATCTTTGTCTTTTAAATTGGTTTTGTGAGGATGAGTTGGGTTTGAACTCACTTTCATATATTTTGAGGAATAAGAGTAGAATATTTTGTTTGCATGCAACAATTAAAGTGGGATCAACAAGGGCATGTTTCATTGATATTGATTCAACATGAGTAAGTAATTGAGTATGATGAAGATGTCTTTAAACTATGCCAAACTTGGTTTATATTTGAATAGGATTGACGATTTGTGAAAGATGTGTATATCAAAAGTTGAGGATGGAATGAGCATATAGGAATCAACATAAACATCTTGAAAATGGTGTAGATTGGTCATGGTTTGTAATGATGAGTAAGGATGGTTGGGGTCACAAGGAGAAGCATATGAAGTTAGTAGAGATGGGACAAATTGAGAGGGTTAGAAACTAGGCAAGTTTGGGGTATATAAGGAAGACAAATAGAATGAGATGATGAGTGTTAAAGATCCCACATCGATGTCAGATAAAATCAAATTATTGTCTAAGTGAAGTGCAAATATTACCAGTTTTGTGAGATTGAATTGGGTATAAACCTATTTACGAAAGGATGATGAGGTTGCAAGTAAGGAAATAAAGTGGGATTAGGAAACTTGTGCTCATTTTAAACATAATCTTTGGAAACAAAAATGTGACCACGGGAAGACAAGCACTTGTCTCCTTTGTGAGAGACAAATATCATAGAAAGACACACTCTTGGGACCTAAAGGAACATTTTTGTGTTTTTCATACGGCCTAAGGGAAAAAAAGAACAACTATGGTCTTAGAAAGTGATAGTGAAGTTGTTTATTGATAATTTTGACAAAATTGGTTCTTGATAATACTATTTTCAGTTCTATGCAAAAGAGACTTATAAGTAATTTATCAAGACCAATAAAAGTTGGTTAGTTTTGATTAGTGATGTCATAAATTTGAGTTTTATTTCAAAAGTACACAGAGATTATGTTTTGCCATTGTTCCAATGATTTTTCTGCATATATAAGCACAAGAATAATGGTTTGCCGTTCTCATACGTATATTATTACCATTGTTCCTGTAATAATTTTCTGCCAATGTGTGCCTTATGCTGTTAATAGACCAAGAAATACATGTCTACTTTCATGGAAAATGTGTGGATATCTCATTAACAAACTTTACAATAAATTAAGCCATGTGGAATTTAGCAATTAATACACTTGAAATGCATGTATCCTATTGTAAGTATAAAAAAGTGCTCTCTTTTGTTTCTATATAAAGGACTGGAGGTGGTATTATTATCCTTGTAGTCTTGCAATTGCAGTATGCTCTTTGGTTGTTTGTACATGACATAAGATGGAACTATTTTATATATATTAATGTTTTATGATATCAATCATACTAGATGCCGAGTGTTGAATCCCATTGGTAACTAGATTTTTAAAATGATTACAGATCCTTCTGCTATGTGGACCACCAGGTCTTGGAAAAACAACACTAGCACATGTAGCTGCTAGGCATTGTGGATATCATGTGGTAGAGGTATTTTGAATTATTTAAATATGGAATCACAAGTCTTCAAGTTGTGAACTCATTTACTTTTTTAGAATAATTTAAATTATTTTCTAAGCAATAATTGTTTTTGTGCTGTAACCATATGTATTCTAGGTTCTAGTGATGAAGTCTTTTTTTTTTTTTATTTATTTTTATTTGGTTTGCTCTCTCTTTGCACTTTTGTTATGTATTCTAAGTTCCAGTGAAGTCTTTTTTTTATTTGTTTTGCTCTCTCTTTGCACTTTTGTTACAAGATACACACCCCCATAAATATGAAAATGAATCTAAAGAGATCTAAGTTGATATCTCTGAAGTTCCTTTCCTCATTTTTTTTGAAGTTTGTATTAGAGCAAGTAGATTCTGCCATGCTTGTCACTATTCGACAAAGGAGAAGGAAAATAAAATGTAATTTGCCTCTGCTTGGCTGATGACCACCATATCTACAGCACCTTTTCCGAGTAAAGTCAAACTTGACCAGTCACAAAGGATGTTTCTTCGCCACCTGGCAGCAAGCACACTTCTTTGCGTGGCTTACATAGCTGGGTGACATATACACTCCAACCTTCTTCTCATCAGGATGATGTTGTGACACTTCCGTTGGTTTTGTTGACTTCCCTTGTCCCCATTTCACCTGCCTTTTGTCTTCTAGCTTTGTTGGAATGCAGGTCCTCTTCAACCTTTCTTTTGGTTCCCGATTATATCTTTCCTCCATTTCCTTTTCTTGGTCAGAGGATGGGATATTTTTCATCCCAAGTCAAAAATTTTGGATCCTCATTACCCTTTTCCAAAACATGACAAAGGCATCCCGTTACCTTACGATAGGTCCAAACAAGTCAGGGACCATTTGAGAGTGCTTTCTTTGTCTAGTCTGTATGAAGCCTTGGAATTCCCCAGTATTGTTTGAAAATTTGGATCCTCCATTTTGGTTTTTGGATAAAAAATCAGGGAGATGCAAATCAATGACTTATTATCTGATGAGTGATTTTACAAAAAAGTAGCTATAAAGATTGTCAAGACGAAATTGCAGCAATGGAGGCTGCACCCACCTGAAGATAAAGTGTCAATGAAAGCCACATGTGGTAAGAACAAAGACAACAACTCTAGGAAAACCTAGAGCTGAGATGCTGCAACAGAAATTGTGTATGCAGTACGCAATAATTGTTGGATTATTTTCCTTGATTCCAAAATTAAAGGAGCATTGGTGCAGAGATCTGAACTAGGGTTGGCTTGGGGTTATGGAAGCCACAAAAAGAGAAAATTATGGTTGGCTAGGATTCGAACCTAAATTATTATTAATAGTTGGAGATCCCACTTTGATTAGGAATGGGATCAAATTATAATATATAAGTGGAGTGCGATCCTCAAGTTATAAGTTGAGTTAAACATAAGCCTACATGTTAAGATGACATCAAAATTTCTCCTAGTCAAGTTTTTTGGAGCTATTATGTCATTGTTATCGGGCTCTTGTTGGACCATCCGTAAATATTTAATATCGCACTTGAGATGTTCTTTCCTTTATGCAATTGAGTGTGTTGGAGATTACACATTAACTATGAATAAAACCAAATTATAATATGTAAGTGGGTTACAATTCTCACCTCACAAGTCAATTTTGTAAGGTTGAGTTAGACATTAACCCACTTATTAAGATAACAAGTTGAAAAGATGAATGTTGGAATGTTGAATTTCAGAGGTCCACACATATATAGTTGAACAAAAGGGATAATTGAATTTCATAAACACAAATTGCAATAATAATTATCTTACAAATATTAATAATGATTATATTACAAATATTAACTTGTTCATGTTTGTATTATCATGTGTGAAGTTTGCTATACATGTAGTAGAAAAGGCTAGTTCCCCATAATATGGTGAACTGATATTTGAATCTTTGTCGAAGAAGATGCCTACGTTTAGTTCCTAACCATACATTGAACAGAATTGCTTCAGAAGGAGGGGTATTTGTAGGAATGAAAAAACAGTGGTGACTTATCTCTGATGATGAATAATACTACTGATCATTTGTATTGGCTACAACTCACATTTGTTGTCTCTGTCCCAGTTTCAGTTTAGCCTTGTCTTTAGTCCAGTATTCCTTGGTTTTTTCTTAGTTGCTGAATGCCATTATGCTATATTTACTTTTTTTCTCTTTTAGCTGTTTAGTTATAACACCCTTAAAGCTTTGTGAGATTTACATTGAAGGAGAATGTTATAGTATCTGGATAATGTTCTCATGTTCTTATATATGTTAGAATATTTAAAGTATCATAATGATCTCTAAGGAGTGGCTTTGGTCATTGTATATCAGGATATGCTTCCTTATTTAATTGGGTCTAGATGTCTAGTATTATCATAAATAGGAGTTAGTGGTAATAGTTGTATTTCTTATCAACTCGCATCAATACCAGATCCTAATTATTCATAGGCTTGCTCTCTCTTTCCTCCCACTCTACATAAATTCCTATAATTTCAATGTATACTAAACAAGAGTTTTAAATTTTGTAGATTAATGCTAGTGATGATCGTTCCACATCAACAATTGAAGCCAAGATTCTTGATGTGGTTCAAATGAACTCTGTCTTGTCTGATTCAAGGCCGAAGTGTCTGGTATCTTTTCTTCCTTTCAATATTTTCATTTTGTATCTTAGTATCGACGCATGAAGGTGAAATGCTTATCTGTTTCCATTTTCTTAGGTGGTGGATGAAATTGATGGAGCTCTTGGTGACGGTAAGGGTGCTGTGGAGGTTCTTCTAAAGATGGTTAGTGCTAGATGCAAATGTTGATCTGTCTCCTAAAGTGTGTTGTCTAAGCAAACCTACTTAATTGTAGTCATATTGAAGATTCCTTTAATATTGTCCAAGGTCGCAATTTCATCTCAATGATCAAACAAGTTTTATACCTTGATGTTTTTGTGGTTTCAATATAATTCATTTACTGGTTGTGTTCACTATTCATGCTAGACATGTGGTTTCAATATAATTCATTTACTGGTTGTGTTCTTCTAAAGATGGTTGTTTTCATCAATGAGAACAATACAAAGAACATAAGTTTTCTTACTAGACATGTGATAGGCTTGCTGACATTTGTATGTAACTGAATGCAAATTTTATGTTTTGCTGGTTTTCAAAAGTAGATATACACTTTTGATAGGGTAGAGTTGGCAATCTGAACAAAATGATTATCTGAAATATTGTTCGTATGCATTTTGTTTTAGAATTGTACCTTTTTTAACAAATTTCCCTAGGTTGAGAGGACTGAAGCTCCTTGCCATTTGTTTCACTTGTAATTTACTAACTACCTTTAATTAAAATAAAAATATTTACCACTAATATGTAGCTTCTTCTAACCAAATAAAATTATATCGGTTGTTAGAGATCCCGCATCAGCTATTTCAGTTGAATGTCTTTCTATTTGATAATATAGTTTAACATCAGTAAACCTACAATGAATAGGGTAGGGGAAGTTGGTGGAGCCCCCTTTTTCTAGGAAAAGTATAAACAACAGTAAATGGAAATATTTTAATGAAAGTTTGTTATATGAAATCATAAATTTCTATTCAAACCAAATCATGCAGATTTCTACCGAAAGGAAGCCTTATGCGGGGAAACAAATTGTGGGCAGAGGACAACAGGAGAGAAAGTCATCAAAAAAGGGTTTGAAAACTGCTTCGCTTTCAAGACCTGTGAGTTTTGGATGTTCTGATGTTCATATTGTTAGTATTGTTTACCAGACAAATCATTTGCAGTGATGATGATGTTGATTGTTAATGTAGGTGATATGCATTTGTAATGATCTATATGCACCTGCCTTAAGACAATTGCGTCAGGTTGCTAAGTAAGTTTCTGATTCAGATAACTAATCTCCTTGGTTTTTTAGGTGTTAAATATTCAATACTATCGTACATTGTTTTCTTTGCAGAAATTTACTATTATTATTTCCCACAACTTTAAAAACAAAATTCAGCCCTAACAGCTGCGACTGAAGTCTTATCCTGCTATTTGAGAAACCTTTGATGGAAAACTTTCATTGGAAATCAATTCCTGAGTTGTTAGAGAATCATGGTATCTCCTTAATAGGAAGGATTCCTGTCAGTTACACTATTTGTGTCTCATTCCTAGTTATTAGTGTTGAAAATACTAGTTAATTTTGGGAATATTTTTTGTTTTATTTCTTTTCATTTTCTTCCTTCTTTGTATATAATTTATCTCTGCTTATATGAAATAATCGATGGAATTATTTTCTTCATGCTAATATTTTTTTTTCTCTTTTAACTGAAGTCATGTTCAAGCCAAGCACTTTGAAAAACTAGTGTCATTGCCGGTGGTCAATTGTCAACCACTCTACCAACAGCATCGCTTATGTTTTGGCCTTTGCTGAGCAGATGCTTACAGCCAGCTACTATCATCAGCCAAACCCCTCCTCACCTGATACAAACTTTTTCTTCCCATTATTGCTGAAGTTAAAGTGTTCCTCTAGGCTCTAACAATCTATTTATAATAAGTTCCTTGACTGTGCTCAACCACACAAGGATTCTTCCATAGGATAATATTCTTATATTCTTACACCTTTTAATATATTGAATTTCAGATGGCGTTTCTTTTGCTACACCTTTGATTCTTTATCCCTAAATACTACTCTTTTCTAAGCTAGTATTCCTGTCTTTCCTATTTGCATCTTTTTTTAATTTGTATGTCCAAATGTGTATATAATCTGATTTGCTGACAACATAATTTTGTTCCATGTCAGGGTTCATATATTTGTTCAACCAACAGTCAATCGTGCAGTGAGCAGGTGATGATTAGCTTGAAATAGTTCATACCTCATACATATATATTACAAAATTGACGTTAGTAAGACTGTTGATAAAAAAACATTTGTATTGATTATATTATTAATGTTTAAATTAAATTAGCTTTGGACGACAATGGTGGAAAAAGAATGTGATGCGAAAGGGATGGGGTTTAGGTCCATGAAAAAAAATTAAGGAGCTTTGGATACCATGTTATAGAAGAAGAAAACGTAAAGGGGGTTTTCATGATTTCAATCCATAAAAAATAGCGAGCAAAGGGAGCATTTTATAGAAGCTATCTTTAAGGTATAGTTGAAGAACTTGAATGAAGTAAAAACAGTGTATTTTTTCTTATTACAATGTTTACTATTTACTACTTTATTTATAGAGTACAAAGGAGCAGAATACAAAAGGTCTGACACCTCCTAAAACCCTAACCTAACAGTTGGGTTCCCATACATAAATAATAATAATAATAAAGAAACATTACATTTGAAGAGGTATAAGAGTGCTAATACAAATATCAAAATAACAAAAGGATAGTTTTCATAGAAAACCGAGAGTACAACAAACAAGAGAATATTCTAGAATAAGGGAAAAGTAACACGGTGTTATTATTCTCCAATATTTGGGTTGAGGTTCTGTCAACAATTGTCTTAGTTAAATCTTTTTCCTTCTCAGGTTCTTATGGTTGATTCTCTTTTCTTTCACCGTTTTCAAGTTTATCTTTGATTATATTGATCTACACTCCAATGGTTGTGTTTGTTTTGTCCAACTTTCACCTCCTGAACGTCATAAGCATGGGTTCTAATCAATTATGTGTGCATTCTTAGGCTATTGTATCGTTCAAAGGATTTTGTGTTATGATGCAACCTCTTGTTGTCACTTTAGTATCTCTAGGAGTTTGGTTCTTTTACCATTAGATATTTTTTTTTTATATTTTAACTCTTTTAACGATTTTGTTATCCTCTCTAAGTTTTTTTTATGTTTCTCATTCTCTGGAATTTTTCAAACCATGTATGTTTATGTTAGATGCTAGTCTACTATGCCTCTTCACAACACTATGCTGAATCATCCAGAGTACTTCTCCCACACCTTGACCAAAGGCTTGAAATTCAGTTTCAAAACTAGAATGAGATGCTCTATCTTGTTTTTTTTGCTTCTCTAGGTTACCAAACTTTCTCCAATAAACATATAATACCCGAAGGTGGATTTTGATTCATATTAGAACTTGCATGCTTTGTAGTAGTATATATCCCAAGGTTCAAAGTGTGTTTTTTTTTTTTTGTCTTGAACAATAACCCCTCAGACATTATTTTGAAGTATTGAATTTGTCAACTGTTTGTACGCGTCTTTCTCTTGGAACATGCACAAAATGACTTACCACACTTAGTGCACAAGTAATGTTTGGTCTCATGTGCAATAAATAAGTTAATTTTCCTACCAATATCTGATATTAAGTCTTTTCTAAATGAGAACTCTCTTTAGTTCCGATTGTGATTCGATTCAACAAGAGCTTTTGAAGTTCTACATCCTAGCTTATATGTTTCTTTGAGGAGATTGTTAAGAAGTAAATTTTAAGTCTATTTCAAACTTACAAAACTGGCTTGTAAGGTGAGGTTTGTGTCTATTTATATATTGTAAATTAGTCTTATTTCTAGTAGATATGGAACTTCCAACACACCCTCTAACGTTGAGGCATATACATCTTGAGCATGAAACTAGATGGGTGGTTCAATAGCGGCTTGATATTAGGTAGAACAATAGATTCAGGAAATTACAAACTTTGTTAGGTTAGATTCTAACTCATGACTCTAATACCATGTTAAAAAGTACAAAGACTTGTAGGGTGAGGTTTGTACTCATTTATATAGTGCAAATTGACCTTATCTCTAGTTAATGTGAGATTTCCGATAGAGATTTCAAGTACATATTTTCCCTTAGGGATGGAAATCTTTTTTCTTTTTTTCAACAAGCAGCCTCAATTCCAAGGAAATTCGAGTTTTCTAGGTGCTTCATTTCAATTTGGGCTGCCAATTTTTCTGTTTTGCCATATCCCGCAATAATTATATCATCCAATAATAGAGTGCTTTATAAATAAAGTATGATCTCCTTGGCTTGGCTTGTATAATAGGGAAACCATTGCTTTCATAATGTCCCAAACCATGTTCTTGGAGATTACTTTAGACTATATAAAACCGTCTTTAGGAGGCATACCTTATTCCTTCTCTAGTAGTTTCAAATCCTGATGAAGGAATCTCCATGTACGCTTGTTTTATATTTCCATGAAGAAAGACATTTCTTAAATGCTAGAGTAGAATAGAGTAATTTTATTGATATACAAGATTGTAAAACTAGTTTTGGAAATATAATAACAACACTTAATGTGATCATATCCCTAGGATTTAGGATAGAATCAAATACCTATTATATAGGGACAAAATCAAATCCATATTATAAAGGTATATAATCAGACCCCAATTATTCTTGATATAATTAAATTCATTTGATTCACGGGTATTTTAGTTATACACTTTAATTATATCTTCACATACAACTAAGGTAAGTCCCAACCAAAATGAATAGCTAGAGCAAGAACAACTTGAGCTGTAATAATTTTTACATTAGAAAATGTCTCCTTTTAGGTAACTTCATAAGTTTGAGTGTATTCTTTTTCAACCGAGCTGGCTTTATATTTGTCTGTTGTATCATCTTCCTTATATTTCACTATAAATACCTATTTGCACCATACATCTTTCTTGTCTCTTGGTTTGTCAACAATCTCCCATTTTAAGTCCAAGGTTCA
This sequence comes from Vigna radiata var. radiata, assembly GCF_000741045.1. Taxonomy (NCBI): domain Eukaryota; kingdom Viridiplantae; phylum Streptophyta; class Magnoliopsida; order Fabales; family Fabaceae; genus Vigna; species Vigna radiata. The sequence continues at coordinate 7,230,903 of NC_028358.1, forward strand.
CTTTTTATGGCTTCATGGATTGAGGTAGGAATTTTTGTGGCATCAATGACCACAATAAAGTTTTGATGTTTATTAGAAAGATTGTTAATGTAGAGTTATTGAGAAATAGGATATTTAGCACACTATCTTTTCCCTTTTTTCGATGGAATGTGTAGATGCTCTCAAATGAAGAAGGCAAACACCCTAAGACAAAGGGCCAATAGCATTAAATGTATAGGGTATATGATCTAGAGGACTTAGTCATTGATTGACTCATTGTTCTCAAACGATCAAGTTCTTCTTTATAAGCTTTTCATATCAGACCTTGAAGAAAACTAAAACAAGGACATAACAAAGAACCTATTTGGCAAAAGAACCAAAAGGTTTATATTAACTCAAATTGGAGCCAAAAGAGATGTCATCACTCCTTGGAATGAGCTGAAGAGGTTCCGTCAACCCTCTTTGTGGCAGTGGATAGTGTTCTATGTGTTGATTTCAGTGTTGGCATGTGATGGGATTTGGCAACTCTATTGTTGATGCAACTATCTGTGTTGTGATCGCTGAAGTGGGGTACACCTTTCTGGGCCTCCACTAACCTCAATGGCAGTGATGGAGAATAACAACGGTGATGGCTATTACAGTGGCAGAAGAAACAAAGCTCTCAAGATTAGGTGCTCCAATACTAACTTGAACTATGTAAGAAAATAAGTAGTTATTTTATCGGTAACAATCACACTAGTTACTAGAGCTGTCAAATTAGCTCATTTGATAGGTTCTAATCCTAATTCATGTGGGTTGGGGTTAAAAAAGTCCACAGGACAAAAGATAATTCTTATTGAAAAAGCCCATAGGGCCAAAAACTCCTAAAGTTCTGTGAGTCAGGATTAGTTCATGAACTTTTCTTTTTACCATGAAAAAATATAACAATAAAAATAGAAACAAAAGATAGTCAATTTTACGACAACAAATCCAAACCTAACTTAAACTGTATAACATACAGTACTTATTACCACTACTATTTAAATTGCAATAATGTACACGTGAGTTAAAAATGATTTCATAAATTGTAGATATAGAATTGTATAATATAATTAATTAATTTAATAATTAAAAGTGATGAGAATAATTGTATATAAGTGTGGTTGAATGCAGGAGTCTCGGAAAGTGGATAAGAAATGAAGGATATTTATTTTTATCACTTCTCTTTCGTTTGAACCTCTTTACAATTCAAACATCATGAACCCCGATTTTTCTTTTCTTTTTTCCTAAACTCATTTTCTTTATACATCTTTACTTTTTCTTATATTATTTTGAGTTTAAGTACACGCATTGCACAGTTAATGAAAATATACTTTTTCCAAGTTTATGATAATTTGATGTTACACAATAAAAATTAAATTAAGGCTACATTTATGAAAAAGTTTTTATGGTGTCAATTAATTGTTTTTCTATCTCACCTTTTTATCATATTTGTTTGGGTTGAAATATATGTTCACCTTTACTGATGAAATAGTTATTTCATAAATTAGAAATGTTCATGTGCTTTTTCTTTTAATTTCATGCACTTGACTTTGATTAAATATCTCTTATTCAAAACTCTTTTTGTTTCGTTAAAAATTTTAAAAATAAAATATTACATTTAAAGTACTGCATTTATATAGAATAATATTTCTAAATACAATATAAATGCCATTATTGTAATAAACTTTATAATTGGTTTTAAACACGAGCAAATTATAAATTGTAGGGGCAGGTATGATAACGTATATGTTTGGTTTCCAAATGAGTATAAAAATAAAAATTATAGTTGTTTCTCATTTGTAAATATAAAATATAGGTTGAGTTTTTTTTTTTTTTTTCAAATGCAGATATTAAAATAAAAACTATAACATCTGCTGCTGAGAATATATCTTTTTTTCATTACCCAAAAATTATTTTTAATTCTCTATTTTATACATACATATGTACATACATATATACATACATATATATATATAACAAGTTTAATGAGAGAGTAAAATTACAATAAATTATATATATATAAATTATATTGTTTCTGAAATTTAATTAAAGTTCTGCAGTGGGACGAAACCCAATTTAACCCTGATCCTGACCCACTTGAGAGGGGATTTTGGAGGTTGGGGTTTTTTTCTGGCCCCGTACTTAAAGAGCTTCTTAAAATAGGGTTTTTTTAATAATGGGTTGGGGTTGGCCCTGGGTAGAGCTGTCAAAATGGGTAACCCGGCTCAACCCGGCCCGGCCCACCATAGGTTGGTCACTTAGTAAGTCAACCCAACCCAACTTGTTTATTAGCGAGCTAGGAAAATCTGAACCCGGCTCGACCCACCAAGAGTTGGTGGGTAAACGGGTTGGCTCACTAGCCCATTTAATTACAATTTTTTTTAAAATAAAAAATATTACAAACTTTCTATATTCAAATTTAAACAAATTTCACTCCCAAAAATTGATGTTAAAATGAAGACAATTCAAAATAATAATAAAAGGTATAATATAATCCAAATGTCGTCCAAAAACAAATAGAAAAAACATACAAAAAACCTGCTCCTTGAAGAATTTCAGTGAAGAAGTGAGAGTGACAGCATCGTAAACGAGAGCAAGTTCCGTGAGAGTGATTTGTGAGAGCAGAGGTTACTTTTTTGGTATACACAGTGAGTGAAGAGAGTATTTTATTTTTAGGGTTTCATAAGTAAAAAAATAAATTAAAAAAATAAAATTAGGTAGGTGGGTTGGCGGGCCAACTTGGCCCATCACGAGTTCAACCCGCATGAGCTGGGTTAAAATCTGACCCGCATAAAAAAAATTCAATTTTTTCAAACCCAACCCGGTCCAAACCCGTGGTGAGTTGGGTTGACTCGCGGGTTGTGATCCATTTTGACGGCTTTACCTGAGGCCATGGGTTAAATTGACATCTCTACTAGTTACATTCTTATCATCTTTGTTTGTAATAATTAGTTCCTTAATATAAGGAAATGAAAATATGCTGAAATAATTAAGAAGATTCTAGATATACTTTTCCTAATCACTATGGGTTGTTGAGAATTTTTTTAAATTAATAATATGCTATTTACAACATTACCTCTCCAAGCTGGTCATTGGCTCAAATTGTTCTGAAGGTCTTTCTTCACAATGACTTGGTAGAGGATATTTATGTGACTCTTCTTCCGGGCCTGTTTTCCTTATCTAATGTCCTGTGCAAGCTTAAAGGTTCTTTGTATAGCCGTGACAAGCTCCTTGTACATGGTTTGAAATGTTTTTTTCTACTCTCTTTGGCTTTCTGTGACTTAGTTATGACTTCATTCATCATAAAAACATTAAGCGGGAAACCATTCAATGTCTTAAGCAACAACTCCAAGCTTCTTTTCATTTGAAAGATTGAGTTGTCTTCACTAGTTTATGGCCCTTGAAGTTTATATTGACTCCCCAAGTGTTTTTCTCCAATGGACACTCCTCCTGAGGTTAGTGTCAAATTTCATTGCGATGAGGGAGGTCCTTTAATAGACCCTTTATTATACTACTACTTGGTTGGAAGTCATAATTATATGACCATTACATGCCCTGCCATTTCATTTGCGGCCCAACAAGTAAGCCAATTTATGCATTCCCCTTGCATCTTCATATAGCCATTGTTCAACTTATTTGTTTCTTTGAAGACACTTCTACTTGCAACCTATTCCTTCCTATGGAGAAGCCGGCTAGTGTGGTTGGCTACAGTGTTGCAGATTTAGCTGGTTACCTTGATACAAAAAGATCTATCACTAGTTGGTGCGAGTATCTCGGCCCCACATTGCTCTCTTGGAAGTGTAGAAAGCAATCTTGTGTATCTAAGTCCTCAACTGAATTAGAGTATTAAGCTAAATCTATGGTTTCTTCTGAAATCATTTGGCTCCATGGACTCTTGACTTAGCTACGATTCTTGATAATTCAATTTTTCGTGAACGTATGGAGCATATTGAGGTGAATTTCCATTCTATTCAAGAGACATTCCACATGTTATTTCTTTCCCCGTGTTACATCTCAATTCAGCTTGTAATCATCTTTACCAAGGCTGTACCTTGACCAGCCTTACAATCAATTTGTTAGCAAATTGATAATCAGCCTCATCAGTTTGAGAGCGGATGCCAATAAGGGATTCTGTTATTTATTTCGTTTACTGTTATAAGTTGTACATATTAGGAGTAAATATCTGCCTACTCATTGTAGAATATAAGCTTTGCTAATTTGGATATAATAATTAGGAAATAGAATTATTAACTACTATAATGGATCTCTGTATTTTTTAAAGAAGAGAAATTTTGACTCCAAGCTTAGAACCTAGTCACAAATTTCAGAAACTTACCAAACTAGCTACTCACTGTTTTTAAGCCACATATTAATAAGATATGGATTGAGGTTGTACTTATAACTTTGATTGAATTGTAAACTATATGGATTAGAGCTCGTTGTTTCTAGACTACATATTTGATACCTCATTAATCGTTTGCAGTGTCTTCTCTGTTCATTTAGTTTGATAAATTCATCCTAAAACAAATGATGTTTGTAGGCTGACATACATATGCAAGAAGGAGGGGATGAAAGCCAGTGCAATTGCACTCACTGCTCTTGCAGAATATACAGGTAATTTTTCTTATAATTTTTAATTTTGTGCAAGTTAATATTATTTGGTGCTGCTCATACATTTTTGCATGCTTTAGTGTCTGGCGTTAATTATAGGGGAGAAAAGTGGAAAGAAGTCTATATAAGGAGTTTTTTCACTCTTTATACTATTGAATATAGCAGAGAGAATCAATTAGCTGCTGTGTTATAGAAAATGAAACAAAAGGTACTGCTTTATATATGGTTATAAGCTGCCGCTAAACTTAAAAGACACTAATAGATTGCAGCAATTAAAGAAATGTACAGTGCAAAGTAAAGGGAAATGACGTTCACTCACTGGCATACAACAGACTGTCTAGGCTTATGTGCAGCATACAAGAATTGCTTTTCTAGATCTGCCTTGTCTTGACGTAATAATGGGTCACCATTTTGACCACATTCACAACCTCTCCCATTTCAGCAACAAGAACTTCCATTTTGTGATCTACCACATCTTCTCATGTTCAAAATATTGTGTTAATCTTTATGTAGTAGGGATAGTGTTTGTGACATCTTGAACGGTTGATTCATGATAAATGTAATGATTATGTGATGTGTCCATGTTGAGAGCTTGTCTTGTTAAAGATTTTATTTTGCTCAATGTTACATTCTTCAATTCATCTTTGCAATCATTTAATCCTTCTCTTGCTCTCCTGTTTATTCATTACAGAATGTGATATTAGATCATGCTTGAACACTCTCCAATTTCTCTCAAAGAAGAAAGAAGCTCTCAATGTGGTAAGATTTAGTGTGATCACGAAGTTCTGATAAATTTTTTAAGGCTAGTGAATTCATACAAGTATTAAATTTGTTTTATGGATATTGTGTTAGAATGTTTTGAAAGTTGGTGCAACAACAGTGATATTGTGTCGTTTGAAATGAGAGTAGAGTTTGTAAATACTAGAGTTGTGGTTTGAGTGAAAAAATGTAATCAAATAGAAATATAACTTTTTTACATTTGAGATGTCTCTAAAACAGAAAACAAGTTTGAGAAGAATAACATTTTAAATGTGCTCTCATTTTGTGGTTCAAAAATGGATAAGGGAGAACAATATTTCAGAGATATGGGTGCCTGCAATACATTTTGCCGTTCTTCCCAACAGAACCTATAGAAAGAAAGAAGTTGAGTAGTCATGGGTGGTTACAAACTAGTGTATAACCTCCAAAATTACGGAAATAAATAGAAAATAAAGAAACAGAAAAAGAGATACAACTGTATGACAAAATAAGAAAACAACAAACAAACAATGAATAAACATATAACATTAATATAGTGGCCACACTCTAGTTAAGATGATCAACATAACTTCTTCAGGCTTCGTTTCCTTCTCATTTTTGGGTTGAGGCATTGACCATTGTTGCTACTTGATCAATTGCCTTCCCTCCCAAGTTCTTGGCCTCGATTCTCCTTTCTTTTGTCTTTATTCCATACAGCCGAGTTATGATCTTCATCCTTTTGGTTGTTTATGATTTATACACCTTCCACCTTCAGAACGACACTAACTTGAGGCCCAGTCTATCCAATGTGCATTTATGGGTTATTGTACCACTCAAAGTGGAACGGTTTAAACCAGGCTATGTATATACTAGACACCAACCTACCCCACACCTTCCCAACTCTGAACCGTCACCTGACCATACAATAGCATCTCGTCAATCAGTTGTATTTCTCGTCCACTAATAAGTATGGTTATTTCCCTACTTCTCTTACTGCCACTTTATCTAGCATTCCTATTCCTACCTGCTATTCGCAGAATGTTAAGGATGTGTGTTGGGTCAAAGCTATGCAAGAGGAGTTGTAGGCACTTCAGGACAATTATACTTGGGATATTGTTCCATACGCTCCTAGTGTCAAACCCATTGGTTATAGATGGGTGTATTCTGTGAAACTTAATTATGATGATTTATTTAATCATTACAAGGCTTGTTTGGTTGCTTTGGGTAACAAACAGGAATGTGGAGTGGATTAATGAGACATTTTAACCTGTGGCCAAAATGACTATTATCTAATCAATGCTATCCATTGCTGCCTCTAAAGGCTGGTCTCTCCATCAAATAGATGTGAAGAATGTCTTTCTTCATGGTGACCTAATTGAAGATATTTATATGACCCCTTCCCAAGGTTTTTTTTCTTATTCTGTTGATGTATGCAAGCTCAAACATTCTTTATATGATATGAGGCAAGCACCGTGGTCATGGTTTGAAAAATGTCGAACTACTTTCCTTGGCTTTTCTTTTACTTAAAGTTGATACGATTCTTCTTTATTTATTCAAACCATTGTGTTAAAAAAGATGTATTTTGTTTCTTACACCAAGAGGAGAGTGAATTGGTAGTTTTATAAAAGTGATAGCTTTTGAAAAACGAATCACGACACTAGTTAGCTCTCCTTGGATTTTTATTCCTGTTCTAGCTCTTGATATTTCCATGCTTGTGCTTAACTCTCCAAACCCAATATTTTTCTCTCTTCTTTTACCCTACTGACTCCCTAATGGAAAAAAATAACATATCCCAAAGTTTTATCACTAATAAAACCATAATGACTACCACATGCCTTATCTCACTCTTCCTGCTCTTCTCCAAGCCCGGAAGAAATAAGCCCAAATTCATTAGCCTCCCAAATTTAATTTTAGAAAACCTCAAAAATAAAAATGTTCCTAGTGAATGTTGAATCTAAAACCTCTCATACATTACCCAATACTCTATCTAAATTAGCTATGTCACTTGTTTGGTCATTTTACTCATTGTATTGAATTAAATTTTCAAGGGCCATACATATCTCGCATTCCTTGAAGAAACAATCCTCCCTCCTGCTTGTCCACCTCCTTCTAGCAATTCTCTGCAATGTTGTGCACATGGAAGCTCGTTTGGCAGATGGTACTTCTGTTGCTGATGGGTTTGGGTTTTCTATCTTTAGTAATTATTTCAATGTACCTCTTTCCATTAACAAGTTAATAGCAGTAACCATCACGTCTGGGCCTCTCATATCAATGGCTTAAGGGATATGATTTTGTTGGACATCTCAGAAGTATCATAGACCCTCAGTGTATTAATGTGTTGAAACAAAATCAATACCTAAGATGGTATTTTGAAATAAAAGGATGTGTGTATGAATTATGTATAAGGTCAATAAAAAAGTATCAAGATACAATTAGATATTTTGTATATATTAAAATTATGGTTTTATAACACCTTACTTGCACACAAAGCTCATATTGAAAAGTTCAGAAAGTCAACAAATCTGGTAAATGTTGCAGAACCTTCCTTATCAGCCTGTGCATCATCCTCTTTATGGTTTTATAACACCTTGCACACAAAGCTCATATTGAAAAGTTCGGAAAGTCAACAACTCTGGTAAATGTTGCATAACCTTCCTTATCAGCCTGTGCATCATCCTCTTACAATCCTCTTTACACCTTGCCTAACCACATTACTTTAAGGCCATCAAATCTCTCTTAACAGTAGTCGTGGAGGTTTCATTAGAAGCCACTTTACAGGGCGTTCCGTAGGCTGTGGTGGCAGAATGCTTGTCCAGTGTTAACCATGTTGTAAATTTGGCCATGTTTTGTCCATTTGCTTTCATTTCTGAAGAGTGACCTCATTCCACAAGCGCTCAAGTACTTTACTCAATACAGGGATTAGTGGTTAACAGGTTACTAGTTTTTTTGTCATAAAGCTCCTGTCACCATATAGTACTATAAAGAAGAGAAACCTGTCTCTTTTTGGCCTTATAATTCATGAGCGTTTTTGTGGCTTTATGTTCACTTTAGAACTTGGAGAACATTTTTTTTTTTTTGAGTGAGGAAATGTGGTTTTTTTTTTTTCATTAGATGCTGCATTATTTTTTACTTGTTTTACTTGGTGCACAGTTTGATATTGGTTCTCAAGTAGTTGGCCAGAAGGACACATCAAAGAATGTTTTTGACATCTGGAAAGAGGTAAGATTCATCTCTACTAAATTTGTCTATTTATCCAGTAGGTATCTAATATTACAACTTTAAATTGACCTTGTTCATTATTGATGGTATTCTTTGTGTAGATTTTCCATAAGCGAAGAACAAAAAAGTTAGAAAGAAAATCTCATAGAGGGAATTCCTTTGACTTTGACTCATTGTACTCCCTTGTGTCAAAACGGTTGGCCATGTTTTACTATCTTACTTGTTTCTTCCTCTCTTGTTCAAATATATCTTCATGGTAAAATAGGAATATTAATATGCAGAGGTGATAGCGACTTGATTCTGGATGGAATTCATGAAAATGTTTTGCGGCTCAATTATCATGACCCACTGATGCAGAAAACTGTAAGCATTTATCAATCACAACTTATTTCCTTGGATTCATTCACTTTTTCTTTTGAATCATTTAGAGTTTTTTTTTTTTTTTTTTTTTTTTTTTTTTTTTTTTTTTTTTTATATCTGTTTGAAGGTCAAGTGCTTCAACAATCTTGGAGTTTATGATCTATTGCATCAATATATAGTGCATACACATCATATGTCCCTTTATGGTAAGAAGATAATTGGCCTACTCTAATTTTTGTTTACAAGTTAAATATCGCTCTTATTTCTCCATCTTTCCTTTCACCAGTATATTTGCCCCTAGTTGCAATTACTGTACATCATATTGTATCTCAAATTCAGAAACCAAACATTGAGTGGCCAAAGTCCTATCAGAGGTATATCTTGTTCTTCTTGTATTTTGTTTAGAAAAATTTTATGGTGCACTTTTTGTACAAAAAGTTCTGAATGTATCTTATAAACATCTTCAGATATCGTACATTGATGATGGAAAAGATGGACATTTTGAATAATTGGCACCACAAAATCCCACCGCATATTGCAAGGCACTTATCAGCTAGTTCCTTTGTAGAAGACTTAATTTCTCCATTGTTACATATTCTGTCCCCGCCAACTATAAGACCGGTGATGTACTAATTCTATTTGTTCTGAATATGGTTTCGTTATTCAATCAGTTTTGTCACCTTGTCTTCATCCTCTATAGTAGCTTGAGTAGATTTAATTGCAGATTCCTTGTTATTTGATGTTCAAGTGTATTGGTAGAGAGAGACTATTCTTTGTTGATAAATTATTTGTGGAATTGTTTATGACAAAGAAATTGTAAAGATGAAGAAAGCCTTCTTCTTATTATTTATTATTGAATTCATTTCGAACAAAACCTTATTCCAGTTTGATTTAATCACTAGAACTTATAAATCCCCAATCTCTATATTCGCCCAGCCTTGCAACAGACTGTAAGACTGTTTTTGCAGTTTTGTTTATGATGATCCTTCATTGTTAGTTTTCTTTCATTAATTCTGTTTTTTAAATTAGCTCTTCTCATGTATTTTGTTTATGTTTTCATTAATAAATTCCTAACTGTATCAAGACCAGTTCTTTGATTTTTAATCCAGTGTTTGTAGTAACGGACTTGGTGTCTTTTTCTGATAGACAAGTTGACCCTTTTACTTGGTTCAGCCCCAGTTGCACTGTAATTTTTTTTCCCTTTTTTGATGTGGATTTCTTTTGTCTTTAGGTAGCATTACAAGTACTATCTGACACGGAGAAGAATGATCTTGCTCAACTAGTTAGCAAAATGGTATCATATGCTATAACATATAAAACTGTGAAATCAGATATGCCGCATCAAACCCTGAAGTCTGAAGTAGCAGATGGTTTGGCACTGTCTTTTGTTCCTCCTATCAGTGACTTTATAAACTTCAAGGTTTGGACTTTGGATTATCGGTCATACTTCTGTCTTTGAAGTATGTCAATCTCCGCCAGATTTTAATATCTTTTCTATTCTCTACATTTCTGCAGGATTATACTTCAAATCATTATGTGCTTTCTGTAGCTATGAAGCAGCTTTTGGTACATGAGGTTAGATTTCATTAACTCTGACGTTTTAGTTTAGTTACATATTTTTCTCATCCTTTTCTATTTAAGGAGGATATTCAAACCTTGGCCTCTGTCTCCTCTTGTATAACTTATTTTTTTATATGCAAAGTATGTCTGTTGACCAATGATAGTCCTTTTTGTTTTTAAATCGAAGGAAAGAAAGAAGGTTTTGGCATAACAATATAAGTTGTAAACTCAACTAGGTTAGCTCTACAACTTGTATCAACACCTATAGTTATACCTATTTGTATAATTAATGCTCTGACTGAAAGGTTAACAACTAATTTTTCCTAAAGCTTCAAGTTTGAAAGAATGAAAATGAAATTTGAATGTCAAATATAAGGTGCGTTTGTTTATGCTTGTTTTTTTGAGAAAGAAATATTTTTTAGTAAAATAAGCAAATTTATGTTTTTTTTTGGTGTTTATCTAACTTGCTTATTTTAAAAATAAATATTTTTATGCTTTTTTTAATAAGAAAGTTCCATCTACTTGTAAATAAGTGATTTTTAAAAAAATTTCTTATTTCAGAAATACTTATTTTTTTAGTTTAAACAAACTGACTCATAATCTGACTATCCAAAACTTATTCAAAGTATTGTAGTTATGTTGGGGATGTCTATATCCATTTTTCATCTGTATTTATGCTCCATTATTTTATGGTTACAGGTTGAAAAGCATAAGATTTTACAAGTTGGTGTTGACAAAACTAGGGCTTTAGCAAATGAAGGGCATGGAATCATTGAGACTGAAACTCACAACATCCCATTAGCCAATACCAATGCTGTGGCAAGGAAATTAAATGCAAATCCCACAATAGTTTCATCAAACTTGAATTCCCATAAAAGTTCAAGTACAACAGATATTGGGAAACCACAAAACGTGGGAAATATTAAAAAAGCAACCAGAAGTTCCTCCAGTTTCTTTGATAGGTGATTCTTCCTGAGTTATTTGTATGTCTGAGTCAATTATTACTTCTTAAAGCAAATAATGATATATTAGAATCATGTTTGCTAAACTAATCTATATACTGTAATAACAGCTTCTAATTTGGGAAACTTAATTAAGGGTCTGAAATTGGAAACTTATTTTGTCTTTTTAAATTGAAACCTAGCTCAAGTTACATATTCCTTAATAAATTTGTATTGTCCAGGTTGAGATATTTCCTGGGCTTGCATGGTATTGATTTCAGTACCTAAAAATTATTTCTAGAATTTAGTTCAAATTTGATGTGCTTAATGAAATCACGTCTTAGACCTCCTTTTATGGATTTTTTATACTAGGAGAACAGAAAAGGGCTCAACGTGAACTGGTTCTTTAACTGGGTGAAGTTTCTTTGGAGAAGTTACTTGGTTGATGTTGTTATAACTGTTGTCAAATAGAAAAATTTAGGAGGGAGAAGCACCTTGGAGTTGTAAATGGTTGATTAGGAGAAATCACGCACTCCAAAGTCCTTTTTCCTAGTAGGTTCAGTGCAATAAATCTCTTTGATCTTATCTTCCATAGAAGTTACCCAGCATCATGATTCTTGAAACAGTTATACATTTTCTTACCTACATCTAGTACGAGAGCACATTATTTTGTCTTACAATTGTTCATAGTATATCACTATGTTTATATCTGGTAAAATGATTGATTCTGTTGGCAGCTACATCAAGCCTGGATCAAGGTTATTTTAATTATTGGTTTTTTCTTTCATTTTTATTTTTGACTTTGGTAAAATCGGGCAAAGACAATGCTTCACAGAAAAAAATGAAAATCTCCTCGTCAACTGATTAGTACTAATTAAAAAAGATTTTATGTCCATTGGTTTTTGTAATGGTTCCACTTGGATGTTTATATTGTACTGTTGGGCTAATGGATGGCAATTGTTCCTTACTAAATGACTGTCTTTATACAGTCCTTATTTACTGTTTATCTTTCTTTGCTTCATGACAGGTTTAAAAAGGTAAATACTAAGGGCGTACAAAGTAATGACAGATCTCTACCAGAAGAATCTATCTTGGAGAAAGAACGATACCCTTTACTTTTTAAATTTAATGAGGTACACTGCATTTCTTTAGTAATGAATGAAAATGGAAGTTTCTTTATTTTATCTTGCACTTGATAGAAAAATAAAATGTAATTGCATTTAATTAATAAAGATGCATCGTTGTGGTTTCAAAGCCATATTCGAGAGCATTGGAGACGATAAAAGAAAGATATTTGCAAAATTATTGCATGTAATTTCACTAATGTTAAGAAAAATGGAGCTATGATTCAAGTTAATAGCAATATTTGTTTCGTTAATACGGTCATTGTGTCTTGTTGATTTCTTCGCAGGGCTTTACTAATGCAGTCAAAAGGCCTGTCCGTATTCGGGAATTTCTATCTTAATGGGTTTAGCAAATAATATGTTCATCTTCATGGGCTCCCCTTGTTGCCTTTCGATTAGCTTTCTTGTATTTTTCAGAATCAAAGTTCTTATCAATTTAGTTGTGGTCTTTTTGGCTGTTTATCATTTTCACTTGCAAAATGAAGGGTCAACCAAACTAATTGTTTATGATTTCAGTTACTCATCTAAAAGTTAATTTGTTCAGCAAAAACTAATTGTCAATGTTTACTGTTTATCATGACATTGCCAGATAGCACCCAACCAGCCCCTTGCTCTACAGAGCTAAATTTCAATGCAGATTTTTATAAGATAATGCAGGTTAATTGAATCTTGTCAAAATGTGATTTGGAATTTAAATTTAGGAGTAAACTACTATTTTGCCCCTCAAAATGTATCCCATTAAATTACAAAACTAAAGAAATATCATGTTTTTCAAACTTTCTATTGTTTTACCACTTAATATTTTGGTTCCTAAATATAAGTTAACATCAAATGCTTAAATCATACATATCTTTTTAAATTTTAATATAATTGACAGACTATGATTTTAAAAACTCATTTATGAATTCTTTAATTTTAGACCGTAATTTGATGGCTAAATATAAGCAGTTCTAAGGATTTAATTAATGGTTTATTGTTGCACTTTTTGAATGATGTTAGTCAACATTGTTTGATATTAGTTGAGTTGGTTGTAGCACAAATTTCAACAAAAGTATATTGATTACTTAAAATGGTATAATTTCAAATTTCGCTTATAAGAATTTACTATTCTTCATATTCTCCCGTTTTTAAAATTCTTGTTTCTTTTCTTTATATTTCTCGTCAATTTTATTTTGGTGAAGACATCATTTGGTCACTTTCATTTATGCCATCAACTTTATATCTTTTTGTTGACTAATATTTAGTGTTGTCAAAATGGATTAGAATTTTTTGGTTAATTCGACTCACCACGAATTTAATTCGAGTTGGGTTTGGAAAAAATAATTTTTCTTATATGAGCCAATTTTTAATCTGGTTCACTTAGAATCTAGTTCACTCGGGTTAATCCGTGATGAGTCAGATTGACTCACCAACTTATCTAACTTAATTTAATTATTTATTATTTTGTGGTTTAATATTATTAGTTAAGATTTTTTTATAGTATTGTAAATGAGAATAAAGAAAGATATTTCTAGAGAGAAAAATATTATAAATTTATCCATTCAAGACTTTAATCTTATAAATAGATAAATAATATAAAAATTATCAATATTATAAACTTATTTATTTATTTTTCGGGTTTGTTTTTGGATTACATTTGAGTTGTATGTTAATTTTTTTTTTATTTTGAATTGTCTTTGGAATTTAACATCATTTTATGGTTAAATTATTTAAATTACAAAGAAATTGTATTTTTTTTGGATTAAAAAAAAAACTTGTAATTAAGTGAGCAAGTGAGCGAACACATTTAACTCACCAACTCGTGACTGGGTTCAAATATTTTTGACTCACTAATAAATGAACTGGGTTGGGTTGACTCACTAAGTGACCAACCCATAATGTGTTGGGTCAGGTTGAGCCGGGTGATCTATTTTGAGAGGACTAAATATTATTGATGTTCTCTCATATTAAAGTTGAATTCAATTAGTTTTTGATAGTATTTAGAAGTCTTTGTGAAAGCTATATGGGTCAATGTTATTTTTTCAATTAATATTAGTTAACCTTTTTTTTTATAACGTTTTAATGTTAAAGTTTCAAAAATGGATTAATTTTATTTTCAATTTAAAGTTAAATAACAAAGAACATATTTAATCCATAAAATATTAAACAATTTGAAAGAAAAACATTTTAAATCTAGTGTACTCAAATTTCTTGAAAATTATAAAATTAAACTCTCATGATATTGTATTCTTTTTATATTTACAAATATTTTATTTTCTCTAATAATTAAAAGAATCGCACTTTTTAAGAAGTGTAAAGGAATAAAATGTTGTTAGGTTTTAGGAATTAATTATTCTGGTTTTTAAATATAGATCTAAACTTTAACTTTGTACGAGTGATGTTTCCATATACTATACCTTTTCTACTTATAATTAATCTTTTACCTATTTTTTTCAATTTCTTTGCTCTATTTTCTTTTATTCCTTTACCATCACACTGTATGCTATCATAGTTTCTCTTATCCAAATTAGGTAAAAATGATTAGTTTTTGGAGTCTAATCTTAGATATATCTCATTTATTTAAGTGGAAGAAGTCAAATGTTTCTCCCATGAATCATCTTTTCCAAAAGCTAAACTTACGAAGAGAATATTAGTGAATTGTTCTACATTATATACGTAATAGGTAGAAGCTATGATTGATCAAACCCATTGTTAATCATCTAGGTTATGTTACTTGATTCCACTGTAAATTTTATCATAGTTCCTTGTGTTGTGATTGCTTGCCCATCATTGCATTTGTCTGGTCTAACTTGATGAGGGGCTTTGATCAGTGGCCAGACCTTTCAACCTTGCAAAAAGAGGATCAGAGAGGTTTTGTTTGCCTTCCATGTGTTTGCTGCAAATCCTGATCCTTAGTGGCCTCATACTTGATGACTCAATTTTGGGACATCCCCTCAGTTGAACTTCCTTCAAACTTGGCATAAGGTCATGCATTTGTTCAGGCAGAGAATTCAACTTCTGACAGTAGTTGATTGTTAACAAAGTGAGTTTTGATGCTGCAAATCCACCCTTGGGAAATGATGTGAAATTTGGACAGTGCCTTATGCGCAAGGAATGCAGGGACTTCAAATTTGGACGGTTTGTATCTGATTCTGAAACAGTAAGTGCTTCAAGATTTTTACATCCCCATATATCCAAAGACTTGATGTTGGGGAAGAGATCTAAAGGCAAGAACACGAGTGAGTCACAGCTACCATGCAAGAACAATGATGTCAGTGATTGGTGACACCGAGGTGAGTGTACTTGGAATTCTAGACTCTCACAATTCTGAATGTTCAACACGCGCAGAGATGGAGAATTCGGAAGTGAACAGAGTAGACGTTTACAATCTCTGATTACAAGTAATGCCAAAGATGGAAGGTTATCTGGTAAATCCCCACTCAGTTTGGGACAGTTTCCAATATGAAACTCTCTAAGATGAAATAAAGCTTTACTTCCTGCATTTTCAGCATTAGGATACCATTTCTCCCATAATGGCATAGACTCAATCCTTAGAATTTCTAGTGCAGGAAAGTAATCACTTACATAAGAGGTTCTATTTCCAAGAAACTCAGATCCCACACTCACTAGTCCCTCAAATTTACTGATCTGGAGCTCTTTCAACATTGGAAGTTGTCCAAGGGGAGGCAGCTTGTAGCAATATTTACAGCCATTAAGCATTAAGGACACCAGATTGTAGAAGGATTGATCCCCCAACCACTCTGGAAATTCTGTTCCTGGATAGTCATAGATATCCAGCTTCTTCAAATTTGTATGTGGTTGCAGGCTGTTCAGTATGGTTTTTTCTTTCTGAGAGTTCTCAGTTTCACCATTCCCACACCAGTCCAAAGACAACTTTTCAAGACCATGCTTTTCCTTCAACTTTGCCTTTTCACAATCCTTGATACTAACAATGTGTTCTAGGCAATGAATGAACAATCCTCCATGTAAGCATGATAACTCACCCAATTCACCGAGGGAAGATCCACACCCCTTTCCCACAAAAAAGTCACTCAAATTTTGGAGGCTGTTTAACTCATTGATTTGCAATGGCATCCACCTTAAACTTGTTCCTCTAATATCCAAATGGCGCAAGTTAACAAGCTTATGAATACTTGCTGGCAGTTCAATAAGATTGTGACATCCAACTAGCTTGAGAGTTTGTAAATTGAACAAGCTGCAGATGGATTCGGGTAACCTCACAATCTCAGTATCAGCCACTTCCAGATAGCGGAGATGCTTTAGTTCACCTACTGAATTAGGTAAGCTATAGATATGTGTACCTACCAAAGATAACACCCTTAAGCACCTTAACTTTGTTAACAGATCATTTGGCATGTTGTTGTACAAATCAATGGATGTACCTACTGGTCTTATTTGCAGAAAAGTGCGTAAGCAATTTGCTTTGCTAACATCTTTCAGGTTTACGTATGAGGAACTATCTGCAATAATGTGTGACAAATGGCGAGTTCTTTCTTTGATTTCATTAGAATTGCTACATTCCATTCTGATAGAAAATGTTCCTGACACAAACTGAGCCAAATCATTTACAAGGTGATGCATTAGAAAACATGACTTGCCACGCCTTGATTGCTGGAAAAATGATCTAGATACCAGTTCACTGAAGTACTCATTGCCAACTTCTTCAATTCTTCTATGTCTTTTGGATTGTTGGAGAAAACCCTCTGCCATCCACAACAAAACCAGGTTCTCCTTCTCAAATTCATAATCTTTTGGGAAAATTGCACAATAAGCAAAACATCTCTTCAAATGTGATGGGAGATAATGGTAGCTTAATCTTAAAGCCGGAAGAATGTTACTCTCAGAATATTGCAAATCCCACATCTCACTGTCCAGTACTTTACACCATTCTTGTCTATCACTTTTACACCTCAAAAGTCCTGCAAGTGTTTTCACAGCCAAAGGCAAACCTTTGCACTTCCTCACTATTTCTCTCCCAACTTTGTCTAAACTTTGATGCAATTGCAAACTTGAATCACCATAATCAAATGCATGTTTTGAAAATAAATTCCAGGAATCTTCATTGGACAACTCTCTGAGATTATAGGGTGAAACAGTCTGCATGATGGATGCAACACACCAACTTCGAGTAGTTACAATAATCTTACTTCCATGTTCCCCTGCATGCTTAAATGGACTCCTGAACTTGTCCCAATTGTCATAATTTTCATTCCACACGTCATCCAACACAAACAAAAACTTTTTCTTCATTACATGCATTTTGAGATCCCTCTGCAGAAAATTTAAATCCTCAACGTCACAACTACAAGACGTGACAGCCTCCAAAAGGGTTTTTGTAATCTTACAAATGTCAAATTCCTCAGAGACATAAATCCAGGCTTTGAGATCAAATTCCTTCTGCACTCTTTGATCATTGTATATCAGTTGAGCTAAGGTGGTTTTTCCAATTCCTCCCATTCCAACAATGGGAATAACACCTATTTTCTCATCATGAGTCAACACCAAGTCAACCAAGAATTCTTTATCATTATCTCTTCCGAAAACATCAGATGCTTCCATTACAGATGAGGTTGGAGTCTTGTGTGCCATTTTGATTTCCTTACCCACTTTTAGATCAAGCACTTCTTTCTGTCTCATGATAAACTCTAATCTCTCATGAACATCTTCAATTTTCTCTTCAACCCCTTTACAATAAAAACTCATATGACCAGAGTGGAGCATGTTTACCTGTTTTGCCTTGATCTTTGCATCAGTGTAGATCTCATCAAGTAGGTCCTCAGCAGCAAAGGCCACATCTTTGAGTTCCTCAAGCCACTCCTTCACCGCCCCATTTTTCATTTGCTTTTCCTCAGCATCATTGAGAACAACATTGACTGACAGCAAGATGATTTTCAACCTTTTGAGCAACTTCTCACAGTTTTTGTTCTTGAAGAAGTTGACAACCTCAGTGGAAGCTATCCTGTCAAGCAACACGTTGAAAATAGCTCCCATTAATGGTCCAGCGACAAGTTCCATAGCCATGTAGTGTGTGTTCCAAGATTATAGATTTTTGGTGTATGGTAAAGTGGAGTAACTGCTGTAATTATGTTGCTTGCTTGGCTTTGCAGTGTTGAGAGATCGTAGAGTTGAATGATCATTTGAAGTCAATGTTGGTGTTCTGCAGCTGGCAACCACTCCAAAAAGTTTAAGGAATCTCTGAATTACGTGGAATCCCTTTTCTACAAAGCATAAATGTTGGATAAGGCTAATTAGCCAGTAGCTTATTTAAATAACTTCAAAGTTACTTTTACAAAAATATGTACTTAACAAAATATTTTAAACTAATTTATTTTATTTTAAGAATTTTTATTATTATTATTATGTTTTAATGTGTATCTTTTTTATTCTTTTTTAATTTTTGTAGTTTATTTTCATTTTATAGAAATGATTACTTATAATAAAAATTTATTTTTTAAAAATAAATAAAACACTAAAATATAATAAATATATAATCATATAATAAATTATGTAAATTATTAATTTTTACCTTATTTTCCCTTTAACAACTAGTTTGTTAAATACTTATAATTTAATAAGTTAATTTTGAGATAAATAGTTCCTACAATAAATATAACATATTTTATTTTTAATATAATAAAAAATTACAATTTTAATATAAAAATGTAATTTAATTAATTTTGTTTAAACTCTAATAATGATTAAAATAATGAAATGCATATATAGTATTTAGTAATTAATAAAATTCAAAATTTATATGAACATTGAATTTCTTTACACTAAAAATAAAACAAGTAAAGAAAATATTATATTTAACATTTTATTTGCTATTATTTTTAAGTTAAAAGTATATTTTCTTGTTAGTGTCCAATAAATGACATGTTAAGTATCATTATGAATTTTGATATCTCATTTATTTATTCAGATACTTTAACTTATGCAGACATTCTAAAGTTTATCAATCATTTATTATCACATAAAATTTATTAAAAGGAAATAAAAGAATATAAAGCATACGAAACCACACCAAATTCATGTAAAACTTATAATTTAGGAGACAAAGACAAACTATACCTATTATGAAAAAAATCTAAATAAATATATTGAGGTAAACCATCAAACCACCTATATTGTTCTCTATAAATGAAAGCTAAATTAGTTAATTTATCAGCGCAATGATTTCTTTCACGAAAAACATGAGAAACTTTAATTTATATATGTACAGAAATATAAGCACTGACGTTGTCTCCCTCTAAGATTCCAAGGAACCTCTTGTTGATTCGAAAAACCATGACAAATTAAAAAAGAAACACTTTCCAACCAAATCCCTAACATGTTCTAAAGCATTATCTCTCCCATAAATTCAACATAAATATAAGTTTGTATCCCTAAAAAAGTTGTAAAACTACCCACATATTTACTCCGACTTTTTCTAAAAATACCAGCACATGAAGTCAAACCACGACAAACCCTAGCTACATCATCAGTATTCACCTTAAGCTAATTAGCATGATGAAACTTGTCATATTATGTCCACAAATGAAATCATCCTATCCTCCCTAGTTTGAATATTGAAAAGTTTTAGCATAAAAAAATCAAAGAGAATAGTACTCCTTAATTTGAAAAATAGCATAAGAAAACATAATTGGATCCTGGAATCTACTATAATTTCTCATCCTCTAAATCATCCAAATAAGTGCAATAATGACAACCACTTTAATCACTTTAAGCAAAGGACTACAAGGAGGCTTCATAAAGTGAACAACCAAATCTAAAGAAGAAAATTATAAATCTTGAAAAACTTATTTCAACCATTACCGCAAATGTTTAGTAATATAACAATGAAAGAACAAATGATATAAAGATTCAACATTATTACCACACAAAGAACACATAGCATAAAATCATTCCTTTTTCCTGAACTTTCAAATCAATAGGAAAGAGATCATATAATAATTTCCAAATAACCAGAGGTTTAGCTGGTGGCACCTCATCCAACCAAATCAAGTTCACCCAATCTACATGTTCCATAATAGAAAAGAAAAGTTTTTTTGTAACTTTTTGAGAAAACACACCAGTATCATCTATAGTTCAATTAGGCACATATTCACCCTCATTAACCATTAAAAAAGAAAAGTCATATAAACTAGCAACAAAAGAAGGAAAGTTCCAATAAGTAGATGTCTAGGGTGAACTAACAACAACGTTTAATCTTACTCTCTCAGAATAAGTAATTCTAGCCAACTTAAATATGCAAATGTCAGAACACTAACGATTATTTCAAATATTAATACAATCACCCTTACATAGTGTCCAAAGACTATTTTCCAAAACAACATTATATGCATCCTTAATACCACGCCAAATTGAAGACAATTAAAAGAACATATATTTATGATATTTATACTTAAAAAATCGAATACAAATGAATTTAGTCCAAGTCATTTTGCTATAAGTAAATTCTCAAACTAAATCTAACAGATAAGTTTTATTCTCTAATTGAATATTAGTAACCAACAAATAACCATTCAACTTAGAACCACACAAGATGGACCATTTAACAGTGAGTAGTTCTCATTTCTATGTATCTCTCGTTCATACAAAATTTCTAATCTATTGATCCACCTCAAGAAGAAGCTTAATAGGTCATTTATAAACTTGAAAGCTATAAGACTATAATCCAACAATTATTGAATTTACTAGCTAAGTTCTTTCCATCATAATAAGCAACTTCTATTTCTAAGAAGTAAACTTATTATGAATCTTATCAACCAAAGGTTAAAAAACAGTGCTTTGGGAACTCCTAAAAATATTAACACTTCCAAATGCGTAAAAAGAAGAGATCCTTGATTGCAAGAAAGAAGTCTTTTAAGATGTTGATTTAATTGATTCAGATGTTCCTATTTGTGCAAATTTGCGTCACTTAGGTCCCTATATTTTGAAGTAGGTCAATTTGGTCCCTATTTATGAAAAATTGAAGCAATACAATCCCTACCATTAAATTTTGTGGACATCGTCAAAATTGTTGCTTGGTGGCTAGATGAGGTTGCATTTCATTTGACAAGTACGTGTCACATGTCATCCCCTTCCCCACCCAAAATTAGGGTTTGCCAGATTGGGGAAAAAGAACTTGCGCCGTCAGGAAGTCTCTGCGCGAGAGAAGGAATTTCGATGATGGAGATAAGGTAGTCACTCATAGTGCTTGGTTGGTTGTAGGTTTAGTTGCGCGATTGGGGTTTCTTCTTCATGGCGGCGCGATTCCTGGAGGGTGATTGTTGGGTCACTCTATTGTTTGGTTGTCTTCTTAGGTTTTCCTTTCTTTGCAGATACGAGGCTGAAGCTCGTGGTGGTGGCCTCTTGCAGATGGCGATTCAGAGTTCGAAGGGTTTCTTCGAATTGGGTCTCTATGTGTGTAATGGTCGTTGGTCCTTTGGTTTTTCTGAGTGCAGGTGGTGAGGATGGCGACACGAAGCGTCAATGGAAGATGGCAATGGTTGTGCGTGAATGAAGAAGCGGCGCTGCTCATGGTGGTGGTCCGATGCGAGCTTGGAGGATGATAAGGTGTTGATGGCGACCTCGCGATAATGGTCTACGTGAGTGAGGCTCGAAGCTTGCAAGATTTTGGGTCGTGGTGGCGGAGTGATGTGGCGGCGTTGTGGTGGTTTTGTTGGAGAAGATGAAGGTGTGAGATGGGGGTTATGCGACGACGGCTTGGGTGTTGATGATGAGTTGGAGAGGACGGCTGCCAGTGAGGATGGCGGTGACGGTGCTGGATGATGCGGCGGCTAGGGTTTCTTGGAGAGAAATTAGGGTTTGTCTGGAGATGGTGATGGTGACGTGTCAGGATGGTGATGTGGCAGGAACTTTTTTAAACTTTTTTTAAATTAGAAAATCATTTAAGTCCACCTCAGGCAACAATTTTGTTGTCGTCCACATAATTTAACGACAAGGACTGTATTGTTAGCAAAAAATTAAAGACAGAGTTTTGATGATGTACAGAATTGCACAACACATGATCCAAGAAGACAAATTGAAGATCTCTTATAATGGAAAGCTTTTGTAATAATATTAGTTGATGTATTAATGCTCAAATATGTAATAGGGGTTGATTCTTGTACTCTCTATATGATAAATTGCTGTTGAGAATCAAACACAAGCGGTTTTAATCGATTAAACCTAGTTTTAATCGATTAAAACGAGGCTAGAACTGAAAACCCAAATGGCTCTGGAATAATCGATTAACACTAGCTTTAATCGATTAATTAATCGATTAAAATCTGGATTAATCGATTAACACTAGTCGTTGGAGGTTTCAGGTTTGAAAAACTAGCCGTTGTACTCATTTTAATCAATTAATACTAATATTAATCAATTAAATGCGTTAAATGGCCAGTTTTCGTAAAATGGAAGAGTATTGGTCTGAGTCTATAAATTGGCTCACTATTTCTTTCAAAAACAACTCTTCCCTTGTGCTTAAAACATCTAATACCATTGAGAACATAGTGTTTGTACTGAAGCTAAAGAAACTCTTGTCTGTAAAGCTGAGAAGTGCTACTGCGGTGACAGAGGAATAGCTTGATCATCCTTGGTGCATCTGAGGAAGTGCTTGGAAGAGAATCATCCTTCGTGAAGTATTCGAAGGAGGTGGTCATCCTTTGTGAAGACTCAAAGGAGGTGTAAGTTCATCTCTTGTGGTTTCAAGAGAGGTGGTATTCTAAACTCTTACAAATTATTTTTCTTTTTGATTAATATTTGTAACTGTTTTGTGATGGTGAAAAAGGTTTATATTGGTTTTAAGATAAGCGACTGGACGTAGGATCTTTGTGATCTGAACCAGGATAAAATCACTTGTGCAATTTTTCTCTCTTCCTTACTCTATTAAATTCAGTTTAATTATCTGCTTTGTAAGTGAAATTGAGAAAAATATTAAGAGGCACGAAAAAGGCATATAACCAATTCACCCCCCCTCTTGGTTTGTTATCCCACGCTAATTATTCCGTTGCAGCGATTCTAACATGTATTGCTTTAATTTTTCATAAATAGAGATCAAATTGAACTATTTCAAAATACTGGGACCTAAGTGATGCAAAACTGTATAAATAGGGACCTCCGAATCAATTAAGTCAAAAATATTTAACAAATGAAACAGAAACATCAACAATATAAAAAGTGACTTTTATTAGGACTCACCCATTAAAGAGAGAAAATGTCATATTCATGGAAGAAAAATTTTAAATGTTGAAGTGTTGTAGTATACTATCTTCTCTATAAAAAAACAAATATAAATTGTATCTCTATGGGACCAACAATGAAAAGCACAAGCTTATTAGAAATAAGCTCTAAAATACTCTTTCTTAATATCTCTTCAATAAATAAAAAAGAATCCCCTTGTCTAACCCTCACTTTCAGAGTTGAAGTAATCAACTAAACCACTATTAATCCCAATAGTTAATTTATCAAATTAAAAAGTACTGTTTACAGCATAGCTTCTAAAGTAATTTTACCAAATAAATATTTGAGGTTAACGAACATCATTGGCGTTCTTATTGCACAATAAACCCATGAAACTCTATTATAAAAAGGATCGCTAAACATTTTCAATGACACATTTTTCTTTCTTTCTTCTCAATGATATATTTAATTTAAAGAAAATAAATAAAAAAAAGTTATGTAATTTAAATGATTTGATACAAAACAAAATTTATAAAAAAACAATTTCAATTTTTTTTTTACCAAAAATGAAAGGATAAATAATTAATTAATTTGATAATTAAGTGGGTAAAGTACTATCAATGTAGTTTTAAAAATTAGGTTACATATTAATTTTAGTTTCTAATATGTAGAAGGTTAGGCAATTGAGTACTGATAAGTTTGTGAGGTTATTATTATACTAAAATATATATTTAAATAAGTTGTAAGTTCTTTTAAATTTAGATATTTTTGTTTAAATTTTTATTAAACTTTTTTAGTACATAAAGTATTCAAAACTTTTAAATTTTATAATTGAACAGTTTAATTTCTTTTTAATGGAGTGTTAATATTGGTTATCTTGATAACATGATTTTTATTTTATTATGTTATCTTTGTTCACTTTTTTCTACATAATATTGTTTTATATTCATTAATAAAATCTTATAATTTTTAATACATGGAAATAACTAAGGAAGATGATAAAATGAAATAAAAAACATTTTATTAAAATAATAAGTATAAATTATAGAAAGTCAATTGAAAAATATAATTTTTTAAATATTTAATAAATCAAAAAATGAAAAAAAAAATCAATAAAAATATCTAAATTTATGAAGATTTAAAACTTAACTAAATTTAAAATATTTTTAAAAGAAAATTTTGACAATATAAGGGAAGCCGATTTTGTTATTAAGTTATAATGTTAAGAGCACTTTCAACTGTTTATACATTTAATGACTGAATTATATTTTACATTCTTTCGTATAGACTAAACTCACAATGGGTCACGGATGAAATTTCTCATATATATATATATATATATATATATATATATATATATATATATATATATATGGAGACTTGAAAAATACTTAATAAAGTAATCAAAAGTGTGCTTATATCATTTGTCGATTTTTAATTTTAATTTATGCTTTTCAGGTTTTAGTTATTGATAATTCAATCATGTTCTTTGAAATTTTGTTTTAATTTTAACAAGTTTCTCAATATATTCATTAAATAAGTTTAATTATACATTAAAGAAATATGTTCATATATTCATTAAATAAGTCTCTAAATATAATAATTCATCCAAATAACTATGTGGTTTCATAGACATGTATATCATGTTAATTACTATCGCCAAATTTAAATCTTTAATTCTATTCATAACTTCATATTTTAAAAATTTAATTTATAATAATAAATTAATGTATTTACACCTCTTTACCATTGCATCAATTTAATTACCATTACATATACTATACACAAATCTATTTATAACTAGATATTTCACAAATAATTCAACCATCTTCATTAATTATTTAACTTTTTTTTCATATTATTAACTGTTTTCATATTATAAATTTACATTACATTACATTATATATATATATATATATATATATATATATATATATATATATATATATATATATATATTAGACGGATATAATTTGTTTTTATTATAAAGTGTTAGATTAATACTTGACACATAATCTTTTTAATTATAAAACTAATTATATTTTTTTTTTGCCAAACTTATAAATCCGTTATATATGGCTCTCCTGCCTCCAATGTTGAGTGTGTGGTTTTCAATATGATTACAAATCATATAAATAGCGATTTGCATAATTATATAATATTATAAAAAAGTATTTTAATACTTAAAAGGTGATGATAAAATGTGTATAAATCTAAAAAATAATTATACTTTATGGAGAAACAAGATGAACTCTAATAATTTGTTAACAAAGAAACAAAACAACAATTTTCTTTTGTCAATGTCGAAAACACAGCATGGCATGTCGACATCCAACAATCTTAATCTGCTTTATAAAAGCTACACCATTCAAACAACAATATTCTTTACAAGGAAACAATCATCCTAACAATTATTAATTAATGAGTTAAAAATGCTTTCTATCTTCAAATTATTTTTATATGATAAATAAAATTCTATAATAATTTATAATATAACTTGTAATTTGTTAAAGAAAATGACTTACACATATAATTTAATTTAAAAAAAACGCACTTTTTAAAAATAACTTGAAATCTAAAAATATATTTAACTTCTAAATAATTAATCCTCATGTTTTGTCATTATTGAAAAAATGGTGCATGGCATGTTGGCGTCCAACCATGTGTACTCTTCGGTCTGAATCGTTACCCTATTTGTGTGCTATAACAACAGTTTTTGTATTTCTTTTTCCGTAAATTAGATCTAAATTAACTAATAATTAATTCTAGAGATAAATTAGAAACTAATTTAAATAATTGTTATAGTAATTAATTATTTTTAATTACTAAAATTGATTGTTATTTAACTATTATCTTGTAGTGATATCTTTTTAAATATTTTTTGAAATGTGTTCAAAGTACGTCCACGTTTTACGTGACAAAACGAATGCCACGATGGTGTTTTCTATAATCTTTGTCTTTTACAACTTTTAATTAGCATTTTGGCCACCTGTAAGATATATCATCGTGTTACTAATATATTAACCACATTATACTTACTATATCATAATTAAGACCACTGTTCACAATACTAGCACAATGGTAATAAACATATTCAATATCTAACTTATTAAAAAACCTTCTTCACAAACATTCTTAAGAAATATATAAACTAATTTTTTAAGAAATATCACATATTAATCATTAAATATATATACAAGTTAATTTTGTTTATAAAAAACCTTTTATTTTATAATATTTTTTATTACAAAGAAGATTTAAACTCTTTGGTTGTCCCTATTTATGGAGAGTTTTCCCATTTTCATCCCCTTCTTATTAGAATCTTTATAAGTGTTAATTTAAATCAATTGAGTCTCTGTCGTTAAATTAGCTTAACAATGTTAACTTTTTGATGAACTGGAATGTTGACATGGCTAGTTTTTGTCACATCACTCTTGTCACGTCAGTGTCATCTTCCTCAAGAAGAGAGCACCATCTTCCTCAACAACAAAACACCATCTTCCTCAACAACAGAGCACCGTGTCAGACACTTGAACCCACTTTAGCATAAACACTAAAATTAAATTGCATAACATTGGCAGCTGCACAAAGGGATGAAGCAATTTGTCTACCATGTTATCCACCCAATATTAACAACATAACACTCACCAACCAATTCTACTTGAAATTGTAAAGACTGAACTTTTACAGATATCTTCATTCCACTGAATGACAAGGAAAAACTTAGTTGGGCCAAAATAACAGCAAATGAAGATCAAAATATACTCTACTCAGAAACAACATCTAACGAATGTCATATTGCTACAACTTTAAAATCTCAGTCCAAAATAATAAACACAATAGATTGTCAAGCATCATAACTCAGTCTAACACAAAATAAAGTAATTCCCAAAGTCATTTTCATTTTCGATTTGCACCGTAGTGTTACGTTGTGAGTTCCATGGTCAAGAACAAAAAATTTGAACAAAACAATCTAATAATAGTAGAATACAAGGAGTGGAAAGTTCATCACCAACATGAACAAAAACCTGGTGGTGGTAACAGGTCGGATTGATCTCGTTAAAGTAAAGAAAAAACTTAAGAAGAAAACGGGAAAGAGAGTGGAGATTGTGCGTAACGAGGATGAAGAAGAGGCAAAAGATGAATCACGTATCTGATAAACTTGTGGTAACACAGAAACCCATCATCTATCACCACCTTCAACAACTACTAGAAAGAATCCAGATTCATGGCCGTGATACATGCCATCTCCGGACTGCCACAACGCCTCCTTCTCCTCCTATCATTGTTTCTTCTTTGAAACAATTTCACCACCTTGAAACCATCTACCACCGCAAGTCAGAAAATCAATCAACCAAGAAATCCAAAATCGCATAACCTCTCTTGTCGTCATTTAAACACCACCAAGCCAACAAACATTCAAGCAACCACTATGAGTGTTCTCGCACCACCACGATCCAGGAACCTACAAACAAACGATCCTCTTGCGAACCAGATGCCAAGAACCCTAATCGCAACCCCTTCTAAGGCGTTCAACCTCTACTATGAGAGGATCCCCTCATCCAGAAACGCACCTCGCAACGAACAACCACCCCTCTGTCGCGACGCAGAAGCGCTCCAGTGCCGCTATCACCAAATTGCTCAACCACCCTAAATCCCATTTCGAAATCCCTATTAGGGTTTATGCTATTCAGGAAGATGACGTTGACGTGGCAATAGTGATGAGGCAAAAATTGGCCACGTCAACGTTCCAACTCATAAAAAAGTTAACACTGTTAAGCTAATTTAACAGTAGAGGCTTAATTGATTCAAATTAGCACTTATAAGGACTCAATTGAAAATTCTAATAAGAAGGGAATCAAAATGTAAAAACCTCCCATAAATAGGAACAACTAAAGGGTTTAAACCTTATAAAAAAACATCACTCGAAAAATGGTTTTAATAAAGGTTAAAAAACACTTTTAATGATGGTTTCTGAAACTGACATTGTTTAAACCCTTATTAAGATCTAAGATTTTTAATTAAAATTGTCCATTAAATTGTTCTTGTATGTTTCTTATATGACGTTGATTATAAAGAGAATTTTCATTGCATGTTTACATATAATTTTAATTAATGTTGTATTGCAAAAACATATACTACAGCAAAATTACCAATTCCTAAAGTCAATTTCAATATGCTCAACAAAATAATTAATACAAAAAATTAAAATATATTTTAAAACTAAATAAAGTGGGTCATTTTTCACAATGTAAGCCAAATTTAAAACATTAGCAAAACAAAAATATAAAGAACACGAGATAACCCATCAAAATGAAGATAATAAGATGGATTGAGGACATTGATGGTGATAATACAAATTAAATTGAAACAAGTTGGTAATAGTGCAATCAATGGAGTTTTCATAGGCGAGCAGTTTAAACCATTAATGGATATAATGGATAGTAACGCAACAACAATGGACACTTTTTGCCCATGATAGCACATGTCATTATATAAAATTGAAAGAGGAAATATGAAGACTTTCTTAGTATATACAAGTGAGTACAAATTTCATATTACAAGTTGATTTTGTGAAGTTGAGTTAGATTTAAATTTACTTCTTAACATAGTATCAAAGTCATAGTTTAAAATATATCCTAACAAAATTTGTTGTTAGATAACTATTCTTCCAACTGTTATTGGGTTGGACCATCCATTAATATCTAGTTCCACGCGTGACATGTATATATCTCAACATGAGAGGGTTGTGTTGGAAGTCTCACCTCAACTAACGATAAGGTGATTTTATATTATATAAGTGGATGCGAATTTCACCTTATTAATATAAAATTGGATTACACTTAAAATTTATTTCTTAACATAAATAAAGTGTTCACAATGAATTTTATGAATATAATGATTATATAACAAAGATAAAAAAAATATTATATAATATATATAACAATGATTAAAAATTATTATTATAATATAAATATGTCAATATTATGACAAATAAAATAATTATATATATATATATATATATATATATATATATANTATATATATATATATATATATATATATATATATATATAAAGAAGTTCCAATTCAAAATGAATAATTGAGATAATAAAAACAAAGTTAATTGAGTAGAGGAATAATAAATAAAAATTCTTATTATACGATAAGTAAATTTTCAATGACAATTAGTCTTTGTTTTTTTAAATTATGGTCTAGATTAAATAAACTTTTTTAATTCAAATTTATTCTATTAGGATTAATTAAACTTTAACTAAAATTATTGATTAAAATAAGCTTTTAAAGCCTTGGTAGAAATGGTATGATTTAGATAGACGAGTTTAACTAAATAGTTTAGTTTTTTGAATTGCATTAGATGATCTCATATATATATATATACATGAGCTGAGTTTTAATATAATGTAATGCATAAACATTTCTTCAACATTCTAACTTGTGTTTGGTGTAATTGAGGTATAAGGAAGCTCATAAGTTGTGTATAGATGATATAAAGATGATTATTTAATGGATCTAAAATGTCATATTTTGGTGTAGAAAATCCAGCATAGAAGATACTCTAAGGTAATAGATTTTGTGATTTTATGGTGACTGTGAGAAATTGAGATTATAAGTTTAATGGAGAAATAAAGTATTTTCTTACATTGAAAAGAGAAGTTGATTCATGAATAATCTAGTTAGTGTATTATTAGAAACGTCGTATGGATAAATTTGTTTACTTTGGGAACCACTAAACTTTTTTAATACTTTGAAGACCCATTGGACCGTCTAGCGTGTTAGACCTTCTGCAAATAAAATTTGTTACTTTGGAGTATCTTTTATGCTGGATTTTCTACACCAAAACATGACATTTTAGATCATCTAAACTCACTGAATCCTTTGTAACAAAGTCTGTTTATATTTCTTTCTTATTGAACATTTATATGGGAATCTATCAACATGGATTGTTGATAGTTATGAAATCTTTGTGACCAAATTGGTTACTTTTTGGATCAAATGAATCAAAAACTCAAAGTTTTCATTTTTAAGAAACAAATTTGGTCCATCAAAGACTACTATAAAAAGAGGTCCAACAATGCTCATCAACTCATTACCCACCATGACTCATCACCTCATCACTAACCACTACACATCATACCATATTTTATTTGTAATTCGTTTAATTGTTTTTCGCATGGAAGGTTAAACCTTTTAGGTTGATTATCTTGTGATTTTATAGCTAATTCATAGGTTATGTGCAATTAAAGCATTTTGAAAATTTCAAAACTAAAGTCTATTTCATTTATTCTTTTCTGAAATCTAATTTCTACTATTAGGATTATTTTATAACATTTATTGCTAATTCAATTTTATTCTCTAATTAGATTCTTGTTAGCTTGCTTAATTCTAATAACATTTTTTTTGCTTAAGTCAAGAGGTAAAATAATAAAATATCACACATACATGCTTAGAACAAATTTTGATTGTGGTATAAAACATAATTTGATACAAATCAAATCATGTCATATGTAAAGGATCTAATTTATCCCATTTATCGCAAGTTATATGACTAGACAGAAACAAACATTGCTTAATTTATGCTTTGCCTAACACACACAAGCGTTGTGCACATGCATAATCCGATAAGTTGTTGTGTATAATGACACAAACGAGTATGCCCAGTTAAATGAAATTTTGCTTGAGCAAATGATAAATATACTTGTGTAACAAACAAAAACCTGGATAATTTCATAGTACATGTCGAACTTTAACAAATTCCTATTCTTTGCTTGGAGAAATGTACACTTCTTCGTTCTTTCAAGAAGATCTTACAACTCTTTGTTAACATCAAAGACCTCTTGAAGAATGTATTAAAAGCTACTTTATGTAAGCAAGCTCTCCAGAAATGACAAGATGCTAATGCTACAAAGTTAGACAATTGTGTCAGGCCATGCACTTTGCTTAAAAGTGGAAACAAGCCACATATCTAAACTAAAGAAGCCACACACATTCAATGTTATGACAAGAACATTTAATTTGCCTTGTAGTGTCTAAGCAATTAGCAAAAAGAAGAAGATGGACATCTTGCTTTAATAAAGAGTTTTGATGATAATGATTCAGGGAGAAGTGTTGAAGATTTAAAGAATGCTTGAATTCAAAAGATATTGAAGACTGAATAATTTAGTTGTTAATGTGTTGTAATTATGTATTTTATTTAAATTAGTAGATCAAGAGTCAATAGGCAAATCCCAAGCAGTAGAACACTCAGGAAAGTTTTATTTTTCATAAAAATCTCTATGAATTAATTTCAGCCTTTTAGAAAAGCCTCTTAAAAAATTGATTACCACTTATGATAATCGATTATCACAGAGAGAAAATAATTTTTGAAATAGTTTTTGGAATAATCGATTATTACTTATGATAATTGATTATTAGTGCCAATTATGAATAAACTCTTTAGTTTTCTAACTTAATTTTCAAATTAAGGGTTAAGGGTCTATATATAGTTTCTCTAAACCTAATTTTAAACTTTTCACTTAGAGGTTTAAGAGCTCTGTGCTAGAGAAACTCTCTGTGTTCTAGGAAAAAGGGATTTGAAAAACCTAGTGTGAGTAGAGTGAGAACTTTCGCTAAGCGTGTCATGTGATTGAGTGTTATTGTTGTTGCGAGGAAAATTGTTCATCATTTGTATGTCGAAGGAGATGTTGTTTATCTTTTTTGTGTTAAAGGAAGTGTTTTCTAAACTTAACTTTATTCTCTATTATTGTTGATAGGGGGAGCACTGTGTTAGTTGAACCCAATCCCTATGATGTTGATTTTTGATGATGACAACACATTGATAATAAAAACACATGAATGTGTATTGTGTTATATGTTGAATGTGTACATGCTTACTGTAACGTATATTGTGTTTGTCAAATTTGTTGGACATATTGTGTTGATTGATGCATACATTATTGTGTTGGTGAAGTAATTATATCTGTGTATACACAATGTATGCTTTGGTGATATGAAAACCACATGCACAAAAATATATTTGCATGACTTAATTGATTACAGTGTTATGATAATCAAATAAGGTCATCAGACAACTTGAGTTTTAAACTGTGGCAAAACAACTAGTTTTGAATCGATTACCTTAGTTGGTGAATCAATTAAAACTCGTGTGTTTGCAGATATCTTTTTCAAATGTGTTGTGATGAGTTTTTAGAAAGAAAATTTTTCAAAATTCTTCTAAGTGTTAAAGCTTAATCAATTACATGCTTTATGTATTCAATTAAGTCTGTTATAATTTGAAAACTGACTTATGCTTGTCATAACTGCTATAACGGTCATATTTTTAAATGTGTTTGACTAAGCATTTAATGAAAATCGATTGCATTAATTGAACATTCAATTATGTGCATTGACTGCTATATTTCTGTTACATGTGTTTAATGTAACCGATTACATTAGTGTAGTAATCAATTGCTTTGTGTCAAGACTGATATAAGCTATATATTGACGTATTGTTTGATTTTCTGAACGATTGAACATAATTACATTTTCATATTTGATTGATTTTCATCTGAGAGGTTTCATAGATTGATCAAAAGCTCCAAGAATCAAGAATGAGAAGAGTTTGACAGATCTTGAAGCATTCTTGAGAAGCAATTTGACTGGACTGAATTGATTGATCATGTCTGCACAACTGAAGGTGCATCTTGTTTGATCAAGAAAGAAAACTTGCAATCTTGGATTTTCTATTTCCCTGTACGTGTGGTGTCAGGAATAAGAATGGTATACTTTTGACTTGGAGAGGGGAGATCTCAAAGGGTTGTTGCAACAAGAATGAAGTAGTTCTGTGTTGGGAGGTTTTGTTGTTCTATATTTGATTGAGAGTTTGTGAGTTGTTTACATTTTAGAGTTGCTCTATAAAGCCTTAGCTTTAATACTCTGATCATTATAGTTAATTACTCTCCAATCTAAGGTTGATTGGGAGAGTGACTGGATGTAGGCATTGAGGCCGAACTAGTATAAAAACTGAGTTTGAATTTCTTCTCCCTATCTCTTTACATTTGCACTTACATTTTTTATTGTCTTTAAATACATATTGTTTCATTGCACACAATTGCTTACGACATAAGAAAGTTTTCAAGAACATTATCATTTGCGAAAAATATTTAATAAGAAGATTTTATAAAACACCAATTCACCCCTCTCTTGGTGTTGAGAAACAAAGTCTAATTAGAGATATTAACAATCAATTCTAACAGTTATTGTAAGTTCTTGGTTATTTTTAATGTTTAGTTAGTCTCTGTTTAGAGATATTAACAATCAGACGTAGGGTCCTTTGATCCGAACTAGTATAAAATTTCTTGTGCAAATTCTCTCTTTACCTATACTCTTTAATTCTATTATTGTCATTGGTTTTATTTGTAAAATCAATTTATAAAAAGGGAAATTTTTTTAAAAGGCATAGTTTTTATTAAGTAAACCAATTCACCCCCTCTTGGTTTTTGTCTGCCTACAACATTCCGCCACGCACATTTTCTAACAATTGTTATCAGACTTGCTTTGACGGTTATTCAAAATTTTCAAAAATGGTTGGACAATTTCAAACCTTTGCAGAGGATGCTTCAATTGACAGACCTCCTTTGTTTATCGGGAAAAATTATGCTTTTTGGAAAGTAAGAATGCAAATATTTGTAGAGTCTGTTGATATAGATATTTGGGATGCTATTATTAGTGGTCATTTTGTTTCTACTATCACTGTTAATAATGTGTAGGAACCTAAGCCTTTTTAATAACGGATTGCAAATGAAAATACAGGGGCCCAATATGATTTTAGGGCCAAAAATATAATTTCATCTACTCTACTTTATATGTAGGAACTATTATAAATGGTCATTTTGTTCCTATTATCACTGTTAATAATGTGTAGGAACCTAGGCCTTTTTAATAACAAATTGCAAATGAAAATATAGGGGCTCAATATGATTTTAGGGCCAAAAATATATTTTCATCTACTCTACTTTATGTGTAGGAACTATTATAAATGGTCATTTTGTTCCTACTATCACTGTTAATAATGTGTAGGAACCTAAGCCTTTTTAATAACATATTGCAAATGAAAATATAGGGGCTCAATATAATTTTAGGGCCAAAAATATAATTTCATCTACTCTACTTTATGAGTTCTACAAAATTTTTGTGTGTAGGAGTGCTAAGGAAATGTGGGAAATTGTAAGAGTTACTCTTGAAGGCATAAATGATGTTAAACGTGCTCGAAAAAACTCCTTAATACAAGAATATGAGATGTTCCGAATGCAACAAGGAAAAACTATCTACGATGTGTAGAAACGTTTCACACACATTGTCAATCATCTCTTTGGGTTTGGTAAAAAGGCATGAACTACATGATATTTTTCAACAACTATTGAATGAATCAGAAAAGTTAGATATTGCTCATAGGAAATTAAAAAAGGATTTTATAGAGCAGCAATCAAAATTTGGAAAAACTCTTAGAAGAAAAAAAAATTGAAAAAAAATATCAAATATAGATTTGAAAGAAACTATAAATGTTGAATGTGAATCGTGTAAGAGTTGCATGTTTGTTATTGATATTTTTATTTTTGGTTGCCACTTATGAAAAAGCCTACACTTATGAAAAATAAAATAAAATAAAAGTGTTCTTAAAAGTAAGAACTAAATTAAAAGAACTTGTAGGGTATGAGTTGAAAAAGGAATTGCTTATTATTGGAACCCAAATGTTGTTACATGTTTTTATTGTATTTAAGAGAGACATACTTCTAATAAGTGTAAAATCATACATTTTAATGTTTAAAATGGAAAATATGCTTGAATTAGTAATTTTCCTATAACCTTAAAAGACCCAAATAAGATTTTGGGGACCAAAATTCTTTGTTTTGTTTTTCAGGTTAAAAATTTAAAATTAAGAAAGGCTTTATTGTCTCTTGGTAAATTTTATGAGCTTTGAAAAATGTTAGGAACATTAGATATGTTTTAAAGGATTAAGAATACTTGAAATTTGACTTTTCCAAAATTTACGTGTACATAATCGATTCTCAAGGATGATATTTGATTCCTAAAGTCTTAAAATGTTCATTTTATCTATAAAATACAAATTTGCCTATGGAATAATTGATTATCCCAAGTAATAATCGATTATCTTAAGTTTTAGACAGAAAAAAAAAAACGTATTGTCTTTAAATCTTAAGAATCGGTTTTAGATATAAAAGGTATTACTCTTCCAATAAAGAAAGATTATTTTAATCATTTAGGGGAAATATTAAATTTAGGGGGAGTAAACGTTTAATGATGTAAGGAGAGCTAAATTCTAATTGAATTAATGAATTTGGGGAGCATAAAGATTATATACTTTTTTTATTATGATAGAAAAGATGGAGAAATATTTGGATTGACTCTCTATGATCACTTGTATCTATTTGAGGAAGAGATATATGAATATGTTAATATCTTGTTATTTATCTCTATCAAGGATTGACTATTCTTTTCTCCTAAGTTGTTGATTAAGAATAAGACCTTCAAGAACAGGATATATCACAAGCCTTTGACAATTTTTGGATCATCATAAAAAATGCAGAGATTGTTAGAAAAAAAAAAGACGGGCATCTTACTTCAATAAATAGTTTTGATGATAATGATTCATGGAGAAGTGTTGAAGATTTAAAGAATTCTTGGATTCAAGAGGTACATTGAAGACTGAATAATTTAGTTATTGAAGTCTTGTAATTTTTGTATTTTATTTAAATTAGTATATCAAGAGTCAATAGGCAAATCACTCAGGAAAGTTTTATTTTTCATAAAATCCTCTAAGATAATCGATCATTACAATTAATTTCAATCTTTTAGAAAAGCTTATGGAATAATCAATTATCACTTATGATAAGCTATTATCATAGAGAGAAAATAATTTTTGAAATAGTTTTTGGAATAATCAATTATCACTTATGATAATTGACTATCGGTGGCAGCTGTAAATAGACTCTTCAATTTTCTGACCTAAATTTGAAATTAAAGGTTAAAGGTCTATATATAGTTTCTCTAAACCTAATTTCAAAAGAAATTTTCACTCAAAGGTTTAAGAGTTGTGTGCTAGAAAAACTCTCTGTGTTTTTTTGGAAAGGGCTTTGATAAAACCTAATGTGAGTAGATTGAGAACTTTTACTAAGTGTGTTTTATGATTGAGTGTTGTTGTTGTTATTGTTAGGAAAGTTGTTCCTCCTTTATGTGTCGAAGGAGATGTTGTTGATCTTTTGTGTGTCAAAGGAAATGCATTCTAACCTTAACTTTATTCTTTGTGATTCTATGTTCTTGGTTATTTATAATGTTTAGTTAATCTCTCTTTAAAGAGATTAACTATTGGACTTAGGGTCTTGTGATCCGAACTACTATAAAATTCCTTGTACAAATTCTCTCTTTCCCTATACTCTTTATTTTTATTATTGTTATCGATTATATTTGTAAAATCAATTTATAAAAGGGTAAAAATTTTAAAAGGCACAATTTTTATTAAGTAAACCAATTCACCCCTTCTTAGTTTTTGTCCGCCCATGAAACATTTCATTGTGCACATTTTCTAACAAAAGCTTGATCTGACTCAAGAAGATGCAGTAGCAAAACATGACCCTCACAACAGCTACGAAAGATTTACAATGACTCCTTTCTTCTAAGTCACATATATAGAATATATGGTTGAAGTAGAAAGAGAGACACTTAGGGATGATGATGATAGTCCTTAGATAAGAATATGAATAATATCTAAAGTTTCTAAACCTTGTAAGTGTAGGAAAGAACAATGTTACGTTCATTAGCAAACTAGTAAAGTGTTTTATCCTTGTCTACGTTGAAAGACATTGCCATCACTAGTTTGTGGACCTCTTGACTATTTGTTAAAGAATATTGGATGAGTTAGCTAGGATTTGCTGCACTCCAGATAATACTTGAGTTTTTATCTAAGGGTGACTAAGTGTTCAAACAATACTGACATATTAGGTAAGAGTAGTTACGCTTCAAAACAATACTTGACGAGTTGGTTAGGAGTGCATGATGCGAAAGAATACTCGGTTGTATCTTACAACATTAGCCTATATATATATATATATATATATATATATATATATATATATTGGAACTCAATCATTTGATTGAGAACTAGATGTATTTTGTGCTATAAGACAAATTGGTATAAAAACCTGAGAGTAAATTCTTCTCTTTCTCTTGTTAAAATTAAATGTCATTACATCTATGCTAACATAAAGAGTATTTTCTAATTTAAGTTCTAAAAAGCTTTTGACAAATCATCTATCTAGATATAAACTATCGTCTCACCATACATCAAGGAACGATAATTGCAAAAATAAAAAGAAAACTATAAAAGGTTTTAACACAATTCAACCCTTTCTTCATATGTTTTAACTTGTTTTCAAAGTTGGTGTCAAAGCTCAACCTCTAAAGTTTAAGTGGCTGACAATGTTTAAAGGAGAGATCTATACATTTGATATGGAAGGGCAATTTCCTTCTAAGGGAGCATCTCTCATAAGGTCATCAATGTTTGTAGTGAAAGATGAACCCTATTATAAGGACAAGATGGACATGTACATCAAGTCCACATATCATAAATTATAATTTGTTATAACCAAATGAGATATTGTCATCAAAGCTCCAAAAAAATACTACACATGAAAAGAATTTGGCTCCATACAACTAAATAATAAGGAAAGGCACACTTTTATTTATTCGTTGTTTAAAATTGAATAGAACAAAATTTGAAGGTAAAAAATTAGTCAATGAGATATAAACTCCTTGAAGATAAAATTTAAAGGGATAGAGATGTTTAACTCAAGAAAATTGCAACCCTCGTGTACCAATATAAGTTTTTTATCTTGATAGATGGTGAGACTGTGGATGACATGTTTGGAAGAATGTTGTTTCTTTTAAATAGGCTATAAACTCTGACAGAACTTCTCCAAGACTCATATTAACCTAAATATGCTAGATAGCATGTCAAATGTCTAGGAGAACAAGATAACAATCATTATAGAGACCCATGACATGAAGAAGCTAACATGGAATGAGCTTTTAGGAATATTGAGAATGCATATAAACAAAAGGAGGCCTCTTCATCGTTTAAATAAGGTTTAATGATAAAGTTACATTAAATTAGACAAACATAGAAAAAAAGGAATAAAAGCTCAAAAAGCTTTAGTGGAAGAAGACAACACTTTCAAAGTTAAGTTTGACAACTCAATTGATGAGGAAATATCTAGGTTGCCAAGAAAGTTTAAGAAAATGCTTAAACTAAAGGATCAAGAAAGTAGAAAATCTACCTAAATGAGGAAAGAAAATAATCAAAAAGTCGTACACTATGAATATAGATATCTAGGGCCCATGACAAGTTACCCGAAGTTGAAGAAGAAAAGTTTGAAGGATACATAAGATTACTAAAAGTTAAGCTCCAACTTTGAATCAAATGTAGAGAAGAAAAATTTGTCTCGTGGTAGACATAAAAAATATGGTACACTTTTACCTTAAATATTCTTCTTTTGAAATCTCTTCAAATTCATTAGATTCTTTACCATATGAAAATGATATGTTTTATGAAGATCTTCTTAAAAGATGTAATAAGATCCCTAAGCAACATTTATATTTTTTTAAGAAAAATAAAGTTTTATTTTCAAAAAATAAGTTCAAACCATATCTACTTTCATCTAATGAGAAGATGTCATGTCTTGAACAAACTCCGGACTCTTTTGATGCTTTGAAAATTAAAAACATGGAAGAGAAGTTACATATTCTAAACAAGTTTTTGAAAAATTTGCTGAGAGGTCAAAAGTTGTAAACCTTCTTTTTTCAAACGCAATACATACATAAAATAAGTTTGGCCTTGGCTATGATTTAAGAGGTAAAATGCATATTTATAAGCTTGATAAGCCTACTTGCATTCACATTGGTAACTCTAGGTAAGGAAGTGTTAGATGTAAACTTTAAAGGTAATAATTCATAGTTAACAAGAAAGAGCCGAAAACGTGGATACCAAAAGAGTTCATAACTATTGTTACATGAACAATAAATAAGAGGCAACAAGTAAAGTTTCCTTCTCAATAATGGATGTTGGGTGATGGACACAAACTTTGGTTCAGATTTTTATATCCATTGGGCTTAAGCTCTTGAAACCCCCGCCTCACACAACAGTGAGTTGAAAGATCAAATTTTAAAAAAATTATTCAGTTGTGTGACCTATTAGCAAGTGCACAAAGTCAATTGTAGTTTTCATCTCCTCATGGATTTAACAACTATATTGGTAATTGGTGTTTGGGATTTTTGTAGAAAAATATGGATATTATATATTGATTGAGTGGAGTGGGGGCTATTATTAGATTACATCTCATCCTTTTCTTATGTACCACTATTGTTTATTCTTGTCTATTTAATATGTAAATAATTCAATATCTTGGAAGTGCTCTAAGGTAATTCTAGATTTATCCCTAACATCTAGAACCTAAGGACTTCATATAAAGGCTG
This sequence comes from Vigna radiata var. radiata, assembly GCF_000741045.1. Taxonomy (NCBI): domain Eukaryota; kingdom Viridiplantae; phylum Streptophyta; class Magnoliopsida; order Fabales; family Fabaceae; genus Vigna; species Vigna radiata. Next base: position 7,271,170 of record NC_028358.1, read on the forward strand.
ATCTCTCAAATATTGATTGAATGAATCTTTGCATTAAATGCAAGATGTCTTATCGCTAGAGTCTTACATTTATTTTTAACATAAAAAAGCACAAGATGATTCGACTGAACCATAATTTAATATTAGTTTTCCAACTCAATCCACATTAGCAAAAAGTGCCCAACTGATTGGACAAGTTATTGTTAACAATCCAGCATTTATCACATTGAGGAAGATAGAAGCTGCTATAGAGATTGTACATACAATACCAAATGCAACAAACAAAGTTTCCTTAAACTCAGATGATCTATTGTTGATTACTGATAAGATATATATGTTATGAATGTACATATTATCTTATAAAGTAATGTCATGTGATGACACGTACTAGACGACTTAACGATTATATTTTGAAATATTATTATATCAATAGTCTTTAATCATATTAATGAATATTCTTTTTGAAATATTTTGTCATACTTTTCTAAATATTTTATATTTTTTTTTTGTATATTGTGGGTTTGTACATAATAGAACTAATATTTCATATTTTCTTTTCAAAAAATATTTTATATTTTTTGAAATATTTTATTCTAAAATTAATTATTATTTTTTTAAAAAAAATTTAGACCAATAGATAGTATTTTTTTTTTTAAAAACACTATTTATTGGTGGCTGGCAATAAATAACAAAAAAGCACTATCTATTGGTGGCTGACAATAAATAGCGCAAACATAATTAGCGTTTAAAAAACGTTATCTACGATAAAAAAAATGTTACTTATACACATTTTTGTAGTAGTGGATTCATCGTTTATATATATATATAATATGTGGTTTATATTCATTTTGATTTGAACACATTTACATCTTGCACATGCCTCCATAATTGTTACTGTAACCCATTCACCGTCCATATATATATATATATAACTGCTATAGGCTTAGATTTTCATTAAGGTCTATGATTTAAGTTCAGCGTATTAAGATTATAATTTTTAATAAATGAAGAAGTTTGTTGAAGTTAAAAATTACAGAGAGAGATGGATTGGGCCAATAACTGTCACCTTAAATGTTGGTGTTTGACATCTCCATTATTGTCCTTTAATTTGGGTGTATTAGCATTGTCTCAAGGGAAACATATTCGTTACACATCACAATTAAATGACTGTTGACAATTATAGTAATGCTGCCACAAAACTTCAAAAAGTCAAGCATTCTAAGCCCTCCATTTTTTGTGATACATATTAAGGATTCTATATATCATCTCTCCTCAGAGATTTTTGTTCTTCCTTCCTTTTCATTACGAATTTCCACAACTATAATTATCATTGGTTTATTTTAACACTCATTAAATAATTAAGGTTTTAGTTTCAAATTAGTCATCAATACAATTATTTGATCTTTTGCATGAATAATATGGTCATCAAAAATTAACTTTAAATCCAATATGATGAGTAAATATTTTATAAAAATAATTTTATTCTATACCTTTTCAAGAGAAAATGTTGGAGATGTCATATAAATTATAAATAAGACTGTTTATAAAAGTGAACAACTGCAATTAATCAACTAAGATTAATGGAAGACGCTTCAAGGAAAAAGACCGGTGTGCGACGCGAACAAGAATTTGGCCTCCTCGAAGCTTCTCTGACGAAGAAGGACGCAGCGGAATGATGAAGACGAAGCTCTAAAAGAGCTGACTCGAAGGAAACTGAGAGAACAGAGAAACAAACACAGGAGAAACCTTAGACCTAAGTTTAAAAGGTGGAAAACCCTAGAACGGAGACGAATCACTCAATGGACCGATTAATCGGTGTGAATCGAAGATTAATCGGTAGAAAGGTGTTTAATCGGTAGGAAAGGAAAAACAATTAGTGAAATCTAAGGACAAAGTGAAAAATGACGAAGAAAAATGGTAGAGAAGGCTTTAATCGGTGAAGATATGAGGAAATGATGGAAAGAGATCTAAACCCTAGAATAAGAGTGAACGAGGAGGATGAATCTGTGAAGAGATGAGGGTTACCTCAAGAAGCTAGAGACGCGAATGAAGGGTCTCTGAAGCGCAAGAGAGAAAATGAAGCAAATGAGGCTGTGAATGAAGCTTCACAAGTTAAGAAGTAGCTCTGCTAATGCGTGGTACAAAGCTAAAGCAGAGTGGTGGAAAAACGACGTCGTGGAGGAGAGAAAATGGAAGCACGGTGAAATTCAAGGAAAATGAAAATGGAGGCAGTGTGCTAGGAAGGTGGCTAGATGCGTTTCCTAGGACTCTCTAGCATGTGACTTTCAAGAGAGAATTAATTATGGGTTTCAAAAATCTAATTTTCATTAATCTCAAAAGTGAAAATACAAGAGAGGAACTGTGTATTTATAGTAACCCGTGCTGCTTGAAAGTTAAGCAACGTGTACAATAAAATGTAAAAATACAAAAAAGAGGACTACGTCAGGCAGGATTCCATCAAAGATATTCCTAAATTAATTGGAAGATGATATTTTTCATTATATAGTGTGCATGTTTGAGAACGAAGAAGATCTTTTATAAAAAAAGATAATGATACTTTGACAATATTTTTTAGACAACATTTTAACATTATCTATATGTCATTATATTATTGGTCCAAAATTACTCCATAATCAATAATAATAATAACCATAAACACTAACATAAATCAATCACAAAATGATATGTAGATAATATTAAAATATTGTAAAAAAAATGTTATCAAAGTAGTATTATCCATAAAAAGATAAGGAAAACATTGAAAAGAGTTGAATAAAAGAGAGCATAGACTTGAGGTGGCAATGGGCCGAACAAAAAGTTTGGGAAACGTACTAAGAATGCGACATGGAAAGATGAGTGGACAAATAAGTATGGGGAAAAGGTAGACAGACCCACATGTTTGAATAAGGTTGGAAAAAAGTAGCAAGATTTATGATCATTCATTTTGAGCAAAGCTATACCTCTTGCTTGGCAGTTAGCAAATAATAGATTCACATACAACGTGTGCAATTTTTAGTCTTTGGAGACTTTCATCATTAGATTCCTGTTTTCTCCAACTGTAACCTTTCTTAGTGAACTAACCATTACAACGTGCATGCTACACATTCTCAAAAACTTTAATATTTATATATTTATGCTAAAAGAGTACGTACTGTTCTTTTTCATGTCAATTAAATGTGAAGAGCCAACAAGGAAAACATTTGGTTTGGTAACATATGTGAAGGTATTTTTCGTTCAAATATGGACAAATATTTGAACAAGTTTTACATTTTATATTGGAATAGTTTTTTTTTTTTTATCAAAGCTCAATTAATGAGGATGATTCTTACTATAAACTTATCATTCCTCATGGTCAGTCCAATATATGGCTTGAATGTGATTTAATACTTGTTTTCAAAAGCCTAATATTATTCCATAGTCTATTAAAAATTGTTGGAACTGTTATTGGACTGTATCTAATGTCATTGATTTTTTTTATTAATGTCATTAATTATCAAGAAGAAAATAATAAATGTAATTAAAGAAGTAGAAAAAAAAATGAGATTCTTATGAAATAGATTTTGACTTCGATTCAATGTTACAAAATCAGCTTGCAATGTAATATTTATACCTATTTATATACTGTAAATTTGTTTTATTGGTCAATGCAAAATCTCTAACCCATTCTTTTCCATGATGAAGTATATATATATCTAGAACGTGTAGTTAGATATTAATAGGTGATTTGATAATGAATGAAACAGTAAATCTAATAAATAACAAATTTTCTTAAAGCAAATAAGATAATAGGTCATACTGATAATAAAATTCATTATGAAAAGTTTCGGATAATTTTGATACCATCTTAAGAAATATATTTTTAATTTAAGTCAATTTTACAAAACTGACTTATAAAATAAGATTTATACTTGTAAATTCATTTCATCTTTAATCACTGGTACAGGAAAGGGATACGACAATGGTTGTTTTTACAATCGATTGTGAGAAGAATTGTTGTCATAGACCCTTTTCTTCTTCGGTTCCACAAATAACCAAGACAATAGACTATATCTCATTTAATATAATTATTTAATTTTAAGGTTCTATGGTAGCGGTTGTGAGAAAAATCACTGTTATAGACCATTTTCTGCTTTAGATATAAAAATAACCAGGGCCAAAAGTCTTTTTTAAGATATTTTTTAAAATATTTTTGTATTAAATCTCAAACATAACGTGTTTGAATCAAGTTTTCCTTTCCCAGTGGTCGAAGGTAAGACAATCCAGAATTGAAGTAGTACATTGGGAGTGTGTTTTATTCATCTTCTGTTTGAAGGAGTTCATCTCCTTCAATGAAGATAAAGCTTAATGTTAGGAATATTAAAAAAAAAATCTGTAAAATCATGGTGTTTGAAGTTAAGGAAAAACGTGAAACAACTTAAAAATGAACTAAATAATGAGCACAAACAAAGACATGATGTGGTTTACATGAGCCACCGTAGAATTTTTCAATATCGAAATCAAGAACCAGACCATTGTTTGCAATTGCGTACAAGAAACGAAGCATATTAAGTAAGTTAGTATGCCGAATTTGCACTATTGTACAACACAAAAACGCAAAAGAAAAAAACAATGACAATTGTGTTTACCACAATGATAGAGACGAAAGAAGCAACGACGACAACGAGAAAATTATGCAATGCCAAGCACTGGATGTCGACACTTGTTCGGGAAGGAAGGAAGAAGAGAAGTGTGAAATGATAACCAATGTTTCTTTTGCGAATATAACCTTAAACAAGACCTACAACAATGATTGTTCAAATAACTGAGTCCATATGTCCTTCCAAAAAAAAAAAAACAAGTGGAAATTTTTGTAATTTTAATCAACCTTTTGGCCTTGGTTGTTTAGGGAGCCGCTACGGAAAGTAGATACGACAGTGATTGTTCAAATAACTGAGGTCATACGATAGTGGTTGTTCAAATAATTTTAATCGAACTTTTGGCATTGGTTGTTTAGGGAACTCGCCAAATTGTGTGCAAAATATGATATAGGACACTTTGTCAAAGAAAAGGAAAAGGAAAACAAACTTAGCTAACATTCATCCTACAATAATGTAAATGGTATCCACCAAGCACACTTTGTCAAAATTGTCCACTAATCAAAAGAGATACAATGATGAAAGTAAGATATAGGACCTACATATAGTGAAAGTGAAGGTTATGAATGATTTCTTATTACCCCCCCCCCCCTCATGGTGGAGCATGAAGGTTATGAATGCTCAGCATGTCCAAAAATGAGCCAAATTGAGTGACACCAAGAGGTTTGGTGAAGAGGTCAGCAAGTTGAAAGTTAGTGGAGACATTAGTAGGTTGAATATGATTTTGTTGTATTTCATCGCGAATAAGATGACAATCCACTTCAATACGAGAAATAAGAAATTTGTGTCAAAAACTTTAATGAATTTCATCACTTTAATAGAATGACAGTACAATAAACAAGTCAAAATGATATGAAGTGACAATGGAACAAAGTTTATGTGTCTTCAACAATCTTTTCAACTACATGGGATACTCCATCAAACCTCATGCACTAGAACACCTCAGCAAAAAGGAAGACTCGAGCGAGAACATCAACACATTCTAAATGTAGCACGTGTTCTACGGTTTCAAGGACAGCTTCCTCTCAAATTTTGGGGTGAATGCATTTTGACTGTAGGTTACTTGATCAATCGCACTCCTTCAACACTTCTTTAAGGAAGAACTCCATATGAAATAGTGAATGGGAAGCCACCTACTTATGACCATTTGCGAATGTTTGAATGCTTATATTATGCACATAACCAAGATAGGAAGGGTGATAAATTTACAAGTAGAAGTCGCAAGAGTTTGTTTGTTAGATATTCGGATGGATAAAAGGGATGGAAATTATTTGATTTGGAAAGAAAAGTCTTCTGGGTTTCGAGAGATGTCAAGTTTGTTGAACATGAATTCCCCTTTGCCTCTCTCGTCCTTGGAGAATCTTCAGAAGTAGAATTGCACTTTATCGATGTTAGGAAAGCAAAAAATGATGAATGCATTGTGAAAAATAGCCCATGATCGAGGAAGTGGCCTCAACTGAGGGGTGAGGGGGTCAAGATACATGCCATGAACAAGATTCCCCCGTCCCAAAGTGTTCTTCATCAAAATAAACTTAGCTAACATTAAGCCTACAATTACATAAATGGTATCCACCAAGCATACTTTGTCAAATTTGTCCATTAATTAAAGAGACACAATGATGAAAGTGAGATATAAACCTACAAATAAGATTTTATTCTTACTAGAACTGTTACATAAAATAGTTACAACCGTGATTTTTCAAATAATTGAGGAGATATGTCTTGTTTAGAAAAAAAAATAAAAAATAACGAGAATTTTGAAAATTTTAAAATATTTTCGATCTCAATTATTTAGAGAACTATTAAAAAAAAATATATACGACAATGGTTGTTTAAATAACCAATACCATATGTCTTGTTAGAAAAAATAAAATTTTGAAAATTTTTACACTATCTTTTGACTTCATTTCTTAATTAACTAATGTCTAAAATGATATATGCTTTGATTAGTTTCCAATTAAAGCTGATAAGTTTGCAAGATTTTAAAAAATATCACAGCATGATTATATATTTCTATTTCTTCAAAACCGAAACATATATGTGAGACTTATCTCTAGGCCAAGTGAAACTTCCAACAATATATTATGTGATTTAATAGATTAGTAACTAAATATTTTAATTTGGTTGAATGCTTCTTCTTTTTTATTTTTTTTTTTCCAAATAGTTAGTTACTTTTACACTAGAATATTTGTACAGTTCTTTTTAATACCTGATGCGGATATGAATGCTTGAAAAGTCCTGTGGGGACAAAAAGTGCAAAAGCACCTTTTCTGACCATAAAGTGATGATATCAAGTTTTACACTAATGACGTAAAAAGCATCACTTTAATTAGGAAACGAGTTAATTTTTCTTGCTTTTAACTTTTATCTGATAAAAATTAAATCATTGACCACATAAATACTGAGTTTATATTAGTTAAACGTTAATTATCAGTAGCAAAATTTTATATATAAGAAAAATTAACATTTTTTTCTTGGCATTAATGTGAAGATATCAATTATTAGTGTACGTCATACAGCTAGTATACTTTATAACATTAAGATTTAGGTTTTTAGAGAAAACTTAATTGTACTGTTAAAATAAATCGTAATTCTTTTTGTGACTGTAGTTGTCTGAAAAGTTTCACATCTTAAAAACAAAGGACTATTTCTTACCAATGATATAATTTAATCCATTTGAAGGTAATTTTCAAAAATTCTTTAGAATTATTTTCCCTTTTATTTTCTCTAAATATGATGATTTTGAATAAGCATCATTTGGGTAAATTATGAAACGATGTTTTCTTTACATATTTATACTATAGCAAAACCTAATTACTATTCCACATGCCACAAATACAGTTCATTTATTTCTCTTTCAAAATTTATTTCAATTTTTATATTGTGTGCAAAGTACTATGAATCCATTAATTTCATATAAACTAAATTTGAAATTAGAAGATCTTAGCATGAATAAAGAGCACCCCCAAATCCATTAAATTTCGGAGGTAACAAGAAACAAAAAACGAAACCCTAGTAATTAGAAGCAATCATTGTTTTTATACAATGGTTTCCTCTCTTTCATATAAAACATATATTATTTTATATTATGTATATAAAATTTTATAAGGGTGAAAGAACAGAAGAAAAGAGGAGAAGTGTACGATATAAATGAATAATTTAGAAAAAAAGGAAGAATTGTTAAAACTTGCAAAAATGGCAAAACTTTTTCTGCTGTAAAAATATTTGGGGCCATAGGAAAATCTTGCTATTAATAACCTAAATTGATCTTGAACCTTGACAAGGAATCTAATTGGAAAAAAAAAAAAGGAAACTAGAAGAAAATGAATTACGAGCACCCAAAAAAACTTACTTTATTTAACATAATACTTGATTCATGTAACTGAGTTATTATCTCAGTTACATCAGAATCATAATCCATACACATATATATACGTACTCATGCAGAATATGATGATGGCAAAATTATATATATATATATATATATATATATATATATATATATATATATATATATATATATATATATATATATATATATATATATATATATTTTCAAAGGTCATCACCTCCTGAATCTTGCCAGCAAACAAGCATTGCAACACACTTTCTGAAGATATAGAATCTTGCCCTCTGCTCTTTAGCGAGTTTACTGCATCTGTGTGCAAAGGATGTGAAAGGGTGAAAGAGATGGGAAATGCAGCAGTTGATGACTTTGTTCTTCATCTCTGAGTGTTGTATTTGCAGAATGATTGGTGATGATGATGATGATAATGATGATATTGAAGGGAGTATGAATGAGAAGAAAGAGAATGGAAGAATATGTGATTTATAAGCACAACGTACGACTCAATCTGAATTATTTTTTTGTTACACTGTAACCTACATTTTATGCTCCTGTCTTATCTTGTACAGGTAGGTATACCATACCATCATCATCATCACCATAATATATATAATATATATAGTATATATACCCTTAAATGATTTATCTACTATGCATAATTAGAATGGGGGTTGAAAGTTTCATCTTGATTAGAAATATGCATGATTAGAATGAGTTGAAAGTTTCATGTTTGATTAAAAATAAGATTAATTTATAGTATATAGGTGAGATATAAATTTCTTTTTATAAACTTGTTTTATAAGATTAAATTAAGTTAAAAAAAATTTTTAATATAATTTTTTTTTAAAAGAGAATGTTATCTTGTCTATATGAAAAAAAAAAGTTAATGTTCAAGTCAATCTAAAAATTATGAATAATAAATCTTGTTGAGTTTGTCTTGGAAGATGTTAATCCATTAATAAAAAAATTTACAATTTTTTTTAGTTAAAGTATATTGATAGGTCCTACAAACTAATTATCTCTTAATTCTCATTTTAATTTCAATCTTACTGAATATAATGCTAGTTAAATTGTTGGAAATAAACATAGACTATAATTTTACATTTTTGTAACTTGAAAAACACCTCGAAACTTAGAAGACCAATATATATAAACCTATGTTGTCTCTTCTCTAAGGTATATAATAAAATTTAAATGGTCTTTTAATAATATATACTTTTGTTGTGTTGGTTTATAATATTAAGTTTACTTTTAATCTCCTAAACTTTGTTCGTTAATTTTAATCCTTAAAATGTTCGAACCTTCTAAAATAAATTTTGCCAACATACATTTATTTGTTGATATGACCTAATTTAATTAAACTGATCATATAATTTTACTATTAAGTAATATTATAACTTACACCGGAAATTAATTCCAAGACTTTTGAATTAAAAAACAAAAGTCAACCATATATATACATATAGAATGGAAACATGTGCAAGAGTTATTAAAATATTAACTAGTTTTGTTTATGTTTGGTTTTAGCATTATTATTTATAGAAAAAGAAGTTATTGTGCGTAAATATCTGGTGTGTATCACATCATCACCGATCACGATCAAATCATCAACAATGGCTACTTACTTATCACCATTTGTCACCACTAATCACTAAAATGATTATCACGTAACACATTTTCTGAATCACACTGATAAATAGTGGCTGGGGATATTCTACCAAATTTCCTAAATTGTTATTCTTGACAAAAAAAGTGTTATACATCACTGTGCATGGGAATATAACATTGCTATTATACCCGTGATGATCACAGTGCTTGGTGCTGTAGGTAAAGCATCGACTACAAAAAAGAAATTAAACTAGAAAATATTTGTTGGAAGTCTGATCACATCGACTATAGATAAGACTAAATTATAATATATAAGTGAGGTACAAATATTATCATACAAATCGGTTTTGTAGGATTGAGTTAGACTTAAGTCTACTTATGCTTGAGATGTTTATACCTCGACGTGAATGGAGTGTATTAAAAGTCTCATATCGACTAGATAGTTTTGTAGAACTGAGTTAGGATTAAGCCCACTTCTGAATAATATTTGGAATTTATCTTATATATATATTTATTAATACATTTTTTAAAGGAGAATAATAACAAATTTTAATTTTAATTTATTCTTTTCAGTTACTTTCCAAAATATTTCATTTAAAAGTAAGTGCATCTTAATATTAAGAAAGATTTTGTTCTTTTTGTATATTAGAATTTGGTATTAACATCAGTTTACGTTAATTAGTTACAAAGATAGGTTTTTGAAGGGAATGGATTAGTATTTTAAAAAAAAAGTTACTTATTAATAATTTTTCAAATAACCTTCTTACAACAATGAATTAAGAAATTAAAAATATAAAAAATAACATCACATGTTAACATTGAAATATGAAAGAATTTAAAATATAGAGAGTTAAAAAGATGTCAATCATCACAACTTTAACGAGTCACTATCTTAAAAGATGGGTTATAATCATATGTACACGTATAAAAAATAATGCACTCAATAAGAATAAATAAATTTCTTTAAAATCTATAAAAAAAAAAAGTTATACAATCATGCAAAACTCTATTAAGACCTCTCGTGAATTTTCAAAATATTAAGAGTATATTGAATTATTTCACCTATTTCATTCGAGTGCAAAATTCTAAGAAAACTTTATGGATTAAAGTTTTAACTCATCTTGAAGAATTTTTAAAAGGTAGAAATTCGATTCTAAATGATTAAAACTAATTAGCTCCAAAATTACTTAGGAAAGCTTTTGATTTAATATAGATCTAACCGATTAATTCGTTATCTTATCAAATAAAATTTTTGTTTAAACTAGACTCCAAATAATCAATTATTAATTAGTATAAGTTAATAATTAATTATAACACGATCTAATCAATTATTTATAATTTTTTCGCTGAAACAAATAACTTATGTTTTAATTTATTATGATGTTTATAAAACATTTTAAAACTTTCAAAAATGTTTTAAAATTCTCTCAAAGGAAATAAAATAATATTAATATGCATAAACTAAAGAAAAAACTATTCTAATACATACATTTTTCACACATTCAGAGATAAAAATAGAATTACATACTTAATGTTACATAATAAAAAAACAAATTATGTTTTAAAAATGTTAAATTTTGCGAGTCTTGATAAACCATGTGTCATTTTTTTTGTGATGACATATGTCAAAGCTTCTATGTGATCAGATATCTGAAACACAAATAATAGCATAAAATATCAGATATCTTTGGGACATGTAAAAAATTCTTAAAATAGATAAAGAAAAGTATTTTATTTATTGAACAAACAAGTTCACTAATATGATAAGCAAATTGATGGAACACTACATGTAAAGGTAATGCTGTCAAAACGGGTTATTTGACGCGATTCGACTTAATTCATTACGGGTTGATTACTTAATGAGTCAACTTAACTAGGCTTATTTATTAGCGAGTCAGAAAAATTCAAACCTGATCTGACTTACAACAGGTTGGTGGGTAAACGGGTTGGTTCACTGGCTCACTTAATTACATTTTTTTTAAATAAAAAAATTTACAAACTTTTTATAATTAAAATATAAACAAATTTCGCTCCCAACATGAGGGTGTTTAATTAGTTTTGAAAATAGGAAACTTAAATAATTTTTTCAAGCAAAAAAATAAATATTTATTTATAAAATTAAAATTAAATTTTAATAAAATAAAATTAGGTAAGTGAGTTAGTGGATCAACCCAGCCCACTATAGGTTCAACCCGAATGAACCAGGTTAAAATCTGATCCGCATAAAAAAAAATATAATTTTTTCAAACCTAAATTGATCTATTTTGACAAAAAATACATTAAAACCTTGAAAATATTTATGACCAGACTAAGAGGATAGAAGAAGATGGAGTTTTAAAAAATAGGAAAGTTTCATTATTTTGGAGAATAAAATATTATAAAAAAAAATCTTTTCAATAGTATAAAACATATCCAAGTAACTATTCATTTTTCTAAAAAATGCAAAAGTCAATACTTATAGCAAAGAAATAGTCTTATTTATGTTGAGAATCATTTGAAGATTGATTAAGCTGTGATGGTTGTATACTCCCTATACCAAACACCTAAAATATAATAAAAAAATATAGTTAAATAATAAAAAATATAATGTATAACAAATGTATGATCAAGTTAGAAGGATTAAATTAATTATCTTTATAGAATGTTTGGCAAAATTAAGGAAAGAATTAAATTTATTCATTTATTTAAATAAGATTTCATAATGTTTGAAAAGCACATTGTTGTAATGTACATTGTCTTTTGTTGTCTCGTATATGAACTTATTGAATTGAGACCTTACTTTGTAGGGATGAGGATTTTTGTTTGTCTAATTTTGTCTTGATAATGTTATTCATGCTATTTTAGTGTTTTGCTAAGTGAAATGAAGTTCAGTAATGCATGCACACATTAGATAGAAAAGTCAATATATTTTTATGTTTACAAGTTCTTTTCTAAGGAGTTCTTCTGGAAGATTTTCTTGAAGCTCACATTTATGAATAATTGATAAAGAAAAAGTTCAAATTTCAAGTGTTGTGTCTTACTTTTGTTGTAAATCACTTAATATTGCTTCTAAAGGAAGATCTTTTATTTTTAGTTATCCAATTCATTTTATTCCACTTTTGTTATTTTGTATTTGTAAGTATTTTCTTAATTAGAAAAAACCAACATTTGTTAGTGGAAGGATTTTCCAAGTGTGGTTGAATCTTGTAAGGTTTCAAGATCAATTGTAATTATATCGTATTGTACTTCTCAATTAATTCTTTTAAAGATTTTAAAAAAAAAAAATTATACGATTTTTTGTAATTATAATGACAATTTCAATTGATTAAAATCTATGAAAATACATTGTTTGTGAGAAAATGAAAATAACTTGAAAATTGAAAGTATGAGACTTGAGATTTTATGAGATTTTTCTCTACATTTTGTCATTCTCTTAACACACAAATCAATTCCTGACAATCATATTCTTATTTAACGTTAATACTAAGAGTAAGTATTATCGTAATATTTCTTCTTTGTATTTCTAAAACGGATTTCGTGATCTCCTTTTCTCTTATAAGAGACGATTGTGAATTTATGTCTTCCTAATAAAATATATAAAACCATGCTTTGTTACATGAATAAAAAACTACTTTTGCTTTCTCATCTTGATTTTTCTTGTTTCTATTGCTTTGTATTTGAATGTGAGTGCAATTAGTCTATATCTCTATAATTCTACATTGGTCTTGTGATTTTCTCATGGCTTCTTCCTTAATTCATTTACAAAGAAAATAATTTTTTTTTTTTTGTCTATCTAGACTTTGTGGAGAATTTTTATACAAATATGAATTTTGAAGGTATTGTTATGAAGTCAAAGGAATAAACTTAACAAAAAAACTAAGGGATTTCATGAATGGATTTAAAGTAGTTTTACCTTGTTTAAATATTCATACCTTATTAGAAACACAAATTTAAACATTTCAAAGCTTTCAATCAGAACCAAATTTTCACTATTTCAATCCATTAAAATGTGAATCAATCTATTAAAACCATTAAAATGTCATTTTAAGTTATTTAATCAATTATATTGAAATTCAATCTATTTGAAATTTTTTTAGCAACTCATTTTACAATATTTCAATCATTTGAAAGAAATCTCAACTTGTTCTTTTTATAAGTTTAACAAACTAGGTTGGTATCTTTAGTTGTCTATAAGATAAATTAAAATAGTTTTTATAAGTGTGTCTTCTACACATTTGAAACTTTTATTGGAAAATCAAAATATCTTTTTCAAAACTATCTTTCAAATATTTTAAAAAAATCAAAACTCGAGTGTTAAATCTCACTTTTATTGTGAATCACCTAGCATTACTTCTAGAGAGAATTAATCCTAGATATCTTTAAATTATTCATTGATTCAAAGTTAATTCTTCATTCACTTTGAAAAAGTTTATGAATTGTTTGAAAGTGTAATTTACTCCCCTCTTGAACTTAGCCTATTCTTTATAACACCATAAAGGGAGAACTATTTATAATCCTTATGTAACCTCTTCAAAAAGAGTCTCAATGATAACAAAAGCACTTCACACGGAAATCTTATTCCTTTCCATTTATTTGATTAAAAAGTAAGCTTCTTTTAATACTCACTTCACTCCTTGATTTAATACATTTGAATCATGTTAAAAGTGAATTAACTCAAAACATTTTTATATGAATTTTGAATTTTTTTTCTCATAAATCACTAGCTTTTCTTGAACTTTTAAATCATAATAAAATAATTGGATTGAGCCAACCTATGACAAATAATTCTTAAATATAATGTAATAATTAATTGGATGAAATCAACTAACTTTGAATGTATTATATATGATAAAGATATAAAATAAATTAAAAAAAAAAGCTTATTTAAATAAATTAATTCACCTAACTCATTAATAAGTTAAGTTTATTTGAATGTGAACCTTAGAACCTTAATTAGGATAAGGGTGAAGGACAAGTCTTCATTCTCAATCATTGAAGGTATGCAAAAGTGTGGGACAAATGATTAATAAGGTTGACGTGTGTTGTCCAAATGTTGGGACATCTTTTATATTTTTATTCTTTAATAAACACATTCTAATTATAAAATAACATATTTATTATATATATATATATATATATATATATATATATATATATATATATATATATATAACTTTGTGTTAAAAATATTGGGAAAAATAGCTTTATAATTTCATCTTGTGTATACACTATAAATTTATGGATTAAATATATTTTTAGTCCCTATACTTTAGGACGATTTTGGTGTCTCTCTTTCAAATTAAGGGGCAATTTAGTCCTTCAACTTTAAAAAACTCTGATTTTAGTCTTTTTTACCAAATTTTTTTACTTTATGTGTTGTTTCAAACGCGTTTCTCAATTAACATTGAAGCAAAAATGTGTCAAACAGTCTAAACAATTCAAATGCAATAATGAAACGTGCTTGAAATAGCAAATAAAGTTAAAAAAATTTGGTAAAAAGGACTAAAACCAGAGTTTTCTAAAGTTGTACCTTAATTTAAAAGAGGGACTAAAACCAAAATCGCCCCAAAATATAGGGATTAAAAACATATTTAACCCTAAATTTATTCACTCTTATAGTAACATTAAGCACATCTGAATTGCTTAATAATATAAAAAGCTTATAGTAATTACAATAATGATTAAATCGAATATATATAGAAATATTATATATATTCGAATATTGTGGAACTCACTTGTTATATAGTTATGATTAAATATATGCGATGCAGATTTTAGAATTTGTAGAAAAAAATATTAGTCATTACTAATTTTGAAATTCGATTTGAAAATTCACATTTTATATATTTAGAGATAGATTAGTTTCAGTTTACTTTTTTGAAAGGCAAAGATATATTACATTACATCCAAAAGTAACAGATCTACAAAAAAACATTCAAGAAACTTACTAAACCGTTCAACAGTACAGAACTTTCATAAACTGCTGAATTAAGTCACATGAAATGAGTTAAAAGCACACAAATTTGAAGAGTATAGAAAAGTTGCATCAATCACTTCAGAGTTAGGGTTAGACAAACATTAGTTCCAACCCTTTGCAAGTGGGGTTCTTTCTCTTTTTTATTTTTTAACTCTATTGGTAAATAGAATTATTTTTTTAGCAAATATATTATATGCAGCCTTTAGAAAGTTTGGCTGCAGAATTTAGTAGTGAGGTGATTTAGCTGCAAGAATAGGAGCTTCACCTCTTCTCTCCTTCACATAGGAGACGTATTCACTATAGTGCATGGTAAATAAGGTGCTTTGGTATCTGGTTAGCTGTAATTGCATCCTAAGTTCATCGGTTATAGGACCATTGTATCCTGATTTACGTATCAAAGAATCAATGGCCTCTACTTTTGTCCAACCTGAAACCGAAGCAAAGGGAAGCAAGAAATGCATCTTCATTTCCACCATAAATGAAATCAATTCCAAGAAAATTGTCTTTGAAGAATTTAAAAAATTATGCATACAAGATTACCCTACAGTTAGAAAAAAAAAAAAACATAGGAAACGGGCATAAGCAAAATAAAAGTTGGACCCTTTGGTCAACATAAATGGTTATTATGCAGATTAAATTGCTACAAGTTCAACAGTTCTCTCATAAATGTCATTATAGATCAACTGTCTATACAATATATGGAAATATTTAATGTTTTCTTGGTTTGTTCTTTAAGATAAGTTTCCTAATTCCTCACTATCACTTAGGATTGTTTGAAATATCATCATTTCATGATTCACTTCCCTAATATGATTAGTATAAATTTATCGGTCAAAGTTGTAAGAAGAAAGGATATATATCATCAATTCAGTGTTTCATTCATTACCTAGAATTCCATAATTTCAATCTTTGTCAATGCTTATATACCAACCAGTCTTGTTAATACTACTTGACTATTGAGCTCCCAAAATTTGAAGCACTACTTATATTTCTTCCTTCAAATCAACTTTAACTCCTATAATCTCACCCCATTTTTGTACCCTTCTGGCACGTTCAATTTCCGCAAGTTTAGCCCTCTTTCAGGTTTTCAGCCATGTTCTCTCTATCCAGGCCATCTTCTTCATTAGCTTTTCCTAACATGCATTTTTCTAGTGTTTCAATCTTCTCCACTGTCCCCATGTCATCACTTACCATTCATTCAGAAAGTATCAGCTAGCCCCATGATAATTCCCAAGAATCATCCTACTCCCTCCATTCTACATTCTAAAATTATGAGCTTTAACATGCAGGAGAGTTTTGGAATATATGAAAATATTTGTTAGAATAATTACATCTATGCATCATCATTAAGCCTAAGTAAGGTGTAGTGTGCTAGATAATTATTAGTTGTACCTATAGTCATACCTAGTTATGCACTTTGGTGTCTAGTATAGTCCCTTAATCTTTCATGTACTTTTGTATCAGTTTTTAATTATAAATAGAAGATTATGAGAGAGATGACTCAAACCCTCCAAAATATATTTCTCTTGTTTTTAATCTTAAGTTGGTATCAGAACGGGATTAACCCACTCTGCCGGTCTCCATCTCTGGCACAATTTTTGTCGCTGTTGTTCACTGGCCGCTTGCCATTGCAGCTGGCCAACACAGTTTTCATCGACAATCATTGGGTCTGGAGTGCCTCTTTAAGCAAGAGCCAACCCTGCCGATCCCTGCCGATGCTCAAGGCTAATTCTCATCCATGCGCCACCATGCGCTTAACCCCTACCAAGCATGTGATGTCCACACGCCACCTTCCACCCACGAAACTATGTTGCGCCACTGTTTCCAGTTTAACCGGACCTTGTCTCCATTTTGGCCTTCAAAGCTTCGCTCCAACGTGGTTCGAAGTCACCCTTGCGGAAGTCACCCTAGGGCTTTTGTTTTTCCTTGTTGTTTTCTCTTCTTCTTGGGGTTCCTTAAATGTGGTTCCTTGACCAAGGATGACCACCTTGAGCACAATGGAAGCCATGTGCCTACTGAAAAAGCTAAACAGTAGAAACACGCAGATTTCCAACTGTGTAGCAATTTGTGGAACCAAGACTTCTAATGTCCCTTAAAGCTTTCAAAACATGCAACTCCTTTTGGAAAAAAACTCAAAACATCTATGCCAATGATATCTAATGTCTCTATGATTATGCAAAGAAACTTGCATCTCTCAAAATGACTGACCATGGTATGGTGTCGTTCATGATTAAAGCCCAATCATATGTGGAAGAACTAAAAATGTTCTTGGAAGTCAAATATTTGGAGGAAATCAAGAAACTTAACAAATATTATATGGTGATGATCCTTCGTGTTTTACATTTAGACTTTAATCATGTGAGCAATCAACTCCTAACAAGTCATTAAGTCTCTTCCATGGATTGCTTGAGCACACGCCTTCTTCGAGTCACAATGTCTCAAACTAAGAAAGCTCATGAACTAGTGGAACCATTTGTCATGGTTGTCACACAAGGAAGTGGAGGATGTGGTACTAGAGGAGAAGGACATGGAGGTCGAGAGCGTTCTCAATGCACATATTGTAGAAGGATGGGTCACACCCAAGAAAATTGTTACTCTCTACATGGTATTCTTACCAAGACAGACAATGTCTCTAAGGTTGAAACATCAAACTCCAAATTCACTAAGAATGAATGTCAAGAGTATCTAAGGTTAAAGTCTAATAACTTGGCACAAATATCTGAAACTCCAAGTACATCAACAACTTGCATTTCTCAATCCATGAAAGGTCAAAATTAATAAGTAATTGACTCAGGTGCTTCTAATCACATCTCTAGTAATGCTTCTTTGTTCTCGTCTCTTTCTTTTCAAGGAAACCATCATTTCATAACGTTGGCAAATGGCTCTAAAACTTCTTCAAAGGGAATTAGTCAAGTTTCACTTTCCCCTTCCCTAAATCTCAAATATGTCAGTTTTGTTCCTAATTGTCTTTTTAATTTGATTTGATTAAGCCAATTAACCAAAACATTAAATTGCTCAATAATCTTAACCAAAACATTAAACTGCTTAATAACCTTTGATAACAAATTCTTTGTTATACAGGAGAGTGGTTCAGGGAAATGAATTGGAAAAGGATATAAAACTGAAGGTTTATACCATCTTGAATCTAGTCCCCATGTGTCTTGTGTTGCATCTCCAAGTCCTAAACTGTTACATGATTGGTTAGGTCATCCACATTTGTCAAAACTAAAGAAAATGATATCTGAGCTCAGTGGTCTCCAGACCATAGAACGTGAATCCAGTCAACTAAAAAAACATGTTAGATCTACCTTGAGGTATTTAGTTAACATGGGATGTTTACCTTGAGGTAGTTGTTCATTCTTTCAGAATTTGCTTACAATGGAATGCCATTGTTTGGAGGTGTCTCTCTACTTAACATATTAACAGTAAACCCAAGCCATACAAAGTAAGGCATGCAATAATTCACTAGAATCAGTTAAATGCAAACCGTTATATTAATTTTAAGATGTAGTATACACAATTGGGATATCCACTCAGGGTAGATAGGAATTGCTCCTCTAAATCCTCAACTTGCTATGGTACAAGAATTGTAGGACTTATTTGCCTCTCTCTGTTTGTTGCTTCGGTTATATGATTATCATGAACTTTCTTCCTAATAAATTTTAGAGAGTCTAGTGTAAAGGAATACACGGCAACTTTTATTTGTGGCATTTCAATTTGGTAACTTAGATGTCATTTCCAAAATGTAAAACAATATTCAATAGAGAACATAAGTTACCTTCATTGGCAGCCACTTCAGGCAGGTACGTGGCACTACGCCTTGTGCTATACACAGGATCAGAAAATTCAATAATTATACCATGTTTTTCTATCTGCGAACAAACACACAGAGTCTAAAAGTGCAAAAGACAGTATAAATAAAATAGTGTCCTAGAATTAATATTTTATATCACTTAAAATTGTACATTATCTAGCAAGTCAGTATTATCTGCGTATTAGAAAGACTCAACATCAATTTAAAAGTAAACAACTGATTAGCTCCATGACATTGATGGAACAAGTTAATCGGATATATCATCACCCATAGAATCCCAGAAAATAAATAAAACGCAATTTAATAACAAAATTAGTGAACTACTTTCTTCGCGAACACAAATGTAAAAATAATCTCTACCATGTTAAAGTGCAGAATGAGTTTAAATTAGTGCAGTGTTGCCAGACTAATAAGGTATTGAGTTCAAGCACCTTTCCAATGGTGCAGTGTTGCTCTTTTAAGACAAGCATATTCATCACTTACTCGCCAAGGCAAACATGGAAGATAACAAACACATAGTCCACTGTAGGCTCCTTGCAATATGCCACTCTCACAAGACATGAGATTAGTTACGGGCATGAATACGGTAATTCTTTAACAGCCCTTGAAGAGAATTGGAAGGTGGTAAATTGTATCCTAATGATACCTGTAGGTACACATGGAACTAGACTTGCTTTATATCCAAACGATGGTCATCAACAGTCAATTAAGCAATTGATGTTTCTCACTATGTCATCCAGGAAAACATGAGTTACACGACAAACTTAGGGCCTCAACCAATTTTCATGACTGCATTATGCTTGAGAATGACAGGAACATTAGAGGCAATTACCAGCTATATACAGTATGTTGTATCTACATTCAAGTATCAGGAGTTAGTTAATCAGGTCATTATAATATATAATTAACCTCTCTACAACAAACCGCAGAGTCAGCATCTAGTTAGGTTTATGTGTATTCCTACATTCTGTAATAATATAGAGAAGTTTCATCTTCAATAAGTTTATTTTCATTTTTCTGTTTCTGTTATAATCAAGTAGTAGTTATTAGAGTTTGTTGCCAGACTCGAAATAAATTAGTTAGCAGGGTTGTCATTGCAGCCTTTAGGCTGTTAAGTTAAACGTTACTTTCCTAACTCCTGATAATTCAATTTTCATTATTAAGTCAATTCAATCCATTACCTTCTCAAGAATTGAAATTTCAAATTCTCTCCAAAATTTTCTTGCTAGGTCTCTCAAACTTTCCTTCCGTAGTTCACAATAGTGTTTTCTATCATAGATTGTACCAAAACATTTGCAAAAAACCAATTTATAAGAAACTCATTTGCAAACAACCAATTTATAAGAAACGACAGGTCAGCAATGAAACCTTCTCAGCAAGTAATAAAACCTTCTTGAACATTCTAACAGCAACTCCTATCAAATCATTAAAATCAGAAGTCTATTGCAAGCAAAAAAACATTGCATGACACTATTAGGGCAGCTAGGTTCTATAGATCTCCTTCTGTTCAAAGGGAAGGATCAGACCTAATGCTTGAGTCTTTGGGAGGCAGCCTTACCTTGCCTCTATAAGAGGCTGGCTGATTCCAAAATTTGAATCTGTAACCTCTGGATCACCTGACAACTGTTCCATCTTGTGCACCAATGCTTCCTTTCTTACACAACATTACTAGGCCCCCATCAAATGTTCCAGAAATCCATTTTTAAATCAAGGTCATTTTTAGTTTCTTCGAAATAAACTTCAGTCTTCCTCTATCCTTTCTAAATAAAACTATTTTCTACTTAATCCACTTATCTCTTACAGTCTCAAATGTTCTTCTCTTTACAAAACAAATCACCAAAGATAAATTAGAACATTACTACATGAGTCAACACCAATTTTCTCTTCCAAATTTATTGTGGACAAGGATGATGCTTGCATTTAATCAGATTATGTCAACTACTGAAAATGCCAAAAACTTTCAAAAGAAACATCAAAGCCAAGGGAAAATAATTATTTGGTTACAATACTTGAGAATTAAACTGTAAAATAATTCTAGAGGGCTTGATTGATCCCTCTCATAATCTTCTATTTATAATAATAAATTGATACAAGAGTACATGATAATTAGAGTAACCTAGACACAACATAAACATGATAATTAGAGTAACCTAGAAACAATATAATCATGATAATTAGAGTAATCTAGACACAATATAATCATGATAATTAGAGTAACCCTAAACACAATATAATCATGATAAATAGGATAAATATCCTAACAACAATAACCAAGGCAACCTGACCAGAGAATAACTACAACTCATAAATATTTGCACAAACTTCTAACAGAAGGCAAAACTTATTTACAAACCCAGATTTGTAATCCAAATACATAGTTCGTAAACACAAAGAGAGTTATGTTAGACGTCCGATTATCCAAGAATCACATGAGAAAGTAGAGAAAGAGGAAGAACAATGATGAACAAGAATAACATAGGATTAGATTTATCTTGTTATACCAAAATGTTATAAGCATGAATGTGTAGAAATATGGATCGTAACAGAATAATAAAACAAGATAAGGGAGCTTGTCATTGGTGAGTTAATTAAATATAGAGGGGAAGTCTAAGAAAAAGGGAAGAGAGGATTTGAGTTGGAATGGAGGTTTCAGCCACTTGAATTGCTGCCTGTACAGTATGTTCATTGTTTTACATTCCGTAACTATTTCCTTGCATTTATCCACCTAACAGTGGTGGTAAGGGGATTTCTTATTATTTGGTTCCTAAATGTCAGACGTTGTATACATATTAAAAGTAATACCCAAACTACCCACCAATACAGGGAAAATCCACAACACAAGTAACTTAAGATCTCATTTGAATAGAGTACTCATTGCAAAAGAAATATTGTCAATAGTGGATGGTGGAAAATCACATAAAGCTTAAACTTTGTTACATCATGATAGCAGACAGCGTTATAGGCAAATAGGAGAAATCACATATTGGGCATGTTTTAAAAGCTCAAAGAAGTTGGGGCAAATAAAGACAGGTAAAAATAGCCCAGAAACAAAAACAAGCAAATCAGAACATACCTCCCAATCTAGATAATTGTTAGCAGTTTCATAGTCAGTAAGAATAGACACTGTACACTCCAAAAACGGCAGCTCATTAGCCTGTATGGGTGGAAACCTTCTGTCCCTGAGGGCACTGCAAGATGATGCAAGCAGAGAACACAAACACGTAAGTACTATATTAATAATGCAAGTATGAGGAGCAAAGTAATTAGTTCAAATAAATGCATGCAAGTGGAATTTGTGTCAACACAACATAAGATACCTATAAGATCAACAAACCTGGTCAGTGCATAATCTTTGAGCCCATTGATCAAGCTGCGTGCTTCCAGAGTTCCAATGCATCCTCGAAGTCGAGGATCTCCTCCATTCACCACTTTCTTCCATGTAACAAACAATGGGCTAAAAACAAAACACAGTTGCTTCAATCAAGGACACCATATCATGCCATGTTGTTAACTCACAAGTAGAGTTTTGTTTGCAAAAAGGATATCCCCAATCAGAAATCAGAGACTAATCCCTTTCAAGGCAAATAAATTTCTTAATGAATACGTCTTGTAAAATATTCTTCCCCATAACACAGCTCAGCTATAAATTCTGACTTAACTAAACATTAAACAAATATTTTCTTTCTTTAAACCAAAGATCAACTATTTGTTCCTCCATTTCCAATTCTTATTTGTAACAAAAGAAAAAACCTCCCAGAAGTTAAAACCAACCCATGCACTTAAATTTTACAGCAGTTATCTTATCTAACTCCTCCAAGAGGTGCATGGATTGGTTTTTAACTTAGAATAAAGCTCAATTATTTCACCTTTTTCTTCTCAGGTAAATGACTAAGAAACTTATGACCTTATTTGACCATATTCCCATGGTAGAACGAGCAAAAATTAAGAAACTTTTAAACATCACAAAATTTAAACAGTAACTCATGAAAAACCCACAACGATTTTATTCCCATTTACAAAGAAAAATACATATTGTGTCAATAAAGAAAAAAAAATATAAATTATTTTAAAAAAAAAAAAAAAAAACGAGAGAGGAATTACTGCTGAGCCTGATCGAAGGCCGGAGGAGGAGGTTCCTGGTTGTTGTAGTGAGAGACGAGGGTGTCAAAGCAGTAAACAACCATTTCCTGGTTCGCCGACACCATTTTCGTGTATTTCTCCGAAAAGGATCTTCTTGATTCGTTATTATGTAATTGAAATCAGTAATCGGGGATTTTAGGTTTGGATGAAATAAACTTAACAGAGAGAAGGAAAGAAGGTTTTCCTTTTTCTCTCTCCCAGCTTCTTGCTTGCAAGCAACCAGCACTCTAAATAAATTAATCAGAAAAATATTCAACCTTCCAACTTTTGGGGTTAAATTATTCAAATAATTATATTTTTTTCTTTTATTTCATTTTATCAAGTTTGCTCCAATTTTCAACACTTTTCAAGTCGGTTTCTTATATATACTATGTTAAGGCATATATTACATTGGAGTTCTTTTAAAATACTTAGTAATAAATGATATTATGTTTTGGTTTATATAATAATTTGATTGGTGTGAAAAATAATTTGAAGTGTCTTAATGTCAAAATGCTTCATAAAAAATTACATCAAGTTCATTAAAGAATATATGAAGAAACTTATTTAGAAATAAGATAAAGCTCATTAAATAGATACTAAAAGTTTTTTTAAGTGAGGGTCAAAATAAAATCTTTCTAAATTTTTTTTTTCAAATGAGTTAAAATCAGGAAGTCCTATCATAATATTTTAATTAACTCTTACAAGTAATATAAGTTATACCTACATATAAAATTATATATTTCATTAAATAATTTAATTTTACTATATTTAAAAAATTTTACATCATATTTATTATTATATTATTAAATAAAATATATAATAACAATTCTTAATTTTTTATTTTGTAAATTTTTATATATTAAATAAAATATATATTTTTATATTTATCATATTCATATATAACAATACTTTTATATCATATTCATATATAATAATATTCATGTATAAAAATAATACTTCATACATATTTCTCATATACCATCATCATATCAAATATAAAAATCTTGAATTATTATTTCTAAGATATTATCCAAATATAGTCCTTGTTATAAAAAGTGTTCATGTAAAATAAAATAAATTGATTTTTCTTTATCTTAATTAGATTTTAATTTATTTAAAATCAAATAAACATTTAGAAAATATAAATGAGATGCTTGATTAATAAGAAGTGACATTGTGATAAAAAAAAATTATTTTTATAGCATTTTAATAGTTTTTTATTTTCTTTTAATTCTATTACAAAGAAAATCAATATGATTAGAAATTTAAGCATAAAGATAGTTAAAACATAATATACAAAAAAAAACTAATAAAATTATATTTTAAAATTTTTGAGTTCAATATAACATTTTATATTATTTTTTTATTCTCTTTTTTCTCTATGCATAATGATAAAACATATACTTTTGAAAATAAACTAATTAATTGAAATATATATATATATATATATATATATATATATAATTAGAAAAAATTATAAGGATAGAAAAAGGATAAACTAATAAACTACATGTTGTATATAATTAAATTAATAACAACTAGTTTAGAAAATTATAAACATATAATCTTTAAATATTCATTCTAATAGTAATTAATTTAGTGAATATTAAGAAATGATATATCATAAATCACTTAATAATGTAAATAATTTATTGCTAATTTTGATTACAGTAAGAAATTATTTATTTAAATATCTTTATATGATTGTAAATAATTTATTTTGATCAAAGTTTAGTAAGAAATTATTTATTTAAATATCTTTATATGATAAATTTATTAATATTTAGATATAAATATAAATATATATAGATATAAATTTTTTGTACAATAAAATTTAATGACTGTTTTATATATTTTAAAAATATGTTTAGTCACTTAAAAAAATTAAATTTGTTTAATTAATTAAGGATTTCAATGTGTTAGGTTATTGTGTATTTTTCTTATATAAACAAAATGAAAACTTAAAGAGTCTAGTTTGATTAAAAATGTTTGTATATAATTTTTTGATAAATTAAAAATATTTACATTTTATGACAAATTAAAAATTAAACATACATTTTGAATTTAAAATAAATTTTTTTCTTAAAAAAATTCCATTGATCTATTCTAATCTACATAATTTCTGTGAATGTTTTAATATTGTGAACTTTTTCACTTAAAGTTTTCTGATCTAGGAGTATTTTTACTTCACGTCATGTGTATAAGAAGAAAAGGATATATCATATAAGAAGAACTAAATTTAAATTTACAAATATAATAAAAAAATTAAAGGTGTTTTCACGGGTGACAAACGAATCATCAAACATGAATAACTGGCAAAACTAGAATGACAAAACAATTCACAGGTAAGCTATCCGCTGGTAAAATTTGTGGTGGGTAGTTATTATCAGCGGATATTTACTACCTGCGGGTAATAGGTAGTGGGTATTTTAATATTTGTTTCTAAACGGGTTAGGTACGGGTAGTATACTACCGATCCGCAAGTACCCGTTACTCGCAAAAATAATAAAAAAATATTAATTTATATATATTTTTTTAATTAAATTTAATGAAAAATAAATAAAATAATATTTTATTAGGTTAAATTTAATTAAAATTAAATTTTAATTTATATTTAACTTAATTTATATTATATATATATATATATATATATATATATATATATATTATAATTTTATTTAAATTTTATTTTAAAATGTACAAAATTTATTTTTTTATTTTTTGCGGGTATCTGTAGGTACCCGCGGGTTTTAAAATACCTGCAGGTATTTTTTAAACGGGTACCCGACGGGTAGCGAGTTGGGTAGCAGATAGGATTTTATCTGGCGGGTCGGGTTGCGAGTAGGCACTATCCGTGCCCGACCCGACCGTTGCCATCCCTAGACATAACACAACTTTTTGGTTTTTGTACGTTTATAGGCCAATTTAAAAAAAAAAAAAAAGTTATAGATCTAGGCAAAAAAAATTTCATTACAAATTTAGGCAAGTCGTAGGGATCCAGACAACTTCAAATGAAGAAGTCGTGTCCCCTACATGGCTTCAAATGTATGTATATATGTATGTATATATGAATGTATATATGTATGTATATATGAATGTATATATGTATGCATATATATATATATATATATATATANATATATATATATATATATATATATATATATATATATATATGTATATATGTATGTATATATATGTATATGACAGGGTTTTAACTCAGCAACAACAACAACATTCAATCATAACTCCCGTGAAAGTTCTCACTCTATGCTGACACCAAGTTCTCTAAGCTATAAGCACAAGGTTACACAAACCCCAGAACATACTTATCACAACACACAACAAAACATATAAGGTTTTTGAAATTTATGTATTTTGTATATTAGAATAAGATTCTCAATCTAATTTATAGAGATCTCACTCAAGGATACCTTCAAAAATTCGTTGTCAACTATTTAATGCGTGATAATTGATTATCCACTTATGATAATCGATTATGCATTTAATGAATGCACAACGGTCAAAAAGTTGCTTGAAAATTCTCATAATTGATTCATAATCGATTACTGATAATTGATTATCGTTATTTGGTAATCGATTATTCTGAGTCAAAATGAGGTTTTCTGATTCCAAACGAATTTTAAAGCAAACTAAAAGCATACAATACATTGAATCAACTTCTTATACATAAAACTACAAAATTAAAAAAGTTTTAACATAAGTCAAGTCTTCATGAAGATCTTCTTACAACATAAGTACTTGAGACTTGACTTTAAGACGTCATCAAAACTTCTAAACTTCATCTTTATGCGAACAGAACCCTAAGGCAAAACGATGTTTTTCATTAGTTATGGATCAAATATGTATGACTACAGGTTTTGAGATGACCAAAACAAGAAAATCATAAAAAATGTTACTCTTAATGAAAACATGTTCTATAAAGACAGGACTGCAGATGCAAATGAACAGTCGAAGCAAGTATCATTAGAAGAAATTTCAAAAAGTAATGTAGTCAACCAAAGGCAAAAATTGGAAGTAGAACCTGAGTTAGAACCTGAACACATAGTAAAGTCAAAAACTCCTGAAGTCGCGATTAAAAGGTCTAGCAAAATAATTGTACCACCACAAAGGTCCTTCGTTACACTACTTATTGTTGATTGATGCTAGTGAGCCAGAACATTTTGCCAAGACTTTGTAGGCGGATGAATATATTAAGTGGGAGCTAGCAATGAAAGATGAGATAAAGTCTCTTCAGAAGAATAAAACATGATCTTTAACTAAGCTACCAAAAGGAAAGAAGGTTTTGCAAAACAGGCGGGTTTATAGGTTGAAAGAAGAACCAGATGGCAATAAAAGATATAAGGCTAGACTCGTAGTAAAAGTGTTCTAATGGAAACAAAGAATTGACTTCACATAAATTTTCTCTCTTGTTGTCAAGACGAATACCATCAGAATCATCTTGGAGTCTTGAGGAGGAATTATTTATGGTACCACCAGAAGGTTTTGAAGCATAAGGCAAAAAGATTCTTGTATGCAAGCTTCATAAAAGCTTGTATGGATTGAAACAAGCATCGAGACAGTGGCACAAAAATTTTAATGACTTCATGAAAAATTTAGAATTTCACAAATGTTGAGAAGATCATTGTTGTTACACGAATAAACATGTTGCAAACTATATCATTCTTACTTTATATGTTGATAACATGTTGATTACAGGAGCTAATATGATAAAAATTAACAGGTTGAAATAACAATTTTAAAAATTTTTTGAAATGAAGGATCTTGGTCCAGCCAAATAAATTCTTGGTATGAACATCTCCTGGGATAGATCCGAAGGTATTCTAAACTTATCTCAGGAGAGATATGTAGAAAAATTGCTTACAAATTTGATGTTGAAAATGCTAAAACTAGGAATACACCTTTGGAAACTCACCTAAAGTTTTCAAAAGGACAATCTTCTCAAACAGGTGAAGAAGAATGTTACATGTCTAAAGTGTCATATGAATTTGCAATAGGGAGCTTGATGTATGTTATGGTTTGCACCAAACTTGACTTATGTAGTGGGAGTTATAAGTAGGTTTGTATCGAATCTCGAAAAGGAGCATTGGAAAGGTGTGAAGTAGATATTGAGATATTTGAATGGCATTTCAAAGATGCATTTATCTTTTAGAAGAAGTAATCTCACTTTACAAGGGTTCTCTAATGTATACTTGGTAGGAGATTTGGATGGTAGAAAAAGCACATGTTACATTTTTACGTTGGGGGTACAACTATTAGTTTGAAGTCTAAACTTCAAGGAAAAGTCTCCCTCTCAACCATTGAAGCTAAGCATATAGCTATCTCAGAAGCAGGGAAGGAGATAATATGGTTGAAGAATTAGGGAAAAAGCAAGATGATTGTTCATTGATCAATGAAAGTCCGAGTGCTATATATCTTGCTAGAAATATAATTCTTCATTCTAGATGCAAGCACATTAAGTTGAAGTATCATTTTATCAAAAAACTGGTAAATGATGGGGACTATCTTTGTTGAAGATTCCAAGTATAAAGAATCTAACTAATATGTTGACCAAGACTATCACAACTAATAAGTTGAGGCTTTGTATTGCCTCAACTAGCCTTCAAGAATAATTGATGATGAAGGGAACTACACTGGGTGATGGTGTAAATCAAACTCCATGTGGGAGAATTCTTAGTATTTGTAGATTGATTTAATCTTATATATCTTAGTAGTGTGAGATGTTGTTCTCTACTTTGCTATATAAGAAACCCTATGTAAGGCTTGAACGGCACACCAAAATAAACATACTTCCTAGTATAGTGTGGACGTAGGCATACACATTATACGTTGTTCTTCTAATGTGTTTGACGATCCTTCTTTATACCACTAATTCGTCGATGCCCTTCAATGTCTTACTTTCACGCGACCAAACATCTTTAGGGATGAGTAAAATTAACTGAATTGCATTGAACTATCAATTAACTACACTATATTAAACAAAAAATAAATAAATATTTACAATAAAAACTATTGTACAATTTTATAGGTAAGTTTTAGAAAACTGAATCTCTAAAGTTATCGTTCAGTTAACCACTCATTAACTTAAAACTAATTTATTTTATACTTTTTACTTATTTGAGAGTCTCTAAAGTTGCAGTTTAATTTTCCATCTACGGATTAGACCAAACTTTCGTTGGGACAGACCCAGTCGAATTCGGTCAATTTTCGGCTAGGGTTGAATTCGGTCGATTTTTGGCAAGGGACAAATTAGTCAAATTTTGGTTGGGACTGACTCGATCGAGTTTCGGTCGTGCTTGACTTGGCCGAATTCAGCCAATTTTTGGTTGGGGCTGACTCAACTAAATTCGATCGATTTTTTATCAGCAACATCTTAACCATTTGTGGTCATCATGGCCGAATTCCGTTGATTTTCAACTAGTGTTGACTCGATCGAATTTGGCGAACTTCGATTGATACCAACTCGGCTAAGTTTCAGTCATGGTTGTCTTAATCGAATTCATCTGATCTTTTGTCATGATTGAATTGAGCAAGTTTCAATTGTGATCGTTCTAACCAAATTTGTTTGATTTTCAACTGATGTTGATTTTCAACTTATGTAACAGATTAAAAAAATTTAGTTTCAAATCACTCTCACTTATCTTCAAATCCATTCAAATAAACAATAAAAAAAATTTATCTTCAAATCTATTCAATCACTCTCCTCCAAATCCATTCAAGTGAACAAAGTTTTAATAATATGACCGAAGTCCATTCAAGAAAATTTTCAAAAGATTATTATAAAAAATATAATATAACCGACAGAATTAAACTCCATTAATGAAGACGAACATTTATGTTGGTATAGAAACTATATTTAAATGCGTTGGTGTTGAAAAAAATAATTAAGGCATAAAAAAAAATCATGATAAGTCTTCACATATAATGTGAGAGTCTTGAACTTCATAATCAATAAAAATTAAAAATAATCATCCATACGCAGTTAACCTGTTACATCCTTCTTCCATCTAAAATTATTTTTCTATGGCCATATATTATCATTATTTAACAACCCTTCCAGACTTTCGGAATCTCCCATGTTACCCATGTTAGTTGCAATTGGACACTAAACAACAAAGTACATTTATATATATGGAACAATAATTTCATTTTCTTACTCTTTGGGTTAATTGTTACCTTTTATTTTAAATTTACAATCAATTGACTTTATGTCGAAATATATGGGAAATTTAGTCAGTGATCCTTAATTTTTATTTTTAATTTAATATAAAATGAATTAATATAAGTTTTCTCTTATGTTGTGTTTACTTGAGATTATTTCTTGTTTACGATGATGAGCGAGTAATGAATTGTATTGAAAGTTGTGTTCGTATGAGATGAATTGTGCGGAACGAATGCGATGGAATTACAGGATATCCATTTTTTTTGTCACCCGCTATCCATAAGCGATTTGCACAGATTGTTTACAAAATGTTTTATTTACCCTTAATATTTGCAAAATTTCCACCTCTTGAATAATTTAATATTTGGGCCTCCTGTTGCATTTTAAATATAATATATTGTAAGTTTGTATGTGATAAGCGTGGTAGATAATGGTTAATGTGGATTCACAAGCTCAGAGCTGGAACTTGGAGAAGAGATTCCTGGCATTCAACAGTGAAGGCTGAAAGCTGTAAATTGCAGAAGAGATTCGTGAGCTTTGCTTCACACAGGCATTCAACAGTGAAGATTCCTGCATGCATTAGTCACAGTCCACTGTATTTGCAATAGCTTTTGACCATGTCGAAGAAGGATTAATATGTGCTTCGACTATGGTTGTTGTTGTGTTAACTGAGGTAGCGAGAGCGAAAAGAGCATTGTGTCTGTGTTGTGCAAGTGAAGGACGTGCAAGTGTGTTTCAGTGGTTGTCCAAGAGAGAAAGCTAAGGCGAGCTTTGGTTCTACGTGCTTACACCGTCTGTATTTCGTTTTGTCATTGCAGGAGTTGAAGAACATATGTTGCATCCATGAAGGACATGAAGAAGACGATGGTTGATGAAGACAATGAGTGTGCGAAGTGGAGAAGAGAAGACGCTGAAATCGTAATTGGATCGAAGCACGCGTATCCGGTTACAGGGCTGTGAAGAAAATGAACTGCAACGCGTATTCGGTTACGTCCTTTGCGTATTCGGTTACGTGGTTTGTATTCGGTTACGCAGATGTGCCCCAAAACCGGTATCTGATTACAAGAGTTGCGTTGCTTGGGACATTGCAAAAGGAATCCGGTTACACACAATGTATTGGGTTCCCTTCACGTTTTGCTTCCTCGTTGCAACTCGTTGGCCCGTTGATGGTTGAAGAAGGTCGACCGTGTCGTAGCCATGCGAGGAAGGTGGTGTTTGTAGAGGTGGTGGACCATGCAGCGAGGACGAAGGTGTTGGTGACGATGGAGGATTCTCTTCGTGGTGGTGGACGACGCAGCGCGCATCCGATGCAGGTTGAAGCAGTCGAGGAAGTTGTCCGTGATAGATGGAGGATGGAGAGAGCATGTGATGGTCGTTGAAGCAGCGACGACGGTGTCCGTCATTGTGGAGGATGGCAGCACGATGCGATGACCAATGAAGCACTGCACGAAGGCCATTGAAGCACTGGACAAAGCTGAAGGATGCCCAGATAACAACATGCAGAGAAGAGAGCAGGATGTAGAGTTCGTTGTTGAAATTTGAACACCTTTAACCATTTGTTTGTGATGCAGGTTTTCAGTCGAGCTGTTCGAGATGTTGGACGTGTGTTGTGAACCTTATGAATGTCAACCGTGAAGGTGGGAAAGTGATGCGTGGTGGAAGGCGAAGGTGGTGCATGGTGGAAGTTCATGCAGTGATTTGAGTTGGTATTTTTCCCTGGATTTGGAGTTTTGTTTCTTTACATGGGAAGGATTTGATGAGGTTTTATTGTAGGTATTCTAAAGGTGGTGGAATTGTGTACTTGGCTGAACAAAATTTTCTATTTACTTAGGTGAACAAAATTTGCTATTCTACTACGTTTTGGACAGCAAACATGATGCACATTTTTACTTGAAGATTGAAGAATTTATGTTATTTCAGTTGAATGTTTATTTCTGTCAAAGGTGTTAAAGGTAGATTATAATTTAAGAAATTTATTATGAAATCATTGGTTGAAACATGAGCTAATATTATGTTATTTACAGGTTTGGTTTAGGTTCACTCTTTTGTTTGGAAAAAATTTCAAATTATCATCTATCTAATTGGAGAATCTATCTGGATAATCTCAGTGATTCTTGGACTGGTTTACGGTGACTGAATTCACTCTTGAAATCTTGAGAAGTCTTATACTTCAAATCTTCATATCGTCTTCAACAAGTAAGTATTATACAATGTTTATTTTAAATAAATATACAAATTAAATAATATGTTATGTAAATTGTGTTAGTTTCTTTTTACTGAATATATGAATGTATTCATGTCTTATGGTAATTTAATATATGAAATATATGATATATGAATGTATGAAGTTACTTTTTACTGAATATATGAATGTATTGACGTCTTATGGTAATTTAATAAATGAAATATATGATATATGAATGTAAGAAGTTATGAAGTGTTAATGTTTGATTCATATATGAATGCATGATTTTAATTATAGTATGATTATTTGTTTAAGTAAAAATAGATGGAAGAAGAATTAGACTTGTCGTACTTGGATCGTGAAGATATAGATGATGATGTAGTTGGTGTAGACTTTAATATAGTCGTAATGCTACATCAACACTTACAAATAACGACCTCCCTGGCTGCACTAACAATGTTATGCATTGTTTGTCATGCTTTGAATATATTGAATATGTTCTCGAGTGATCCAAGTAGTGTTAACAATTTCCTTCCCAACAAAGACCGTCACAGACAGCAATTAATGTCTTACCTGGTGCATACTACTCGATGTCGTGACATTATTCAGATGGGTCCAGAGGCATTTATTAATCCTTATGAGTGATTAAGAACAATTGGGTTAGTTAAATACGCCATTCGTTATACAGTGGAGGAACAAGTAGCTCAATTTCTTCATATAATTGGGCATAATGTTAAGAATCAGAGTGTCGCATTTTTCTTTCATCGATTTGGGGAGACGGTTAGCAAACACTTTCACAATGTGTTAGATGCTATTATAACTCTAGAATCAAAATTTTTAACTCAGCCATCAGGAGATGAGGTTCATCCATATGTCTTGAACAACAGTTGGTTTTATCCTTACTTCAAGGTAATGATTTCAATGTGTCAGTCACATTGTGATTTTATGAAACGATGTTAATGTTATGCAATTGTATGATGACTTCTTAATTCAATGTTTAGGATTGCTTAGGGGTCATAGATGATACTCATGTTCATGTAAGGGTGCCAAGAGAAGATGCTCCGAGATTTCGTGGTAGAAAAGATTGGCCAACTCAAAATTTGTTTGCCGCATGTGACTTTGATATGAAATTCACATACGTTCTAGCTGGTGGGAAGGCACAACATCTGATTCTAGAATCTTAAAAAATGCTCTTGATCGAGATGATCCGTTGGTGATCCCCCAAGGTAAGTGTCTTCATTGGAATATAATGATTGGTTCTTTATTACTTAATAAATACTGATGTGTACATACCTGTAGGAAAATATTATCTCGGCGACGTTGGATTTATGCTGAAAAGTATGGTTATGACACCATATAGAGGCGTCAGATATCACCTTAAAGAATTTACACGCAGAGGACCACAAAATGCATGAGCTCTTTAACCATCGACATTCATCACTGAGAAATGTTATTGAAAGAACATTTGGTGTATTGAAGAAGCAATTCCCTATCATTGCAAGTGGCATTGAACCACATTATGGATTGGAGACAATGACTGATATTATTTTAGCTTATTGTATCCTACACAACTTTATCCTTGGAATTGATAGGAATGACCCATTGCTTAATGAGGTTGATAATGAGGAGAATGAAAGGGAAGAGCAGAATGTGTCATCCTCTCAAGTTCAAGAAGATGAGTATAGGGTTAGTAGTATGATTAGGGATGCCATAGCGGATCAAATATGACGAGATTATCAAAATTCATAGTTTTTGTAATTCATATTTTGTTATGACTATGTTATTTGAATATGACATCTTTTTGGTTTTATCAATAATTGAACTTCACTTCTTACCATTTTCTCTATCAAATAGGTTTAATATGGACACGGGGTAAGGGTGTTGCGACTGAGTCCTCCGGTGGTATGAGAGAGTTCTGCAAATGGATTGAGGACATGGATGCAAGGCTTTTGCATTCTATGATTTAGGAGAATCATTTGGGTAATAGGGTTGATGGCAGCTGGACAATCCAAGCATACAATAACATGGTTCAATACCTTCACAACTCTGGTTATGTTTATGTTAGTAAAGCTAATGTAAAAAATCCTCAAAAGGTATTGAAAGACAGATGGCGTGAGGTTCATGACCTCTTTAATGGATTGAGTGGTTTTGCTTGGAACGCCGTCACTATAAGGTTTGAAGCTGAAGACGAAGTCTGGCTGACCTCATTGAGGTATTTGTTAAACATTCACATTTGGTGGATTCTTAAAATATATAAGTTCAACCACTAACTATTTCATGTACGTTGTTTCAGTTGAGGCCAACTGCATCAAAGTGGAGAGTTACCAGCATAAGACATTATTATTTAATGGTGGAGTTGTGGGCTGCTGATCGAGCTACTGGGAGTGGTGTTCGGACCGCTCATCAAACACGTTTTCGGGTTGCGCCTCGTGTTAGTGTTGATTTGAATAAGAACATTGAGTACATTCCAAAACAACCTGATTGGACAGGGTATAGAGACCCAACTCCACCATCACCTCCTCCATCTATAGATTAATATAGTCCAAGGAACACTCAATCTGTGCCTTCTGTTCCATCTGATGGAACTTCATCATCAAGAGGCTCCAAAAGGAAGGCATTGTTGGTCGATGTCGTTGATGCTCATTTTGAAAAGTTGACGACCAGTCTGGACAGTTTCACAAATGCCCTCACCTCTTCAAATGTGCATTTCGGGGTAATTTTTAATGCAGTCGTAGAACAAGTCTCAGCGATGAAAGAAAGGAATCAAATACTCTATTCCCAAACGGAGATTCTTCGTCACACCCTGACCTACACATATATAGAAGCTGACATTTATGAAATGCTGAGTGGTATGAACATTTTTGATGATCTTTGCTCGAGCAATGTTATGACTTCTTATGTGGAAACCCCACATATTTGAAGAGGTTGATGGGACTTCCACCACACAAGCGGTGGAATAAATTATGTAAAATGATATCGGGGGGAGATTGTTAGGATGTCTTATCTAACTACTTGTATTAGTATTATATTATGAGATGTACATGTAATGTAATTATGACTTATGGTTTTCATCCATCTTAAATTTTGAAGTAATGTTTATGCTTATGATCTAATTATTTTACATTGTTTGTTCTTGTTTATAATATTCAATAATTTGTTTTCATTTGTTGTTTTGTTCAAGAAATTGTAAAATGGCCTCATCATCAACCAAAAGGCCCCGAAAAAGTCGTAAGGGAAAAGAAACCCTAACTAAGCCAGAAGATGCAGCATATGTCAGACCATCTCTCGTGGAACAATTAAATCAACGTCGTTTCTTCAGTCATAGCTAGCAGATGGAAAACTATGCAACTGATTTCTACACGAGGAATCTTATCGTTCCTAAAATAATGAATTTCGAATCATTTGCCGGTTCAGGGTTATTTTTCCAACATCATCTTATATTTCAAGGGGTGGTCGAATTTCTTACACTGCAGGCACCGTTCTATCCTGATTTAATCAAAGTTTTTTATTCAAATTTGAAGATTTCTGCAAATGGATATTTGCTTAGTGAGGTCCACAAGAGAAGAGTCAGATTGAAACCTACCGATTGGTTGAATATTGTTAATATGAAGTATGAGGGTCAAAAGTTGTGTTATTCGACTATCCCAAACGACTTTCCTTATGATCGGGAGATGACATTAGCTACTATGGTGAGATCAGAAATGCAGGGTCAACGTGTTAAAATAATTGGTTCTTTGAATATTAATGATAGATTTCTGCATTATGTTGTTGTGCACATGTTAACTCCCCGACCTGGAAATTTTGCAAGGTTATTGTAGGAGGATATCTTTATGATATGGGTGCTTAAAAATAATATAGCTATCAATTGGCCTCATCGCATCATGCAACATATGCTCAAATGCAAGGCCAGTGACACACCCCTACCATATGGTGTATTGATCACCCAAATCATGCAATATTGTGGAGTACATGTTGATGTCGATGTCAACACTCATATTGGGATTAGACATCATTTTTCAATTAATTCTTTGAAGAGGTTGAATATTGTTAATGTCAACGGTGTTTGACAACACGATGTCGGCGATGATGAAGAAGAAGAACAATCATAGCATGATGGCAAACCTGTGCAACCTCCTCCAGATCTTTCAAATCCGAATATAATGACTCAAATATGGGAGGGGGTACAAGACTTGCAACACGGAATGTAGGGTATGGAACAAATGCAGGAGCGGGTTCAGTGTATTGAAGATAACTTGGCAAACCTATCTCTCGACATGAACTGACAGTTTGCTCAGCTGAATCAAAATGTTAACTTAATTCTTCACCATTTAGATGATTAAGTTACTGACTATTACGTCACTGTATTACATGACTTTTTTCCTGTACTTGACTTTTGTGATTGATTTCTTGCATTACCTTATATGAATTGTACTTAGTTTAACATCACTTTTCACACCTTTATTTATTGTCAACTTATTGAACTATAAAATAGATGGATCCACGAATAATTGATGAATTAGAATGAATAATTACTCAAACAAGAAGACTATATGCGACTCTTGAACGCCAAGAACAGGCCATGGAGCGTCAAAATGAATTGTTGCGTCAAAATGAATGGTTAAGGGGCAGGAATCAGTCATCTAATCCAACTTTGGAACAAATTCATAACTGATTACAGCCTATGAACATTCAAGATGGCAATTTATTGAGACAGTGCTTTGACTTTCTATTTTCACATCCATCCCATACAAGACGTTTAATAGGGATGCCGGCACAATATCATTTCAATACATTGCTTAGATACCTCCGTGAAGCAACATCATGATGATCTATTATAAATATATTTGTATGTTATTATGTTTGCACTTTTTATTTGATGTAATGGATAATTATAACTTGGGTTAATTATTGGTTGTCTTTAAAATTAATAAATCTCACTTCCATAACAAATAAATTCATACTACTTGGAACTAAATTATATTACAAACAAATACTACATTTAAAAAAAAAAATTCATTTCACTAAATTATAATTTAATTAAATTTTTAAAATTATTTTTAATAATTATTCTAAATTTTTAACTCTTAATATACATTTTTACAATTAAATATAACATTAACAAATATCATTTTACATTACTTTAATACCTAGGGGCATTTTGGTAATCTTCAATTTCTACCAATTAAACAAATTTTTTAAAACTGTCACATCAATCAAATCCTACACTAATTCTCACAAACTTTACATCCAAATCCACTCTCAATTACCTTCAAATACACTCAAGTAAACACAAAAAAATTCACCCTCAAATCCACTCAATCACTCTCTCCCAAATCATCTCCCTCAATCACATAATTGTTCCTATATCATATACATAATCATCGTCACATGTACCTCCATCAAAACTAATCTCATCATGCATCCTTCATCATGAAACACACCATGAGCCTCCACAATACCATAACTCCACCGTGAAAAGAATCAGTCACATTCATGTACCCTACCTCAAACCTGTAGCCTCTCCACAGGTCCCCTGTAGCCTCTCCTACAAGTCTGCTCGAGTAGTCCCGCCTACCTGG
This sequence comes from Vigna radiata var. radiata, assembly GCF_000741045.1. Lineage (NCBI taxonomy): Eukaryota > Viridiplantae > Streptophyta > Magnoliopsida > Fabales > Fabaceae > Vigna > Vigna radiata. Next base: position 7,309,576 of record NC_028358.1, read on the forward strand.
CTAAGGAACATGTTTCCTGTCACTCAAGGACAAGGCAAACACCATCACCCCACACAAGGCCAAAGGAAGTTGCTATCTCGACCGATCTTCCACTAGAAGCTTGCCAGGAGTCGCTCCTTGTCCGTGCCCCCTGCACCATGCCTCTTGCACCGGCGATCACTCTCCGCCCTCGTCAGTGCCCGGGTGTCACCAGAAAAACTTCCCGGAAGGTCACCCATCCCAGAATTACTCTAGGCTAAGCACGCTTAACCATGGAGTTCTTATGAGTTAGGCTACCGAAAAGCAAATGCATTTGTTGATATGAGTAGCCAAATCAATTCCTTTAAGCTATCCTTCAACCGTATAGTCTCATACCTATACAATCTCTAGATCCCTCTCATTCCGGTGTATGTTCGATTCGTCCATGTACCCCTTCCACTGGAAGTCTGCCAGGAGTCGCTCCTTGTCCGTGCCCCCTGCACCATGCCTCTTGCACCGGCGATCACTCCCCGCCCTCGTCAGTGCCCGGGTGTCACATTCTCACTCTCCACCTAATACTGGTCATTCATCATTATCTACAGTCTCATTAAAAAGTCTAATGTACTCAAACTAAACCCTCCAGGTTTTCAGTCCAACAGTAATTTACAATTAAATAATAAATAATAAATAAAAATATAAACATCATTCCAAATAAATAATTAAATAAATATCATTCCAAATAAATAAATAACATTCCATGCCAATCCAAATCAATAAATTATTTATTACTTTAATTAATTAAGTCTCATTACTTTTTCAATTAATTTCTAATTCCAAAATATTTAATTTGATTTCCAATAAATTACTTTCCTTCTTACTCCAAATTAATTTCTATTAATTTCTCTTTCAGTAATTAATTTGATTCCAATTAACTACTAAATAATAAACTTCTCCTTATAATAATAATAATTAATATTATTACCATTTTCTTCTCTCTCTTTACAATTTAATTTTATGGGCGTTGATCCCTGCACCTCCATGTTTTTGGACCTCTACCTCCCCATTCCACTTTTATCCCTTCTTTTTTATTTATATTCCTATTTTTTTTTTATTTATATTCCTATTTTTTTTTATTTATATTCCTATTATATCCTTTAATTTCAATCACAAAAAGTTAAAAATTAATTACTTATAAAATAAACTAAAAACTTAAAAATAACAAATGGTTGAGGGATCTGTGATTTTGCTCAATTTTATTCTTGCATAATTAAGCATCTGAAGAATTATATTGTACTTCGGTGATTACTTTTTTCGTTTTCACTCGCAATGAATTAACTTGCGTTTTTTTTGTTTGATTCCATTGAAATTGATATTGGTGATGTAATGCTACCCAGATATCATCATATCTTGTCCGAGATAGAATCGATGTCAGGTATAATCTGTAAATTCTACATTTGCGTGATTCACGAGCAGTGTTAGATTTCTTACAGCGGATGTCGACATCCGTTTGGTCCTGAAACGGATATCGATCTTCGTCGACCGATGTGCGACATCCATTTAGGCGTCTTCTTCCTCCTACGCACATATAAACAAAAACAACAGAGAAAAAATGAAGCAACAGAAAAATGAAATCAACAACCTTATATCATGCGCAACGAAATAAATTAACCTCTCGTAGACGGCAAAAACGAAACGAAGCAACAACCACCGCGCCGCACACACTCGCCGCACCGCTACACACTCACATTGCACCGCCACACACACTCGCAGGCAGAAACGAAACTACGAAGCAACAACCACCAACCACCGCGTCGCACCGCCGCACACACCCGCTGCACACACCTAAAACTAAAAGCACAGGAAGAGATGACTGCGAGAGTTGGAAAGTTTTGTTTTAGAAAATAAACGTGGAGCGTGGGTGTAAGAAGGGGAGGTGGGGCTGTCTTCGAAAGGCTGTGAAAGCTGAACTAGAAAGTTAAAATTTGGGTTACTTAGTTAACAGGGTTAAAAAAGTAAAAAAAATAGAAAAAGGTTATTTTTGTAATTAAGGAAAAGTTAAAAAAAATGGGGAGGTGGAGGATGAAAGTGGGGAGGTGGAGGGATCAACGCCCTAATTTTATTAGTTAATATCTGGCCACGAATTCTACACGTCCCAAACTAGGCCCAAATAAACATTCTTATTTCTGTTCAACTCTGGCTTACGGCCCAAAAAGGTTCCCACTGTATCCACCTAGATTCACTCCCGGCCCAAAAAGAATTTTGCCGCTGCGGAATGGTCATTCAGCGTAACACCACTTGACCAAGCCAATTATAAGGTCAGTCACCGCAATCTCCATGGGTGCACCACTCACGCAACTCCGACAACCTTCACGGAACATAGATCGCGTACGCATCACAGAAAAATCGCAAGTATCAGAACCCAAAGAACGCCTAACCCCAAAAAAAGAGAACAAAAGGAACCCTAAAATCAAAACCCCCAAATTCCCAATTTTGAACAAGCTCAGGGACCCTAAAATCAAAACATCACGTGCCACCACAAGAATGCCCACGAATCGAGATCCCCGCGTTGCAATACGCCTGAGAACTAAGACTCTTGTCGCCGAGGAACGCGGAGAATGAAATCCTTGTGTCGTCGCAGAGATGCCGCTACTATGGCGTCCACTGGCTGCGAAGATGGATGTCACGTCGGAGCAACTGGTTTCGCATCCCTCTTCCTGCAACCAGAACGACACCAGAAACAAGAGAAAGAACAAGGAAAGAGGAACGCCTCCCCTCTCTACCAACACGAACCTAGAACCAGGAAAGGAGAAGATGAAGGTGAGTGCCCCCTAGCCAGCTTCTCGCGCGAGATCAAAGAACCCTCAAACAGAGTTTCGTCGTGAAAGAAGAAGAAGAACAAGAAGCTAAGAGGGGAAAAGTTTCCGATTAAGTGAAAGAAAAGAATGAAAAAGTTTCTGATTTAAGGATCAACTTTTGGAAAACTAATTAGGGTAGATATCTAATTGAATTAAACAATTAGAATTAGAATTAAGAAGGTAATTAGAAATTACCATTCACAGCTATTAACATATTAACATTAACAGATTCTTAATCTCTAATTATTCCTAATTAACATTTTTCAGGATTCCAAATCATTAATCGTCCCATTATAATAAAAAGAAACCCTAACCCTTCCTAAATTTTTAATGACAATTAAAAGGAAACTTTAATTTCTCAAAATTTATTATAATTTAACGGAAACCATAATTTCTAATTTGTTCTTTTATTCTAGCTTTTACTCTTTACATTTTAAATCATCAATCAAATATTTACATTAGATTATGTATGCATACAAATGAGAATCAACATAAAATGAGAACTATCATAATTTCATAATTCTCCAAACAATCACATATTTCAATGAATCATTCAAAACATTCTGAATTACTATCAACCAAATAAATATATAATTATTTAAAGTATGCTTCCCATGATAAAAAAAAAAATAAGCTTTCACTCTTTCTTTTTACAGATTCTCCTTCCTTCACTTTCTCTGTCTAATGCTATCTTTTTCCTTTTCTTACAAAAGTAACATACCACTCTTTTTTTGTACACCGTGCATTGATGGGTGGTGAGGCCCCATATTGACTATCATGAAGTCCTTTCTTTTAGTTGAGATATTTATAGGTTTTTACTCGATTTATTCTTTTATGAATCGCTTAAAAAAAAAGTTCATCAAAATTCAAGATCTAATAAATCGAATAATTGAAAATTACTCTTCAATTTAACGAATTTGTGACTGTCAAATATTAAACTGATTGATTAATTTTTTATACCGTATTCCATCTTTCTTTGACAAATAAGACAGTAATCTTTGCCGTTTTCCCAAAATTTTACGTAAACCTCTTTGGGATGAATAGTCTTTTCGGTGCAATTCAAAATGTGAAGTAAGTCTTCGTATTCTATTGGTAAATTTGAATATTTGAAATTCAACCAATCATTGAGCCTTATACACACATATCTACCAATAAGCCAACACATCATATTGATAATTTCAGACATTATAATTGTAACAAACAAACAATAATTTATGCTGCATTTAAATTAACAAAACCATTAAATAACAAACTTTTATGTTCTAATCAATATTAGAGCATATAATCATTCAACACCTCAAAGAGCTCTCACCCATTGAGCTACATAATAACATGCAATTTTCATTAAAGTTACTCACGTCTCATCACGTTATTATTCATAAGCTTTATATTTTCTCGGATCTTACACTAACCTCTCTTAAATCTCACAACACCATTGTTGCCAACAATGTCATCCCTAAGGGTTGGACTCTTTCTCAGACATATACATCAGTTGTCAACTTTTGAATCCAAACTTTCTATTGCTTTCTATCATCTCCTTCTACCTCTTTTACTTAATAATACTTCAACAAATATTCCTTATTTGTTCAACACATCAACCAAAAAACACATAACACGGTAAGCTAACGTGCAAAAAGAGTTTTCATAAACAAATATAGAAATAATCATCATAAATCACTCATTCATAAAATGATTTTATCACATATATAGATTCATTCTAGACCCAATTATCCAAATATATATGTATTGATATGAAACTCTGGTGAATTATATGCACTTGTGGTGGTGGAATAGATCGATCGCCCATCCGAACTACCACACACAAGGTTAGTCTATCAACCATCTTTGGCCAAGGTAAAACCTCTAGACTAGGACCTCTTGCATCCCTCACTACCCCACCCTTCTCTACTTGAGATTGGATGGTTATTAGAATGACACGATAACTCCTAATACTGAATCCATACACTAAAGAAACACGACCATTGAATCTCCCCATGAGATCCTTGGAAATACTCCTCTTATCTAATAAAAAAAATCATCATCATCATCATCATAATATCATACATGAATAAACACCCACTATAAGAAAATTGTGTTGCACATACGAATTATTACATACCGATTTTGATCCATATATAATGGACATGTTACTTACGGATATTACATACGGATTTTTTCATATGTATTGTGAAAAAAATTTACGGATTATCCATATATATATAAAATCTATATGTAACTTCGCGCGTTTGAGTATGAACGTTTCCAATGATGTATCAATATATAAAATCTGTATGTAGATGAAAAAATAGTTACATGCAAATATTAGATACGAAACTTTAATTAATTAATAACTAAAGAAAATTAAATTATTTACATAGACTTTGAAAAAAAAGCCTCAAGCTTCTTCTAACTTTGAAAAAGAAGAAACCCTAACTACAACTCTCCAAAATCACTCCCTCCCTTACTCACGCTCCCTTCTTCCTTCATTTCGGATAAAAGAAACCCTAGAAACCCTTTCTTCTTCCTTTTCCTCGGATATAAGAAACCCTCAGTCTTCCCATCTCATACCCTTGTTTCTTTCTTCTTCTTTCCTTGTAGCAAAGAAACTATCGTCTTGTTTGAAACCCTCACCGAACTCTAGATAAGGTGAAAACCCGATCGATGTCCACTGCATATTCGAGGTGCTTGCTACTCTTTCTTCATTTTTTATATGGCCCTTAAAAATTCCTCTTATGTTTCCTTTTCTTTTTTTAAATCCACAAGTGTGCTCATTTGTTTGAGGGTTATAGGGCATTGACTGAGGCATTTGGACGCTAGAGAAGGCGACATAGATGAAGGTGCGAACACAGTCTGCCACGATGCAAAAGGGGGCAGCGTTGGCTTGGGTGTAAAGTCGCCATGAGTCGAAGAAAAATGGCATGGAAGAGATGAACAAGGTGAGCATCTGGCGAGACTCGAACTTGTCACGGGGTAAATCAAAAGACTCAATTGGTTCAACTGTTCTCGATTTTTCTTTTAGGTTTTGATTATTCTCCTTTGTTCTTTTTTTTTTTAGCTTAGTTGCTTGATACCATATCTACAGTGGAGATTAGGCAACTAGGATCCCTTGATGTTGGGGTTCTAAGGAAGAAGGCAATGTCGATTTCTTATTCTCTTTTCTCTAAAGGAGATAGTTTTGAATTGTGTATCATTTCCACAGCTTGATTTTGGCCTTTTGCATATGTGTCTTGTGTCCAGGATTTGTTGTTATGCCCAAATGCAACTTCTTTGTTGCTTCATAACTTCTGCATTTATCACATTGATGCACCTGGGCATGAGGTCGATATTTGCATTCTCCTTCTTCATTCCAAGTTTCATGTTCCAAGTTATTATTATCGAATACGGCCTTGATGGTGAGGAAGAAGAAATTTATTTTCCCTATGCATCGTGCCCTACTTGACATATTGGGTGTGTTTGTGTGATGGTAATATGATGAGGAGGTCTGATTTCATTTTTAATGAGCTTTAGATTTAATAATGTAATTTTTTTGCGTTGGAGTTCAAGAAGGAGGAAGAAGAAGATGGTGATAATAATATTAGAGGCATTCATGAGGGTAAGGTTAAGGAGGAAGACACTGAAGGTGCCCATGGCTCAGCTTCTTCCAAAGACACTGTATTTGTTCAAAATATGAGTTTCTTTCTATTAATGTTTTTCTTTTAGAATTTTGATGATGCTCAGTATTTGTTTTAAGTTTTCTTGTTATAATTGAATTATAATATGTGTGCTTTCATACTCTTCCCAAAACAGAGGGCCAGTTTAGACATCATGTCAAATTGTAGGTTTTATTTTCAATTATTAGCTTCTTACATTGTGAACTAGAATTGGGTTGTCAATTTACTTGAGACCATGGGATAAATCTTGTAGTCCATCATCTATACATAGTTTGATAGACTCTTTTAGCCTTATTGATAATTTGGTTTGCAAAAGAGATGGTTTGTGATCTTATGCTTCTAGCATTGTGATTTTCGTTTGTGTTCAGCTTATACATGCTCACTTATCTCAGTTTTGTTTCCTAGTTTCTTATCTCTTATTGTTTCTCTTGGAATACTTGAAGAGGGATACACATTCACTAACATTTTATCCTTGCCCTTTTAGTGTTCCTTTGAATCCTTTACAAAGGCAACACGACAAAAGGCTTTATATAAGGATTTTCTACTGTATATAATAACAATTTTTCTTGTAGTGACCATGATACTCTTAGACATACAAAAGTTACATTGCATTCTATCTCAAAAATCCAAAAGAGAAAAAAATTTCAAACATACAATTTGGCACTCAAAGATGACGTCCAACACAATACTTTTCACAAAAGGTGGCACTCAATGTCATTCTTCTCATAACAAGTTGCGCTTAACGACACTTTCTAACGCTCTACGCTCTAAAGTTAAATATTCTAGATATGTAGTATAAGGATGATGCTCAGTGACACCATACCACTGTTTAATGCCAAATCATTTGCAAAATTTGACGTGCAGCATCACCTATGCACTCCTCAACACTATCCCATTCGTAAAATAGGACGCTCAACGTCACTTTGGTGTCGCTTAACGGTATACTAGATATCAACACTTATAGTTTGTGCTTTTAAGGGAACTTATACGTGTTCAATTGATCAAACCAATACTCCTCTTTTAGTGCGTGAGTTCAAAACAATTTTAAACATGAAAGCTCGTACCACTTGACCAATTACTTAGATTTAAGCTCTCTTAATCACACAAAACTAAGTTCAAATCAATCAAACATCTAAAAATCAAATGTTCAAATCACATATGCTAAAACATGCAAATTTTAGATTTTACAATCTTTGCTAACTCAATAATTTCATAACACAAATCAAACAATATTTTCACATTTCAACATATCACATTCATCACACATATCAATCATTTAGTCAATTCATCATACAATCATAAAATTAGAAATTTCAAAGTATTTATAACTTAAAAGTAGTGTCATTAGCTTCCTTTACACGAGAGACAGATGAACTTACTCTAAAGAATCCCAAATCCATTTAAGCTCACAGGACCATAACCAGCAAAACTCTTCTCAACCTATAGGATGCTTTATCTACACATAGAAACATCACAAGAATGATCATGACATACCATTATGATCATTGATCAGTAGAGACTCATAAAGCTGACTAAAAATACGCATGCAAGTGGAAGAAGACTTACGTGCATCAGATAACAAAAAAGGGTTGAAACTCAAATTACATGAACGAAGAAACTGATTAGTCCAAATTAAAGAGCTCACCGCATGGATTAATCCTACGATTTTGGTTCTTCAATTAGACAAGCAGAGAAGAAAAACTCTTAAAGAGAAGATTGAGAACTTCAGAAAAGTGGTTTCTAAAGAATTAATGTGTTTTAAAATAATGAAACTCATTAATAACAAAACTGTATATATTAAAACCTTTTAACATTGAAATAATCTCATATTTTAAAATCATTGTCAATCCTAAAATGTTATTTTCTAGATCTTTACAAGTTCGATTCCGAAACAACAGTAGTAAATATGCAATGCAATTAATGAGTTACCTACCACTTTATCACAAACTTCTATCTATAATTTTTTTTTTGTAATGGTTTAATTATTGCCCAAACTCCACTAACTTTGATTTGACAATTAATAAAAATGATCTTCTGTCTCAAACTGTTTCTCCTTAATTGTTTGGTCTTCCTAGTAAAAATATCACCTTAACCACTCAATTAATTATAACAGAAACCACATTTTACATTGATTGAAGTGTTGAACGTTCGACTGGACGAGACATGCTAACACTTGTGGAAGAAAAAAAATGAGATAAAACACCTACTTTAATGACAATTTCAATATCAAAAGAGATTATAGAGATTGTGATAATTAGATTATGTGATTTGAAATATTTATATGTATCGCAAAAGAAGTTTAGATGACAAACTTCAAACTAGTTCTCATACCTTTTGTTTCACATATTGAGTAATGTACATTTTCCTACGTGGGAATAAAATTATATGTATTTCATGTGAAAACAATATTGTTGGTTCTTTGATGTAATATAGAATGAGTTTATTTCCGACAGTTTTGAAAACCTTCAAAACTTTTCAACGGTTTTTATAAAACCCCAATTAAGTTTGGAATTTTTTTTAAATAAATTATCTGCAGTTTATGAATGAAACAGTTGGTAAGTGTTGAAATATTATTTTGTTTTCTGCAATCCCTAATTCTCTCTTTTCCTCAATTGTGCTCATCTTTCGTTCTTCTTCTTCAATTCACATTTTCTGTTGGAAGTCCCATATCAACTAGAGATAAGACTAATTTATAATATATAAATGAGATACATTTATCAGAATAATATAAAAAAAGAATATAAGTATAAAAATATACGTGTATTTTCACATCTTTTTCACTAAAATCGATTCTTTCTTTGCCTTTCGCCCTTTATTATTGAGTCTTCATCTTCGCCCAATCCTTGTTCTACCATTATTGCTTGAGCTTCGTCCCTCATCCTTAATTTATCTTCTTTGCAATTTCCAATTCCCTCGTCACCTGAACCTCGTCTTAATCTCCTTTTCCTTTCCCATACACTTTTCCGAAAAACCTTAGAAATTAGAAAACCTAATCTCATTCAAATTTAGGGTCTTTTTTATCTGTGGCATTTGCTTCTTTCTCTGTTCATTTAAATTAATTTTCTTCAATTCATATCTCATTTATTAATAGTTTTTGTTTACAGATTCAAAGAAGAAAATAGCATGTTGCTCTCAAGTTTCTTTGTAATTGGTATAAATTTCAAACAGTGTTGTTTTGAAGGGACTTATGATGTGACACACTTAAAAATATTTTCCTTTGCTGCATCTCTCTACATTCAGGCTTCTTCGACTTAGCAACCCACCATGACTGAGGTACCTTACACTTCTTTCTTTTCATTTCCATTCACTTCTTTCCCTTCTTTTACCACAACAATACACACATTAACAAATCATTAATAAAACACGTTACAATTACATCACATCTAGAACAACCTCACACTATTAATTCAAGTTTGTAAATATTTTGTTTATTAGCAATGAGGCAAGGGAAATTGGTGTATAGACTGGTGTGGCAGCCATGCTCACGGCTTAGTGGTTCAAGGCTAGTGGTAAGTTTTCCTTCGCTGTTTTTTATTTTAAGACTGCTTGGATATATGCAGGAAAGTTGGTCAAGGTTTGTTCGATGCTGGATCAGTGCGGTGCAGGAACATCAATTTTCAAAGGGTTTTGATAACTAGAAATGCCACTTGAAGCTAGTTCATCATCACCGGTAATAATTATTAAATTTATGATTTTTTTTAATACATTATTCACTAACTATTATTTTATAGTGTATAGATATCCGTTTAATACTAAATGATGAAGATAATGAAGAAAAAAATTAATGATTTTTTTTAAAATATCTTTTTTTTTTAATTTTTACTATTAAATAATGTTATTTTTTATTATTGGTACAAAAAAGGATTTTGATGTCTTGTGTTCAGTATTGTAATACGAAAAAATCAATGTAAAAAATATTGGTGACATTTTTATAAATAAATGTTGAATTTCAACGTTGGAGTTCTCAATTTCTACGTTATATTAAAGAAATTTGATGAAAATGTTTGACACAAAAGTCATAATTTACTCATGTATTATGTTGAATGTACAAGTTTCACACATTGGAAAATTACTTTATAGACGTTATATGTTAGTGAATTCATTAAAATTTTGAAAGGGAGGGTGAAAATATATTCATTGCAAAACCTTTTTCTCTAGTCAAACTCTTTTCGAACAAAATTTAGATAATCAACACATGCAATCTTTCTTTTATTTTACACCAATGCACATTGATTAACTACTTTACGTATGATTTTATTTCGTTTTGACTGATTGATTTCGTGCACATATACTCTTTGGAGCATAGGCGCATTCTCCTTTCTCTCTCACTAGTGACAACACTTTATTTTGGCGGCGAACCCAGCTTCAAGAAGGTTAGATTCATTTTGGGTTTTTGATGAATTTTTATTTTCATTTTAATTTTTTTATGGGCTACAAATTGGTTGAACTTGTTGGTATTTTTGAACTTGCTTGTTGTTCATACACCGTATACATCCAAACTTAGGGTAAAACTGAGAGTATATTCAAAAGAACTCCAAATGACTTGAAAATTTGTTCAAAGCACCAAAAAAATAATGAGAAACCCCAAAAAAAAAAATTAGATCAAAATTTAGGGTTTGTTTACTTTGAGGAGATTATTTGTGGGAGAATGAATTTGAGAGGATTTGAGGATAAATTTTTTGTTGTTTATTTGAGTGGATTTGGAGGTGAGTGGATTTGAAAGTGAGTGAGAGTAAATTTGAAAGTAAAATTTGTGAAAATTAGTGTATAATATGATCGATATGACAAATAAAAAATGATTTAATTGGTAGAAATTAAAGATTATCAAAACATCCTTAATGTAAAAATATTATATAAAATGATAATTATCATTATATTATTATTATTATTATTATTATTATTATTATTGTTATTATTATATTATTATAATACGGGTGATATTATAAAATTTATTAATTCCTTACAAATCTCTCCAATTATGAGAGATGAGAGTAGATACCCAATTCCGCAATTCCATATGCACGATCACCTACGTTTCATCTCAAGCGAACAAAAAAAGTTTTCTATTTCCATCATCTTAAATCTACGGCTCCAGGAGAATATGCTAATAAAGGGTTAAAGTTTAATTTTGCTTGAAAGAAACAAAATAAATTGACTGAAAAATAGAAAATGACTTTTTTTGAAAATATAGAAGAAAAACCTACTTTTTAGGCTGTCACGACATTGGAAATTATATTTTTACTCCAAATTGATATATAATAATATTAAATCTACCAACTGAAACAAAAGTTATGATTGTTTAAAGATATGCAACAACTAACTTTTCAAATAACTTTTAAACATACAAACACAACATAAGGGCTCCTAGTGGTATTTCCAGGGGTTTCAAGGAATGATAAAAAAAAATCAACCAAAATTAATAATTATGACTATCAAAACCAAAATTCACAAGTAAATAGTCACTATACATACTCATTATAAACATCATTCACTAATACTACTACTTTAATATCACTACTAACATACATAGTAAGGATTAACAAAATCACAAATTTTTCTTCTTCCATGAGTGATGGTGATGGTGCACACAAAGTTGTGCTGGCCACATTCTCATGGTTTTTCAGGATATTACTTGTGATAGTTTTAGTTTATATTAGTTCATACAAATTTGAAAATGATTTCTGTATATATGAAATGTCAAAATCGAGCTACATTTACTAGTTTTATACTTTTCAGGCTTGGTAAAATTTTAAAAATGACTAATTTATTAAAAACATAAAACATCAACGTCTGAAAGTGCATTTTTAGATGCCATTTGACGTCAAAAATGTCCATTTTCACTGTCAATTAACGTTTGCAAATGGTCATTTTCGATGCTAATCAACATTTCTTACTATGACATCGATGTTTTTACATACACTAAAGGTAAAAAATAATAGATATCAAAGTTTTTTTTACCCTAGTGTATGCTGAATAATTAAATGTATCGACCATTGTTTATAGTTTATTTTATATAATAATATTTAATTTTAGTTTTAAATTATTTGATTGTGAGTAAATAATTTCAATAATACCAAAAAGAAAATTAAATGATTTTTAGTCTCCACCATTTTGAAAACCCAAGTAACGGTGGTTTTGAAAACCCTCCCAACCAACAAGTATCGACGGTTTTAAAAAATCTCAGCAAGTAACGGTTATTTTAAAAACTCCCACAAATAACAATAGTTGAATAAAAAAGTACCAACGTTGTTTTTCCTGACGATTTTCATAACTAGGAAAAATGTATTTAGCTGGAGTTAAAATTATCGAAAAATTGAAAATAAACCCTTAACAAAATTTGACATTTTTGTGGTGTATGCAATTATTTTTAGTCTTCTTAACATGTCCTATGTTATGGATGTTAACAAATTCATGTCAAATTTTGGACGAGCTCACTCTAAAACTTTTAAGTTGATTCTTCAATATTTGTACCAAAAGTTTCATAAATCGTCTAGTTGTTTCAGTTTGTAGGTACTTACATGTATTTTGAAATGCTACATCTTTTACAGAAGTTAATTATGAGTATTTATGAGGAATCTGTAACGATAATTTACAAATAAATTAGAATTGTTATTCAAATGATACATTAAAGAGATATTCAAAGTTCTTTCACTCATTAATTAAATCTAAATACTTCTTTACTTGTTTTGCGGTTCAGTTACCTCGTTTGGTCCTATAAATACCATACTATGATGCCTTATTTCTTACATATATCACAAATTATCACACCACCTACGGAAGTAACAGCATCCTAGTTAGCATGTCTTATACGCTTAAACATGCATTGTCTCATTCACTCACTCTTCTAGCTTCCTTTTCAATACTCCTAGTGGTCCCTTCTTCTTGTTTCAACCCCAAAAAGATTGTCAATGCTTCAATTGATTCATACTCTTCATATGGTTCATGGTCATCTGGTGTGGCTACCTGGTATGGACCTTCCAATGGGGATGGAAGTGAAGGTACTAGAAAAATTTGGACACATGCACTTTTCCCTTAGTAATAATTGTTTAAAGGGTTAAATAATAAAATTTGTTAATTATATTTGGACAATGGTACATTGATACCATTTTTTTTTTTTTATTTTCATTTGATATATCTTTTACTATTTTTGGATTAAATATATTGTTGGTATCTTAACTTTAAGTGAAAATTAGAATTAATTTATCTTTAAAACTTTGGTCCAATTTTGTCTCTCATTTTTAAAACTTTGTGGATTTAGTCCATTAACAAAATTTTGTTAGGTTTTCAAACACATTTCATAATAGCATTTTAGTTGTTTATATCGTTGACATATTTGAGTTATTTACATTTCATTTCAATGTATTTGACATACTAGAGTTGTTTATATAATTTGACACATTTTTGCTTCAATATTAATTGAGAAACGAACTTGAAACATTAAATAAACTTAACAAAATTTGGTTAATATAGGAATTACAGGTGTGAAATAACATTCTTTTGCAATATATATGCAGGTGGTGCTTGTGGTTATGGCAGAACTGTTGGGGAACCTCCATTCTCATCAATGATAGCTGCAGGAAGCCCTCCTTTGTTTGATTCAGGCAAAGGTTGTGGTTCTTGTTACGAGGTGCCAATTAAAACATGTTTATTTAGATACTTAATATAATCGTTTATGAACAATATCGCAGAAACATGTTATTAATACTTAGCATTCAATTTTGTTACAATATGCAGGTGAAGTGCACAGGGAATAAAGCATGCTCAGGCAACCCTGTGAGGATAGTCATCACTGATCACTGTCCTGATTGTGGTTCTGACCCACATTTTGATATGAGTGGCGCTGCTTTTGGGGAAATGGCAGTTTCAGGTCAAGGCGATCAACTGCGCAAGGCTGGCAGAATAGCCATTCAATACAGCAGGTAACGTATCTTAATTTCTATATTCTTTGACATATGTAATCATACTCAAGAACATCAAACACAAAAATAGGAAAAAAAGAATTTGTAAATCTAAACAAATATAATTTTGTTAAACCTCATCTTACAAACCGCTTTTCTGAAATTGAGTTAGGCTTAAAAACTACTATCAGACCATCCATTAATTTTATTCTCATACTCGATATGTCTATACCTCGGTGTGAGAGGGGTGTGTTAGAAGTTTCACATTGACTAGAGATAAAGCCTATAAGTGCGTGTAAACATCACCTTAGAACTCGGTTGTGTAGGATTGAGTTAAGCTTAAAAACCGTTTTTTAATATTTTATGTATCTCTTTGAGGGTTGCATGCAACTACGGTAGGTCAATAGTTTTTCATGTGGACTCTGGATCGAACCAAGATTATTTAGCAGTGATGGTTGAATATGAAGATGGAGATGGTGGACTTAAGAGAGTTGAAGTGAAGGAAGCATCTTCAGAGGCATGGGAAGCCATGGAAGAATCTTGGGGTGCAGTTTGGAAATATAACAAAAGGTCACAACTCAAAGCACCATTCTCTATAAGGCTAACCAACTTTGAGTCCAAGACTATTGAGGCTACCAATGTCATCCCTGCTGGCTGGAAACCTGGTGGTACTTATCCATCAAATGTTAATTTTTGAATCTTTCTTCATTTTCTTTGGATTGGATCATCATTTTGTAGCTCTATTACTTAATATATATAATATCATAAAACAAATTGTCCATTAATTTACCTTCCTTCAGATTTTTTCTGTATATATAGGTTCATTTTTTTTTTCATTATTTGTTATTGTTGATAAAAAAAAAAAAGTGTTCATTAGTTTGAATTAGATCTTACTTACCGTTATAAATTAATATGGTCATTGAAGAAACCCTAAATGACAAGTGGTAATAACTCAATGAAGAGAGAAAATTTGTAATTGCTCTTTAAATGTGTAAAAAATGTTAACTTTCTTGAAAACTCTTTTTATTATAATATTTATGGATGAATGTGACGCTAAATTACATTTTTTACTCAACTTTAAAAAAAATAAAAATAAAAGTATAATTAGTAAAAATGATAATTAATATATAATCTTAAACTTTGTAATCAACATATAAATTAAAAAAAAAAATTGAACATAGAACCGAGAAGAAACGCAAGAAATAATTGTTACACCTTTTATAAATTCAAGAACTAAATAAGAATTTTTGTTCATTTTAAGACTAAGTTAACACCTACACTTTCAATGAACAAAATCATCATTCACTTTTTTATTTATTATAAAAGTTGATTGTTCAATTATTAGTATTTTAGTGAGTGAATTAATTGATACGATACATTTTAAGCACGATTTTTTATTTTATTAAATTTTAAGACAAATTTGATAAACTATAACTTTATGGATTAAATTTGTGATTTATCTGTAAATTTATTCACTATCTTACCATATTTATATATTTTGAATTAAGGTCTTTTTTTTTCACCCTATTTTATATATTCCAAAAATAACTCCTAGTACTTTGTCCTGTCATTCATTCTAACTTAGTCTCCGAATGGAGTTAATATAATAAGTAAAAGATAAATTAATATTTTAACTTTTAGCAAGTGATTACTTTCTATATTTTAAAATTCACTAGTTTCCAGAATGAATTTAACTGAGAGAATTAAATGTATTTAGAAACGTAAATACGATGCTAATAATGCCAATAAATGTATTTAGAAACGTATATAAAATGCTAATAAATTAGGATTTAGGATTTCCATAAAATATCACATTGTATATTTTATTAGCATAAATCCAATTTCTTATTCAAGCCTTTGTAGTTGTTCAATGAAAAACATTTGACTTGTTAATTTTGTGTTCTTGTTATTGTTATTTTTGGTTCATGTTTATTCTTAAACTATATGATATAACTTTTTATAATTTTCTAATATTTAACCTTATTTAAGGTGATGCTTTGTATTGGATGGGTTTTAATTAGGCATTGCATTATAATGTTTGGATTTTGTAGACTTATTTTGAAATTAAATTACACCTCGTGCCTTCAATCCAATTCTTTTAATTACCACATTATTAAAACAGACAGGAAAAATGACATTTCAAAAAAGCAATAATATTTTTTTAAATAAAAAAAATTGCGGCTCAACACATATTAAAGGACACCACCCAAAAATTAAGTCTTTAAAAATTATTTTAAAACTTTGTTAGTAACACAAAAAAAAAAATATTAAATCATCTTACTGTAAACAATATTTTAATTTACCCATTTTAGCATCGACTTTTAGTCCATGAAATAATATATTAAATTGTAATTACACAGTGTTAGTTTAACTGACATAATATCTAATTAATATTATATAGTTTTCTATGTTTGTGTCGTTTGCAGCGTCGCTCAGACGACGTTTTAAGTGTCCCTTCATTTTTTCCTACACTGCTATGTATATGATTCTTGGGACGCAGAATTGAGATTAATTTTCTCGTTAGAGTCGACTTCTCTCAGGCTGTGTTCACCGGATAACTGGGGGAGAGTGATTGAATGGATTTGAAGATGATTTTTTTGTGTTTATTTGAGTGAATTTGGAGGTATTTGAGAGTGGATTTAGGGATGAAGTTTGTGAGAATTAATGTAGGATTTGATTGATGTGACATTTGTAAAAGATCTGTTTAATTGGTATATTTAAAAATTACCAAAATATCCTAAGTATTAAAGTAATATAAAATGATAATTATTAATTTTATATTTAATTATAAAAATGTTTATAAGAAGAAAAAAATAAAAATTAATTTTTAAAATGTAAAAAAATGGTAATTTAGTAAATTGAAATAATAATAATAATAGTTATTACTATTATTATTATTATTAATATTATTATTATAAAGAGAAAAAAATCATTATTTTGATTATTATTAATTATTATTATTACTATTATTAACTATTATCATTATTAATTATTATTAATTATTATCATTAATATTATTAATTATTATTATTATTAATTACTATTATTATTATTTATTATTATTAGTTATTATTATTAATATTATTAATTATTATCATTAATATTATTAATTATTATTATTATTAATTATCATTAGTTATTATTATTAATATTATTAATTATTATCATTAATATTATTAATGATTATAAGCATGCTTTTTGTTTTTTATTTTATTGTCGTTTAATTACATGGACGTAAATTATTAAAAATAATTTAATGTCATTAAATATTAATAAATAAAATTGTTAAAATAAATAAAATTATATATTTTTTTTTCTAATAAAATCCTTTCTAGCAACACAAACAAAACACAGGGTTAGGTTAGGCTGCTGCTACATGGTGGTGCATCGTCAGGTTTGTTACCATCGACACACTCTGCATCCCACCCAGTCTCCATCCTTCCCTTCCACCATCGTCCACCTTCGTGCAAGTCCAGCTACAGACGTTCAACCTAGTAGGAGAAAGCAGAACACGTCCAGCTTAGGAGGAAAACAAAAGGAGGGGCCTTCATGCTGCAACATCTTAACGCACACCCACGGGCAACAGCAGCTCCAACATTCTTCAAGGCCCACGGTGGCAGCAACGTAGGATTCTTCAAGCAGGAGCTGCAAACAACAGCGTCCATCATGTGAAACAGCTCATGCAGCACATGCTTCATGCGAGGGTCGAAGAAGACGTGAAGTAGCTCATGCAGCTCATGCTTCATGCGAGGGTCGAAGAAGACGTGAAGTAGCTCATGCAGCTCATGCGAAGAAGAAGAAGAAGAAGTAACCGGATGCTACTCGCAGTTGACCGAATACAACACCCAGTTTCACACAAGAAGAAGAAGTAACCGGATACATGCTTCTTTGAACCGGATACAACACCTAGTTTCACACAAGAAGAAGAAGTAACCAGATACGTGCTTTTGTGTAACCGGATACATGAGCTTTGTGTAACCGAATACGGCGCCCGAGCTTCCTTCTTCGTCTTCAGCCACATGCCAGCCATTTCCTTCCCTTTAAAGCAGACCACCCTTCGTCTTCGTCACCCAATACGCTTGCAATCACTCCTTTCTTCATCTTCCACCAAAGCTTCTTCATCTTCCTCCTTTAACCGAATACACCTGCATCATCTTCTTCTTCATGACAGCGATTGATCCACCAACCTCAGCTTCTTCATCTACCACTACCCCTGCAAATATTACACAAACATACCATACAAAGAAGAAAACAGTGGTATGGAACCTCACCTCAGTTGACCTTTCTCTTCTTCACACCTATTCCAGCCACCTTTCTCTTCCTTCTTCTCTTCTGCACTCAACACATGCACACAAGAAAATGTTCTTCTTCTTTTCGATGAACCAACACAACAACCAAATACACCATATTAATACATCTTCTGTGAAAAAGCTTTTGTATACATGTCTCAGTGTAATGTATTTTCAATGGTGCAGGAATGAATATTTTCTGTGTGTGGAACGTGACCATGTCTGAATCAAGCAACGTTTCAGAAGAAGCTCAAGAATCTTCATTGCTCTTCAGTGGCCGTAGCTCTCACTCGTGAATGCACAGTGAAAGTCTGCAGTGTAAGGAGGTGGGTTCTTATATTTTATGGTTAATGGCATGTGGGAATTATTTCAAATGAAAAGGGGCATTTTAGAGAATACATCTTTCATCCCTCCAGATCTTTGCAAATATGCGAGTGACGCTACAATGCAAAAATCCTGTTGTTACCTTCAATTCCTCGCTCGCAATGCATCGCAAGTGAACACACTTTTTTTAATCAATCGCTTGCTAACGTTCATGAAGAGGAACACGGTCTGAGTTTTCTTCTTTAAATAATATTTTATTTCCTATATTTGGTAATTTTATTCACTTTGGTCTATTTATTTTTTAATTAAGTTTTATTTTGTATTAAATTAATTTAATTTAATTTTTTCTATTAAATTTGTATAAATTATGTTAATATGTTTTTGTAAATAACAAGTATTACTTCATAGTATTTTTATTTATTTTTGTGAAGTTTTTTTCATGTAATAAGTTTATGTCGTGTCATGTAGTAATGTCACTCTCACATAATAATATCAGTGTTATATAATAGTGTTAGTGTTAGTGTCGTACAACATTAATGTTATGTGATAATGTATATTATTCAATTAAGTTTTATATCTATTTCTTTTTTACTAATTTGTGTCCCAATTTTTTTTTCTAAAATTGAGCAATGAACAAAATTAAGTCTAATCATAACTTATATATATATATATATATATATATATATATATATATTTAAAATTTTATATCAAAAATTAATTTTACTTTTTAATTTAAATTTAAAAAAATACCTATTTTAAACTTATAATATTTTTAAAAAAATTATCGAATTTTTGTGTGTGTCTATCTTGTCTTATTTGGAAATCTTTACTATATATTGAACTATAAGAATCAACTCACTTTTTAAATAAAAACAAAAAAAAAAAAATTTAAAATGTTGTAAAGTTCTTACTGTAATTTTTATATTTTAATATTTGAAATAATTTAAAAAAATATATATTTTCCTTTGTTAACTTATATATAAATTTAATTCTTCTAAAAGCAAGTTAATTTTCATATGAAATTTAAACTAAACCATTAATAGATTTTACTTCTTTTTACTTAATTTTTCTACTTAAATCAATTTTATAAATTATACTAATATTTTTTTATATTTTTTCATGAAATAGAGCAAGTTTTCTAATTTATTTATTTTTATTGGTAACTAAATAAAATTCAACTATATGAACAAATACTATTTCTCGATATAAAATAAAATTGAAACTTTAAAAAATATAGAAACTAAATTGAATACAAGATATTGACAATTGATATTGGCCATCATGCATTGTTAATACTGACACGTAACATTAAAATTGATATATGATACTGTTATTGTCTCTGACACAACATAAACTTAACACGTGAATAAAACTTAACAAAACAAAAAAAATAAGGAGATCAAAGTGGTAAAAACAACAAATATAAAGATCGAAATAGTATTTAAACATTTTTATATCTATGTTTGAGTGTTGTGCAATATTATATATGTGTGCAAAAAGGATTAATTAGGTTTATGACAAGTAGTTCTTAGGAGTTATCTGGTATTTATATCATAATCACAATGTAAAAATCATTATCCACGATGTTAATTGATGACACTAATAGTAGAATCGTCGTCAAATGGGTGATAATATTGTAATTATTATGAAGTTTTGAACAACAATTGACTGGGAACCATCACTAAAAGTCCTTTCAAGACAAATGACGATGATTTTATTGAGAACCATTGTTAAAAATCTTATATATAATGACATTTTTGTAACCAACTTAGTTAAAAGTCCTGTCCAGACATATGCTGACGATTTTACACTAGTGGAAAATATATATTTTATACCCATTTTTTACACCTATTAAAATTTAGCAGCTATAGAAAGTGGCATAATGGCAGTTTTATAAATATAAGAAACTTTTTTACACCACTTATAATGAAAATAGATATAAAAAGTGTTTTTTATACCTATTAATATTAGACAGGTATAAATTATTAATCTACTCTACATATTTAGTTTTTTTCCCGCGATACTTTCTTTTCAGGAAAAAACTTCTTTTTGATTAACTATGTTGTCGGTTCAGTCGTAAGTGATTGGGTAAAGTTGTACTTCTCGTTTGAAGTTGTTCGTGTTTCTCATCTTCTACATTTGAAGTTGTTCACGTTTGGGTAAAGCAACATTTCTCAGCTTCGTGTTTTTCTCTTTCGCACTCAGAAGACCATTTCTCAGCGTCGTCTTCCTTGCTTCCAGTGGCTCGAGCTCATCCTTCACCATCACAAAGCATCTTCCTTACTTTCAGGTTAGGGCTTCTCCCACATTTTCTCATTTCTTCATCTTCCACCGATTATAATCACATTCTAGGAATTATAATCCCTTTACACCATTTTAAACCCCTTTTCCACCGATTAATCGGTCCATTCTAGGAATATTCTTGTTTCTTGTTTCTTGTCCTTGATGCATTACCATGGTAGGTGCAGGTTCCATGAATATTCTTGCCTTTATTATAATGTCAAACTGACCTAGCCCTTATTCAAGTAGAAATTAGGGGTTGGAGTTTGGTTGAAGAAAAACATAAGTTGAGAAAGAAGAAAAAAAGAGGGCAAGTGTGTGGATTGGAGGAAAAAGATAGTTTGAGTGTTGGAAGATTTGAATGGAGTGCTTTGTAGTTCTTTAAGTTGGAGGGGTACTGATTGCGGTAGGAGAATGGGTTATGTAGGAGAAGAATAAAAGGAAGATCAAAAGGATGAAATAAAGAGTGGTGTGAGGTGACGCGTTGGCAACGAAAGAAGAAGGAAGAATTGAGAGGAACATTAGGTTAGGGAATAGGGTTCTTATTATCTAGGAGAGAAGTGTTAACAGAGAGTCAGAGAGTAAATGGTCTAGCCTTTAATCCTATGTTTGTTGTAATTATAGAAATAAGACTCAAAACTTTTATAATCAGGAATATCTTTCTTATATCTATTATTAGGAACAATTTTTACATATTCCCCGTATCATGTCTTTATTACTAGGGGTTACAAAATCTCTTTATTTATTGCATTGCTTTCATTTTCTGAATATGAATAAAAAGACTTATGCAGTCTTAGAAACACTTATACTGTCTGAATACAATTGGGCTTGTGAAAGTATTAAATGACCTGACAATATGCATTTAAATTATAATGGAAAAATATGTGGTAAGTTATGAAAGAAAAATTAAGTTGTAGCATAATTATGGAGAGTTTATGTTTAACTAAAGAAAAAATAATTCATGTGACATTTATCATTAAAGTTATAGCTATTCTCAGACAAAAATGATTTTTGTTCCAAAACTTATAATTTTGAAAAGCCAACAAGCCTCTTAATGAATGATTATTTTGATTAAAAAAACGAAAGAAATTTAATTTGTGAGAAGAAAAGACACTAAAATGAAATGGATTAAATTGTCTTAAAAGAAAATAAAAGAGGAGGAGATAAGAACAAAAAAGAAAATAAAAAAGAAAAAATGATTTAAAAGAAAACAATAAATAAAGGTGGAAGGTTCCCCTTGTTGAGTAGTAGAAGTAGTAGTTAATATGCAGCAATAGCATTCATGAATCCCTACCAATTCATTTTTACCTATCCACTTAATGAATATTTTGTTTTGTTATTTTATCTATTAATTATTATTAACACTTAATGATTTATGTAGGGAAATGTCTGTTGACGCTCTGGTGACCTCCCACCTTCACAAGGTGTGTTAGAATCCTCTTTAATTGATTCTTATCTGTTTTTTACTGTGTACTTTACCGCCTTTGTCACCCTATATATATAGGGTACTCTTTTACTTTTAATAGATACAATACACATTTTATTCATAATATAATTGTGTAAAAAGTTCTCTTCCTCTCTCTCGAGCTTCTCTACTTTTTCCAACTTTAAATTGTAAGTTTTCTTGTTTTCTTCTTGAATGATTATCATGATGCACACGGATCACTCATGCCATGGATATGATTCTTCAAGATCATACTTTGCTGTTCTTCTCTGATGGTATCAGAGCTCTTCTTTTGAAGAGCTCTGTTGCGCCTCGGGACCCTAATTTTTTCCCTTTTCCCTCTTTTTCTTTTTCTTTCTCTCGTCTTCCTTTTCTTTGTTCCTCTTTTCTTTTACAGGATATTCGACGATGACGGAGGAACACACTCAATCTTCCGGTCTCTTGTATCTCCATCCAAGCGAAAGTCCTGCAATTTCTCTCGTTTCCCCTCTCCTAGAATCCAACAATTATCATGCTTGGAGCAAATCAATGTACACAGCCTTAAGTGCGAAGAACAAGGTTCAGTTTATTGACGGTACTGCTACTCCACCGCAAAAGGAAGCCGATTCTTATCACGCATGGACAAGATGCAACAACATGGTGGTCTCGTGGCTCGTACACTCTGTATCTCCGGACATACGTCGTAGTATCCTCTGGATGGACAACGCCCAAGCCATTTGGGACGACCTAAAATCAAGATTCTTCCAAGGAGATCTCTTACGTATTTCTAAATTGCAAAACGAAGCCGCCGCTCTAAAACAAGGGGAAAGCACTGTGACAGAGTATTTTACCAAGCTGCGCATAATCTGGGATGAGCTCGACAACTTTCGTCCTGAGCCAACCTGTTCCTGTGAAGTCAAGTGCTCTTGCAAACGTACTTCAACAATTACTCAAAGAAAGAATGAGGATCGGATTCTACAATTTCTTCGCGGACTGAATGAACAATACGGTAACATTCAGTCTCACGTTTTATTAATGGATCCTATGCCTCCCATCTCGAAAATCTTTTCCTATGTTGTACAGCAAGAAAGACAGGTTATGAGCAATAATTTTCTCAATGGGCTGGAAGTTAAACATGTTGTCGCTGTTGGTATTGTCACCTGTTCCTATTGTGGCAAGAATGGTCACAATGAATCGGTTTGCTTCAAGAAACATGGATTTCCTGCTAACAAAAATACCACTGGTAAGAAGATTTGCTCCCATTGTGGCAAAATCGGACATACCATTGAAGTCTGCTACAGGAAACATGGGTTTCCTCCAGGTCATAAACTTCACAATGGAAAAAGTTTCATGACTACAAATCAAGATACCAAGTCTGCAGATGCCATTGATCAAGAGGTCCGCTTGACACAACAGCAGTATCAAGCTCTCATGGCCCTTATCAAGCCCTCTAATGACACAGGAGCCCCCATCCACTAATCAGATCAGTTCCATAATATCTAATTCAACTGATACAGGTAAATCCGTTTTTACCCTTACTTCTCATGAAGGCAAATGTATTATATCATGGATATTAGATTATGGCGCAACAGATCATGTTTCCTCTTCTCTCACTCACTTAAGCTCTTATGAAAAAATTACCCCTGTGACCATTAATCTACCTAACGACATGCAAACCAACGCCACACATAAAGGCATTGTTAAAATCAGTAAACATATTATTCTCAAAGATGTTCTGTTTATTCCAGATTTTTGTTATAACCTCATCTCTGTCTCTAAGCTGGTTGCACATAATAATGTTTGTATTAGCTTCACTAATGGAACATGTTTTATTCAGGATTTGACCACAAACAACAAGATTGGTTCAGTTGAGGTGAATGGAGGGTTGTACATCTTTCGCGGATCCATCAACACTACACACCATTTTACTCACTCTGTAGATAAGCACACTGCTGCTAAATTTGATTGTAAAAACATTTGGCACAATCGGCTAGGTCATTTGTCTGATCAAGACTAGAAATTTTGAGACACAAGTATAGCTACATTGATTTTAGAACTGACAATTGCAATGCTTGCCATACTGCTAAACAAAGACGTCTTCCTTTTTCTCCTAGTATTACTCATACCTCTCATGCTTTTGATCTTATACATATTGATATTTGGGGACCATGCTCTAATCCCTCCTTGCATTCTCACAGATATTTTTTAACCATTGTTGACGATTATACTAGATATACTTGGATACATTTGATGAAACATAAATCTGAAACTCGTCAACACATTATTCATTTTATTGCATATGTTAAAAATCAGTTTCAAACTAGCATAAAGATCATTCGTTCTGATAACGGCAAAGAATTTGCTATGACTGATTATTTTAACATCGAAGGTATAGTTCATCAAACATCTTGCATTGAAACTCCTCAACAGAATGGTATAGTTGAGAAGAAACACCAACATCTTCTCAATGTAACTAGAGCCTTGCTTTTTCATTCTAAAATTTCTACTCAATTTTGGACATATGCCCTCAACTATGCTACTCTTTTAATTAACATAATGCCTACTCCTTTTCTCAATAATAATTCACCATNTGACAGATTATATCACANTGACTTTGACATTTCCAGGTTGAGAGTCTTTGGCTGCCTCTGTTATGTTAGCACTCTTCATTCCAATAGAAAAAAGCTTGATCCCCGTGCCAAGCCCAACCTCTTCCTTGGATTACATCCTACAACTAAAGGTTACATTACATATGATCTTGACAGCCATGATATTAATGTTTCTAGAAATGTTACTTTTCTTGAAAATGAATTTCCTGCCATTAATTCCCCTTTTATACAAGATCAGAATGTTTCAATACCTTTATCTACTAATCCCTTTATGTATAATGATGATCACAATAACACTGTTGTTCCCATTGACAATGTCACCATAAATGATGAACATACTTAAGACCCTGCCGAAAATGCACATCATGAAAATGACTCTCCCAGACGATCTAGTAGAGTTAGAAAACCACCAGCCTATCTAAAAGATTTCCAAATCTCTTCTTATACTACTATTAAAACAAAATACCCAATTAGCAATGTCCTATCTTTTGCCAAATTATCAACTGCATATAAAGCTTTCATTTTCTCTTTAGATAGTGTTACTGATCCGTAGGATTACAAAGAAGCCATACAACATGATCACTGGCGGCAGGCTATGAAAGAAGAAATCATGGCTCTAGAACACAACAATACATGGACCATCACCACTCTCCCTTCCCACAAAAAGGCTATAGGCTGCAAATGGGTATACAAAACAAAGCACAAGGCCGATGGGACCATAGACAGATTCAAGGCTCGCCTTGTTGCCAAGGGCTACAATCAAATGGAGGGTATTGATTATTTTGAAACATTCTCTCCTGTTATTAAATTAACTAGTGTTCGTTTCATACTATCTTTAGCTTCAGCTAAAAATTGGCACATAAGACAATTAGATGTCAATAATGCCTTTCTACACGGTGACTTAAACGAAGAGGTTTACATGGAAATACCACCGGGGGTCCTTACCACAGGTAAAAATCAGGTTTGCCTTCTTCATAAATCTCTCTATGGTTTGAAACAAGCTAGCAGACAGTGGTATGACAAGTTATCATCTTTTCTTCTCTCTCACAACTTTTCACTAACATCTGGAGACCACTCTCTTTTTGTAAAACATACTGGAAATAACATTACTATAATGCTTGTTTATGTTGATGATATAATACTCACTGGAAATAATATTCATGATATTGAACAAATCACAAAACTGCTTAATGACAGTTTAAAAATAAAAAATCTTGGTAATTTATCTTACTTTTTGGGCTTTGAAGTTGCTAGAAGTAGTGCAGGGATCCTTTTAACCCAGAGGAAATATGCTATTGATCTTCTCACAGAAACAGGGATGCTTGATGCAGCTCCTGTCAGCACTCCTATGAATTTTTCCACCAAAATATCTTCTGATGGTGTTCCTCTTGATGACCCCGCTGCATTTAGAAGGCTAATAGGAAGGCTTATATACCTCACCAACACCCGTCCAGATATCACCTACGCTGTCCATCGTCTCAGCCAATTTGTTGCTGCTCCAACCACGCTCCATCACCAAGCTGCCTTTAGAATCTTACGCTATATCAAACAAACTCTTGGACAAGGTATTTTTCTAACCGCAAATAATAACCTTCAATTACAAGCTTACAGTGATTCCGACTGGGCCGACTGTCCTGATTCTCGCAAATCTACCACTGGCTATATTGTTTACTTGGGGGACTCACCAATAGCATGGAAATAAAAAAAGCAAAACACGGTCTCCCGCAGCTCATCCGAAGCTGAATACCGCGCTCTTGCCCAGACCGTTTGTGAACTCCAGTGGCTTAGTAATCTTATGAATGATCTCCATCTTCCTCTTCCACAACCTGCCACCATATATTGTGACAACATCTCTGCCATCAAAATCGCCACCAACCAAGTATTCCATGAACNAACAAAACACATAGAGATTGACTGCCATCTCATTCGGGAAAAAGTTCAACAGGGCATTGTGAAGCTCCTCCCCATACACACTACTCTACAACTTGCTGATATATTGACCAAGCCTCTTCCTCCTTCAACCTTTCATAGCATAAATTCCAAGCTTGGCACTCTTAACATCTACGCCAAGCTTGAGGGGGGCTGTTAGAATCCTCTTTAATTGATTCTTATCTGCTTTTTACTGTGTACTTTACCGTCTCTGTCACCCTATATATATATAGGGTACTCTTTTACTTTTAATAGATACAATACACATTTTATTCATAATATAATTGTGTAGAAAGTTCTCTTCCTCTCTCTCTCGAGCTTCTCTGCTTTTTCCAACTTTACTCTCTGTAAGTTTTCTTGTTTTCTTCTTGAATGATTATCATGATGCACACGGATCACTCATGCCATGGATATGATTCTTCAAGATCATACTTTGCTGTTCTTCTCTGAAGGTGCGAACGACGTTCATATGCCTACCCAAAAAAGAGGTAGGTCTGGGACTAGGTTGAGAGAGTTGGCAACCACCCGCAACGCTGATTATAGGATTCCCATTTGTTTTGATATGCAAACCTGTAAACCCTTAGGAGAAAATAGCACGAAATTCATCAGTTATGTAGCCTTACTAGGTAGAAGCAAGGCATCCATTCTTTGTGATGATTGGGATCATGTTCCAGAGAATGTGAAGAACCAGATATGACATAACATCCTGATATGAAATCTTAACTTTGATATAATGTGTCATTAACATATACAATTTAACATATATAATTCTCTATTGAGTTTTTAGTGTCAGATAAATTCATAAATTTGAATATATTTTGATAGCATTACTTTTGTGCACCTCAATTGATCTCTTTGATATGATATAGTACAACAACCTGATAGAAATACGTTTAGGACGTGTTAGTTCTTTCATTAGATTGAAAGTTTGTTAGATTAATGTACTAAAAAGTCAGAAGCAAAAATAAGCAATCTGGTTTGAGTGTTATTAAAAGAGGCAAAGCTGAAAATAAGAACTGAACATGTGAAGCATATCATAAACAGAACCTGTAACAACTACTCCCCTCTTCATGTTTTAGACTGATACACCTCTACCATAAAAAAAGTGCACTCTGTATCTTAATCTTAATCATCAGAGGTAATATAGTTACAATTAAAGAAAGGAAACCTAAATGAAGAAACTACTGTAACAGTAGCAAAAAGCCAACAAGCAAAAATGAAGCAATTGCAGAGTAAACATAACATAACACTTAGTTTCTTTGGTCAGTATTATCTTTCTCTAAGAAATTGTGTGACAGTTATGATGATATTCTTGAAATGATATAGCCCTACTTTATATATACATACTTAGTTTCTTTTCCTGCTAAACAATTTTAGCCTTTGCCTTGTTCAGAGTTAATTGTTCTTATTTGGGTAAAGTATTTTAAAAGAAATTAAAATATTAAAATTTGTAAGTAATCTATTAAGATTAGAGAACTTTACATTTTTCTTTTATGAATAATTTGAAATTTTGTATTGCTTTTTTTCTTTTGTATTTCTTTTCCATATAGTCTCTTCCATTTCAGTATTTAAGTTTTTATAACAACTTGGTTTTTCATATTACTTTTGTATTAATACTAAAATTAATCATTATTCTTTTTCAACTAATATCGTACTAATTTTTCATAAATACATCATTATTGTTAGTAGTTTTAAAAATAAATAAAATTGTTCAATTTAGTAAGACTTGGAATAATACCAAAAATTACATTAATTTTAGAATGTCAAGCTCAAAATAAACTATAAAAGGTGAAGTAAAATTAAATAATAAGAACTTAAAATAAAAGTTAAAACTAAGTTTTGTAGTATTTTTTTTTTTAAATATGAAAGCACATCAGATATAGAAATATATAAGATACATTGGGATTAAGTTTCATCACCTCATTCTTTTAATACATTTCTTAATTAAATTTTGTGGGCTAGGAAAGATGGAATGAATACTTTAGTCATGCTACAAACTTTTTCAATTGTGAAATACTTGTTCAAACATAATTCATGTTTTAATAATATAAAGAGGACATAGTTAATAGTTTATGTAATGTTGGCTGACCTCATTCTTATCCATTGCAATATAGAAATCTAAGTTCCTATCCAAATACTAGGTTTTCTTGTTGACCTTCCCTAGATTTCCCAGATAGCATCAATCATAGACATAACTAATGCAAATTTACGCCTAATATATTGTTATGAAAAGATGCTTCTTTGCAATGCCTGCAAAGTACTTTCCCTGATGGAAAGCTTGAGCCAATTCTAACTCACTAGGCTGCCTTACAAGCACTGATACATAGAAAATCAAAGAACAATTTCTAGTAGCGAAAACAAATTTAATGGTGAATACATTTCAGTCCTCAACTTATTCTATACTAAAAAAAAATCTTACATTTATAAACTGCAATAAGAAAAAGTCAATATACAGTAGATACATCCCTATATTACTTTCAAGTGCATTGAGTTTTTTACAAATATATCATTCATTCTTATTTCACAGGTCACGTATGATGTTCCAAACACTAATATATTGAGGAAGAAATGGATTTCATATGCCGGTGGAAGATGGAAGAATTTTAAAACCATGCTTACAAGTCATTATATTTATGGTTCCAAAACTGATAAAAGTCCTTGTGAAAAATATCAATTTCTTGATGAGGAAACATGGCAAGCCTTTAAGTTGAAGCGATTAGATCCTACCTTTCAGGTAAATTCATTTTATATCATAGTTTAACTATTTATGTTAACATATTGCTAACATAATTAATTATCTATACACTGATGTCATAGGCTAAGAGGAGAGTTGCACAAGAGATCGCAAAGAAAAATGTCCACCCCCACATATTGTCTCGTGGGGGTTATGAGAAATTGGAGCAGAAGATGATGAAAGAGGCATCTGCCTCTAATTCTAGTGGGGCCTCCAATACGAGTACCATAACTCGTCCTCCACGCCATGTTACATGGAAGAGAGCTCGCCAAAGACCATCTGGGGAGTACACATCTGAGGAAACAGCGAGCATAGCTAGGCGCATTGTAAGTCCCTATATGAATAACATATGATCTCCCATATGTGATTAACTTAACTTTAAATGTTTGGTTGTAGGATGAGTTGGTGGAGCAGAGCACACAAGGTACATTCACTCCTGAGGGCCGTGAGGACATATTAGCAGTTGCCATTGGTCGTCCAGAGCATTCTGGACGTGTTCGAGGTGTTGGTAAATTTATTGGCATCCGTCAATTCTTCGGTCCTCCAACAAGTCATCATAGTAAAGCCTATGTTAGTGAGGAGGTCCTCAAGGGTATAAAAGAAGAAATTAGACAGGAGATGAGAGAACAATTGAAGAAGGAGTACTCTGATATGCGGGCACAATTGTTAGCAGATGTGCGAGCAGAATTAGCCTCCTCCTCAAGCCAGCCTAGGAATCCCCCTCAACCTTCTCATCTTTGTGTAAGCACAAAGGAGAGTTGTGATGTTTCTCCTCAAAATGCATCTCCCACTATTGATGCAGACTACGAGTTGTTTAGTGATGATGCCCTACAGTACTTGGTGGCCTTAGGTAATTTATCTTATTATATTGTCTAGATGTACTTGTTTGTTGAATTATATTCTTTGATATATTTTACAAATATTATTTGGATAACTTAGGTAAAATGTATACATTGGGGTCAACCATACACCATGAAACCATTACAGCTGATATGATGAGAGTGGTGGTTGTAGACGTACGAGATGCTACAGCTCGAGTCCCTGTGCCCACTCAAGATGTTCAGACAGTGGGACAGGCCCCTGGAAATTTTATCCTTTGGCCCCTTAGATTATCAAGAGCAATTGTAAAGGAGGTAATTGTTTTAATTACACACTTTGTTGTTTTTATTGGTAATACTAATATTTTGTAAGTTTTTAAATATGTATACTAGGTTGAAGCACAAGGGCAAAAAAATATGAATGAATCACTGCAACAAACGCCACAGCCGCCACAACAAATAATTCTAGAACAACTTAGTGTGTTGTTGGCAATGAAGATCTCCCTTTCTCCTGTAGAGTTACAAATGCCTCCTGAAGTCACAAACAGGACATCTTCACTCTCTTTCTTTATATATCAGAGGGATATTTTTGAAATTCTCTCTGGCACTGATATGTTATGTATATCAGTACTACAACTTTGGTTGTTGTAAGTAAATTTCTACATTTATGAAGTTTAAATGTATTCAATTATTCTAACATTATTTATTTTCAATGTTTAAGGTATTTACATAGGTTCAGCATTGAAAGGAGGAATGATCACATTTATGGTTTTATCGACCCTGTTGCCATTCAAGGAGTTGGAAATAAAGGTGAAGAGGTCCAAAAGTACCTCTTAGAGGCTTTTGTAAACGGAAAAAAACAAGTGTACTTAGCACCTTATTTGCAACAGTATGTATATAATTTTTATTAATAAAATTCTATTTATGTAAATGTTATTTAACACTATTTTTGTTTGAATTTGCAGGGGTAACTAGCAATTGTTACTAATTCTTCCTCAACAGTTTCTTGTAGTTCTCTTATGTTCATTGCACAAAAAACCTCGCACTTTGGCAATTAAAAATACACTAATATCGTAAGTTTTTTAATAATTTATTTGTTGTGTACACATAATTGATTTTACTAAGTTTCTTAGGACTCATTTTAATGTACATTTTAATAATTCATTTCAATAGAGTGGTTGATGCATATTCAAGGTTGCAAGGAACACATATCGTCTCTAGAAAGAAGTTGAAGTTCGTTGCACCAACTGTAAGTAGTTAATCTTTCAAACTATAAATACAATTATAAATTTTATGATACTTTATAAATTTAACTTGTAGTGCTCACGTCAACCGGGAAGCTTTGAGTGCGGATATTATGTCATGAGGCACAT
Source organism: Vigna radiata var. radiata (assembly GCF_000741045.1). Classification (NCBI taxonomy): domain Eukaryota; kingdom Viridiplantae; phylum Streptophyta; class Magnoliopsida; order Fabales; family Fabaceae; genus Vigna; species Vigna radiata. The sequence continues at coordinate 7,341,716 of NC_028358.1, forward strand.
GCAGAAAATTATATCCGCCAATGTTGTTGACTCATGGAATTTGGTAATGGAATTTGGTAACGTGGACATTTTATAATTAAGATATTAAGTCATTAATATTATAACTTGATTCAAACTATTCATTGTGTAGATATTTGATGACACGTCTCCAATGGAACAACATGTCATAAAGGATATTCGGGAACAGTGGGCTACATTTTTTTTAACCATTTGTAAATGATTAGATGTTTTAATATTACATTTTGAGTTTAAGAACTATTTTATGTGTAACTATCTTAAGTAACTATGTTAGGTAAATATATTTAGGAACTTTGATAGGTAAATATTACATTTTGATGTGTTAATAGAAACGATATTGATTATTTAAACTGTATTCTGGGATTGAATTTTATGCAGATCTGGATATGGATAGTAGTACGTACAAATCAAATATTTAAAAAAAAAATTCACTTTTTACACCGGTTATAGTATTAGCAGGTATAAAAGTGAGATTCTTTTATACCTATTCTAGCATAAGTAGGTATTAAAGTGATATTCTTTTATACCTATTCTAACCCCAGCAGGTATAAAAAAAAGAGTTTTTTCTGTGTAAATATCAGACTTTTATACCTATTATAAACAGAATAGGTGTAAAAGTAAAGCTTTCTTCACCTATTTTAGAGTAGGTATAAAAAATTGAAAACTTTTTATACCCCCTACTTCTATACCTACTTGAAAATTGGTATAAAAAGCCTTTTTTAAGAGGTATAAAATACCTTTTTTTGCACTAGTGTTAAGGTGAATGATTGTTGAAAGTCTTGCATAAAATGATGGTTTCGTGGTCAACCGTTGTTAAAAGTCATGTTTTTAAGAAAATAAAAAAAGAAAAAAGACCTGCTTTTTTCACTTTCTCGCTCGTGTTGTGTTTTCGATCTTTCCGTGCTAGTTGCCCTTTCAAGCTCGCCACGCGTCGCACCTTCAAGCTTTTCGGTTGTTATTGGAAGTCCCACATTTATAACATATAAGTGGAGTGCAAACCTCACCTTATAAGTCGGTTTTGTGGGGTTGAGTTAGGTTTAAAAAACTCATTTTCTAATATGGTATCAGAGCCATGGTTAGAGTCTATCCTAGTGATATTTCTTATTTCTTGGACGTTTCTATTTCACCCGTTGTCGAGCCGCTATTGGACCATCCAAGTTCTACTATCACGCATGAGATGTCTATACCTCAATATGAAGAGGGTGTGTTCGAAGTCTCACATTGACTAGAGCTAAGGCCAATTTATAATATATAAATGAGGTGCAAACCTCACCTTACAGATCGGTTTTGTAGGATATAAGACCAATTTATAATATATAAATGGGTGCAAACCTCACTTTACATACCAATTTTTTGAGATTTAGTTAAACTTAAAAAACTAATTTCTATTAGTTGTCGTACCACAAACTCGAGTCGTCTTGCTGCCAAGATTGTTGCATTTTTGTGTGGGCTCACTTCACATTTATATGGAGTGGTTTACTCCCTCTCGCCCGTCTTTGTGACATCATCGAAGCTCGTAGTCGCTGACCCATTTAGAGTCATCATCACTAGTCATCATAGTTAAGTATTATCGTCGTTGGTCGCTCACCATACCACCACCATTAAAAGGAACAATTAAATGATGTCACTGTTGATCACTATCACCACCCACATGATGATGACAATTTAATTCACCTGTAGTTAATTATTTGAACTTATAACAATAACTAAAATTAACAACAATCTATGACTGTCTTTGAAAAAAAATATAGCTCATTAAAAGCCTCATCTATACTAGTCAATGTATAAATACAACATATTGATTTACATTTTTTTTTTCATTTTAGTAAAAATCTAGATAACTCTTATGCCTTAATATTTATTTATAATTCTTTTTTTATAGAAAAGAAATATGTATGAACCAAAAGTTTAATATAACAAACAATTTAATATTATACATAATGTTGAAAGGAACAGATATTTAATTATAGCGAAATAAAGAATTAAATCATGATATAATGTTAAGGTATCACGTTAAAATAAATAAAACTAGATACATGTACTTATAAAAAAATCATACAGAAAATAGCAAATTCTAACCAAACCACAAAAATTGTTTAGTTTGGTTTTGATTTGTTTAAGTTCAAACCAATTTGCGAATAATTTTTATGTTTGAGTGAAATGTATTGTTAAGTAAAAATAAAACCTAAGATCATCATAAATATTCATATTGTGTATCATTCCTATCTTAGGCATCAATAGTTGAAATTGACAAGGATTAGGCTTGTTAGTAAATATGGTAGTTATTAAAGTAGCAGCCCAACTCTGGAATGGTCAGGCCCAAAAGTCACAGGCCCAAAACGCCAAAACTAAAGTTTCATCAAAAGCTTCTTTGAATCAGTGAGTAGGTGAGGTCGTACTTTAAGAGAGACTTTGCGAGAATGAGAAAAGAAGAAAGCGAACCCTAGTCGTGGCTCAGGTAATTTCCTGCAGCAGTTCCAACGAAGATTTAAGCAAGCGGTGATAGGACAGGAATGGGTCAGAAGAAGATGGAGGAAAACAAAGGTAAGAAGACTTTGGGTATTTGCTTTTCTGATTAAAATACAACGTGTCTATATTATTGGGAACTTTCTTCTGTACAAAACAACATACTGGAACCCTTCTTATATAGGGTTCCGATAATGATAAAAGCTTAACATAAAATGGTTAGAACCTCTAACCGACAAACAGAAAATCCTAATCTAAAACAAAATAAGAAACAGCTCTTTAAGAGCATTAGCTAGAATAATAGAAAACATTAATACTCCCCCTTCAAGTTGGATGGTGGATGCTCACCAGTCCAAGCTTGGGGATGATAGATCTAAAATGAGTTCGGTGAGGAAACTTAGGGAATACATCAGCAAGTTTCTCTTCTGATCGAATAGGGAGAAGGTGCAGAAACTTGACTTGAATCTTCTCACGGACCACATGACAGTCCAGATCGATGTGCTTCGATCGCTCATGAAAACTCTGATTGTGGGCAATGTGTCTTGCAAAGTTGTTATCACAATATAGTACAGTAGTAGCAGTAGGCTGAATCTGAAGATCTTGTAGGAGGTAGTGAAGCCACTGCATCTCACAAATAGTGGTAGCAAGGGCACGATACTCTACTTCAGTAGAAGACCTCGACACTGTGTTTTGTTTCTTTGACTTCCACGAAACCAACGACGATCCCAAAAAAACGCAATAACCCGTAGTCGACCTCCTGGTATTGGGGCAAGTGGCCCAATTCGAATCACTAAACCCTTTAATCTGTGTGTCAGAGTCAGCGGCAAAGAAAAATCCTTCTGAAGGACTAGACTTGACATATCTTAAAATATGTTGTAAGGCTTTATAGTGATGTCTAGTAGGTTCCTGCATAAATTGACTCAATAGATTAACACTAAAACACAAGTCAGGCCGAGTATTAGTTAAGTAGAAAAGCTTCCCTATTAGTCTACGATAGGTACTGGGATTATCTAGATAATTCTCCGCTTTGTATAGCAAACTTGTGTCGTTCAAAAAGGGAGTAGTACATGGTTTGCTTCCTAGCATTCTTGTTTCTTCAAGTATGTCAAGGGCATACTTTCTCTGGTAGAGATGTATCCCTTTCTTTGATCTAGCAACCTCAAAACCTAGAAAGTACTTAAGCTCTCCCAAATCTTTAATGTGGAATTGTTGATGCAAAAAGGCCTTTATGTGATTGATCTCCTTCATAGAATTTCCTGTTACAACAATATCATCTACATATACAAGGAGGGTTGTAAAATCTGTGGGAGTCTTCTTGACAAAAAGAGAATGATCAAATTTTGATTGAACATAATTAGCAGAAATAAGAAAATTAGATAACTTTTCAAACCATTGTCTGCTAGCTTGCTTTAGCCCATATAGAGATTTAGTCAGTTTGCGTACTTGTCCTTCTCTGTCAGGCTTTAATCTGGGTGGAAGTTCCATATAAACATCTTCCTTCAAGTCCCCATGTAGGAAGGCATTGTCCACATCGAGTTGATGTAGAAACCAATTTCTTGAGGCAACAATAGCAAGTAGAAGTCTGACATAAGTAAGCTTTGCAACAGGAGAAAAAGTATCTAGGAAATTTATTCCTTCTTGTTGAGTGTAGCCCTTGGCCACCAACTGGGCCTTATACCTCTCTATAGTGTCATCGACTTTGTGCTTAACTTTATAAACCCATCTACATCCAATGGGCTTCTTACTAGGGGGAAGTTGAGTTAAAAACTAGGTGGAATTGTCTTGTAGAGCCTTAATTTCTTTTCTCATGGCATATGCCCATTCAGGGTTATCTTTGGCCTCCTCATAGGAGTTGGGTTCTTTCGCAGTATTCACAGCAAGAGTGTACCTTAAATGTTTCTTTGATAAATTTTCATAAGATAAGACATTAGTAATAGGATAGGGAGTTTTCAAACCATTTTCATACACAAGGGTGCAGATGGTAGCTGATTTGTTTGGTGTACATAATCCTTTAAATATTCAGGGGTCTTTCTCATTCTGTTAGATCTTCTTTGATTGATTCCTTGTGTCCCTTCTACGAGATCACTCTCCTCAGCATTGATATCAACATCCTCTGTTGGCCTTTCACCACTTTCTCTATAGCTGCAGGGCAAATTGTCAAGGAAAAACCTACTGTCTTCATCATTATTATTTTCAGCTTTATCACTTTGCCCATTTTTATAAGGAAAAATGTTTTCGTAAAAGACAACATTTCTACTAATGAAGATCTCTCTACTATTAATATCAAGGACCACATATACTTTAACTCCACTTTTATAGCCCATAAATATACCTTTTTTAGCCCTAGAGTCAAGCTTAGTCATGTTATTTTCTAAAGTAGATGCAAAACACAAGCAACTAAACACTTTTAGGTCAAGGTAAGTAGGAGAATTATTATGCAGTACTTCATATGGGGTTTTATTTCTAATAACAGATGATGGAAGTCTATTTATTAGGTATATAACATGAGACAAATCATAGGACCAATAAGCATGGGGAATGTTAGACTGAAAAATTAAGCTTCGAGTAACATTCATTATGTATTGGTGTTTACGTTCCACAACAGAATTTTGTTGTGGGGTTTCAACACAACTTCTTTGATGCTCAATGCCATAAGAATCATATATGCTATTACAACTAAATTCAGGCCCATTGTCAGTTCTAATAGTTTTTATGGTTTTATTGAATTGTGTCTTAACTTTTATGATGAAAGCTTGTAAAAGGTCTCTAGTTTGACTCTTGTTATGCATGAGAAAAGCCCAACTGTGTCTACTACAATCATCAACAACAGTTAGGAAATATTTATGTCCATGTATAAAAGGGATAGAGATAGGACCCCATATATCACAATGTATTAAATCAAAGCAATTGGCAGATATAAAAGTACTTTTAGGAAAAGGCAATCTGTGCTGCTTAGCATAATGGCATATATCACAAGTATCATCAAAAACAGTTTGAACATAAGGAAAAATCCTGCATATTTTCTCAACAATTTTGTGTCCAGGATGGCCTAGCCTATAGTGCCATAGATTTACATTTACATGTTCATATGAAAAAGTAAAACTAGATGTTGGGTCCCTTTCGAAAGGTTGCAAGTAGTAGAGTCCCTTGTACATATTAGCACATCCAATCATCCTCAAGGTAGAGCTGTCCTGAATTTGACACATCTTAGAGCCAAAAGTTAGTATGCAATCCATGTCTTTAATTAGACTTTGGACAGATATAAGATTGAAATTGAACTCAAGTATATATAAAACATTAAAGATTTTGAATTTATTAGAAAACACTACAGTCCCTGCATAGTGGGCTGTAACAATAGAGTTGTTTGGCAGTTTCACAGATATAGGTTTAATCTTAGTGAAAGTTATAAACTGATTCTTATCATGGGTCACATGATCAGTGGCCCCTGTGTCAATAATTCATGAGGACATACCTTGTTTGTCCTCTACAGTGTCTCTTTGTATTTGACTAATACTATGAGGAGAGTTGTCCACCTTTTCTAGCATTTACAACAGTTTCTGCATTTGTTCAGGAGTGAAAGAACTTTGCACAGGACCTTGCTGTTTGGTCTGTTCGCTAATTTCTCGGGTAGCAGATGTAGAACAGACATTAGCAGATCCCTACCCACTTTGTCCCCCATTGATCTGATTATTATTGTCATTTTTCTTATACCATGGTGGATATCCATGTTTGGAGTAGCATTCATCAACAGTATGGTTCATTTTACTGCAATAAGAGCACTGTTTCCCATAATTTTGGTTCCTTCCTCTCCCTCTTCCTTGACCGCGAGGTACAGATCCACGTCCACGACCTCTCCAATTCTGTTCACTCCTCCACTGACCCTGTTGCTCAGTGATATTGGCTAGGACCTTAATGTCACTCTAGTGGGTAAGCCCAGAATCACACTTTTCCTGCCTTTCTTGTTGTATGATTAAAGAAAACACTCGGTTGATATTGGGTAGAGGCTCCTTCATCAATATTTGAGTTCTCACTGTACTGTAGTAGTCATTTAGGCCTTTTAAGAAGCAAATCACATGTTCCATTTCTTTGTATTTATGAGAAATCTTAGACAATTCACAGCTACAGGGGATCTTGCAACTGCAGTTTGGGATGGGTCTGAGGAACTCCAGTTCTTCCCATGAGATTTTCAAGTCAGTAAAATACTGGCTTACACTTCTTTCTCCTTGTTTAACGGAGTGAATCTCTTGAAGTAGATATGAAAACTTAAAATAATCTCCTTTACAAAACCTTTCTTTTGATTCTTCCCAGAGTTCTTGGGCGTTCTCTACATATATAACACTTTTTGCTATTTGGGCAGAAAGAGTCTTGGTGATCCATGAGTCAAAAAGAGCATTAGTTTCTTAATCCCTCCATTGATGAATTTTAGCTTGTTCTTGGAGATGAGAGCTCTTCTCATGTTCTTGCTCCAAGAAGTGTAGTTGGATTCATTGAGGATCTGAGGAATGAGAGAGGCGCCAGGATTCTCTCCTGGGTGAAGGTAAAATGGGCTGGAAGGGTTGTTAGATGTATCCTCATCTCCCATATCAGCAAGAAAACAAGAAACTATCAAAAATTGGTAGCAAGAAAAGCAAGAAAGATTTAAGCGTAGTAGAAACGGGGGCAGAACAGGTACAAGACCTGCTCTGGTAGCATATTAAAGTAACAACCCAACTCTAGAATGGTCAGGCCCAAAAGTCACGGGCCCAAAATGCCAAAACTAAAGCTTCACCAGAAGCTTCTTTGAAACAGTGAGTAGGTGAGGTCGTACTTCAAGAGAGACTTCACGAGAGTGAGAAAAGAAGAAAGCGAACCCTAGTCGTGGCTCAGGCAATCTCCTGCAGTAGTTCCAACGAAGATTCAAGCAAACGGTGATAGGACAAGAATGGGTCAGAAGAAGATGGAGGAAAACAGAGGTAAGAAGACTTTGGGTATTTGCTTTTCTGATTAAAATGTAGTGTGTCTATATTATTGGGAACTTTCTTCTGTACAAAACAACATACTGGAACCCTTCTTATATAGGGTTCCGATAATGATAAAAGCTTAACATAAAGCGGTTAGAACCTCTAACCGACAAACAGAAAATCCTAATCTAAAACAAACTAAGAAACAACTCTTTAGGAGCATTAGCTAGAATAACAGAAAACATTAATAGTAGTTATATGATCAAGCAAGATAATTGACAATAATATGATGAGAACACTTAAATTGATGACATGTTATCACTTGGGGCTTCTCCTTCACCATCGTGAACCCAGGTTCACGTTACCACAAAAGTTAATCCATGGATAGACTATCTTTCTCGTGCTAGCCTCCATCACAACAGTGCCACCACAAAACCCTCATGCTTTCGTCAACCATGTCCATCGCAGCACCTACAAACAGAAGCAACACAACCCAAGAACAGAACCCAATTTCCTTCACGAACCACTGCAAGACCAAAGCAACCACCATGACACTCATCTTCAGCAAATATTCTCTCCTTCGTTGCAATCACAGAACATACAAATTACAAAACATGATCCCAAATCTGTTGACCACCTCCATGTAAGCCACCACGAATAGCGCATCTCACGCCTTCATCTTCCTCGCGCCTCCATGGAAACCTACGAGAACCATAAACCTAATGGCAGAGAACCTCTGTTGGCTACGAGTTTCATTACGCCACCCAAAGCATTGCGACACTACCACGATCTTCTTCACACCAGCTTCTCGACCTGCAAAAGCCATGAAACAACAAAGCAACATCTTCGCACCAGAATCTCGTAAGCCGCCGTGCATGCAACCTAATATTGAATGAAAGATGAAACTGTCATGTGACAGTCTCTCATTGGGAAAATGTCACGTATGTCAAAAGACTTATCCCTCACTGAGTAATGGTTAATCTGGACTCCGTGTCGTTAACGATTTAGACGTCGTTAGGGAAATCGACCAAATTTAACATAAGTTACAAAAATTGGAATCACTTTGAATGCCGAAAAAAGTCGAGGACCATTCTGAACAAAACTAACAAAATAGGGACCAAAATAGATATTAAGCATAAAAAACTCTTAGGTTTAATTGCTTTCTTTGTCCCTAATTTAGCTGTAGTGTGTCAAGTTCTTCCACCCTTTTAAAAAAGTTTCAATTATGTCCAAACTTGATTTCAAAGTGTCAATTTCGTCCAAACGAGGATAAAGTTTCCCTCAATCAAATTTCTTCTGTTAAATAGACAGAAACAACGTTAACTTTTTTTTTCTCTCTATCTTCTGTTCCTCTGAACACAACAACTTTTTACCAGTACACTCTTCAATATTTTAACAATTCATGTGTGTGTGTCAGTCACGTAATCATAAGCAATAAATTTTAAATAATTTATTAAAAAATAATATATATAATATTTATGGATAAGATTTTTTGTGCATCGAAGTTGGAGAAAGAGGGTTTAATCATTCAATTATTGAAAAGTGTTAATTCTTCTCTCTTACTTTGTTCAACATCAAACATTTATTGAAGATCATTAATCCTACCATCATAACAATTTCTTTTTATCTTTATTTTTTTTATTGAAAAGAATACTATGTTCAGACAGTTATCTTGTTACACCATATACTTATCTTTTCCTAAAAAATAAATACTAAATTTATTTATCTTACAAACAAATAAATTAATTGTAAGCTCTTTTAATTTTTATTATCAATATAATTTTTAATTTTCGTAAATTAAAAGATCTAGAAGAAACATTTACAGAAACACAGTAAACTTCAATTAACAGAATTCAAAGACAAACATTTTTTTGTTTAAACTAGAAAAGAAAATAGAGAAATTTTAAATGGACTTTGAATTGAAACTTTCGGACAAATGATGGTACAATACTTTAAATTGTAAGTATTTTGTTGAATTTTACCCGATATAGAGATTTTTCAAACGATATATTTAAATATATTGAATTTAAATTGGTATTAGTTTAAACTATTTTATTTTTCATTGTTCATTTGGATAAGAAATTTCAAATTTGAATTTTTTTTTATTCGGATGAAATATTTCAATTACTAATACATACAATTATTTAAATGTAAAACAATCATAATTAAGGTTGTTGAAATTTTTTTCAGTCAACATTTACAAAAGTTGAAACAAACTATTGATAAATAATAATATTTGTGTTGATAGTAAAAAAAAAAAGTCATTACAGATATTAAAAAAATAAAACTGCCAATTAGCAATTCATAGCAAAATTAACTTTTTTTTTTCATAAGCTCTATAAATTATATTTCTATTTAATTTTATTATAATATTTTTATTAATTTAATATTTTTTTGAAATTGGATGCCAAACAAAAAAAACATATACTTTGGCTAGGTATATTTACACAATAATATATATATATATATATATATATATTGTTTTTTCCTTTTATATTTTTAAAACATTGTTTTTTATTTAAAGAAGGATATATATGTAATATAATAGTTAGGTTGATAAAATGTGGAGTGGAACATAATGTTATCTTTTTCTCGTGAAGTTGTTGATAGTATCTCACCACATATGGATACCACTCAATTTTTATAGGTTTAATTGTTTTTTTTTTATACAAAGGTTTAATTGCTTTGTTAAAATAAATAGGGTTTAATTGCTTTATTTGAAAAGTAATCATTTTTATGTTTCAAACAGTGACAAAGAGACTACATTATACAAAAAAACAGAAGAGAGAAAAAAAAATGTTAACGTCATTTCTGTCTATTTAACAGAAGGGACTTGATTGAGACAAATTTTATTCACGTTTAGACAAAATTGACACTTTTAAACCAAGTTTAGACGTAATTGAAACTTTTTTAAAAGGATGGACAAACTTGACACACGGAAGCCAAATCGAAGACAAAGAAAACAATTAAATATAAATATAACTCTAAGCATTCTTTACACTAGATACTAGTTTCACAAAAGTGGAAGATTTATAAATATAACTCACTCTAGGTCATTTATCATATGATCTTGAAACTAAGTTCTAGACACTTGTGAATGTTTTACATACAACATTTCGTGTAGTTTGTGTATAGAGTTTATTTAGCTTGACTTTGTTTATATACATTAATTTTACTAATAACATATAATTACTAGGGTAAAATAGTGAAGACAATAATTTGGATGTTATATGAAAAAAGTTGATGGAAAGGAGCTTTTGACCACTAATAGATGTGAGCCAAATCTATTGCAATATGTTATTCATAAAATGTTCGATATACTCTATGATGTTATTTTTATTATGTACATACTCTAGGAAGAATGCTTTATAATTTAGAGAGTATTTTGTAATGTTTAGGATTTGAAAAGACCACAAGTTGTATCATAATATAGTTTTTTTTTTTTTTTTTTTTTTTTTTTTTTTTTTTTTTTTCTACATTTATAGGCAAATTTGATTGTTTTATTATCGAAGTAGGCAAAAAAATTTTAAAATTACGTTTATAGGAAAGTTTTGCAGTTCTCACACGACAATGAATAAGTCATGTAAGAGGTGCACAACTTTTGTTTTGAACCATTTAGAAAGGTGAAGTGCACTTCCCACATATTTTTTGACATCTGTAATCCATTACATAATGTTCAAAGTGTTAGAGAGTGCATTATATGTGATTGATTACCCGATAGAAAAAAATGGTAAACTAAAATATAATTAATATGATTTAAGTTTTGATTACAGTTAATTATAATTAAGATATAATCGATTATGATTATGGATAATGATATTTAGATAATATTTTTTTGACAACATTTGAACATTGATTACATGTTAATACGTGATTTGTCACAAATTACTCTACAATAATGTTTATGATTATTATTATTGATTGTGGAGTAGTTTTTGACCAATCATAAATTGACACGTAATCAATATAAATGTTGTAAAAAAAAAAGTTGTCTAAATATCATTATCCTATGATTATAAAGTATCTACTCTTTTTTCTTATTATTATAGTTAAGATATAATTGATTATGAATGATTGTGATTTAAGTTTTAATTAAAATTGACTATAATTAAGATATAATTGATTATGATTAATTATATCTTAATTTATTAGGTGAGTAATTATAACAAATGAATATCATGCAAATAGGTATCAAGAATTTGATTTAAAGAAGATAATTGAAATTTATTAATTTATTTTTTCGAAATAATATTTCAATCACTACTAAATATAAAAATATTAAATGCAAAAATTGCCAATAAAAGCATTAATAAAAATAATTATGTAGACATTGATGAAAAATAATTTCATTATCATAAAAAATCTTAGAAATGTTAGGAAAAATAGTTCAAATCTATATTGGCCAATCAATGACTTTAATAATCTCAATAAACAATCAATCTCGATTAACACTGAATAAGAAAAGGTTTGAAAAATAATTCCAGAGATAAAAAATAATTCGACCAATAGAAAATACTTTTGACATTTTTATCCTACTTGAAGAATTCTTTTGATAAATTAATCAAAATAAGATAAAAGTTATTAAAAAACGGTTTAATTTTCCAAAAAAAATTTAAGATCTATCAATTTTTAAAATTATGGAGATAATCAAAACATAAGAAAGAAAAAAATGATAAAATGTTATTTAATGGATCAGAATTAATATATATATATATATATACATATATATATATATTAAAAATTAAATATTATATCATAAATCTCATAAAAAAATCATATACTTTAAAACAAATCTCATCACAAAAAAAAGTCATATACTTTAAAACAATTTTACTTTATCATCAAATTATAAACTATATTTTATAATAAATTAAGATATAATCAATTATAATTAATTATATCTTAATTATAATACATTCTAATTAAAATCTAAATCATATTAATTCATAATCAATTATATCTTAATTATAATCAGAAAAAACATTGATAAATATCTTATAATCATAATCAATTATATTTTAATTATAATTAAAACTTAAATTATAATCAATTATATCTTAATTTATTCCTACTGATAAATACAATATGGTTATAATCGATTACAATCTGAACCACAAAAATTGGTAATTAATTGATCACAGTGTTTTTTTTTTTTATAATCAATTAGAGATGTCAAAACTTTGTATGCACGATATATGACTTGCCTATAGTAATTTTAAAATCTTTTGTCTCCTTCGATAATAAGACAATGAGATTGATCTATAAACCTACAAAATCCCATGATACAAAGTTTGTTATATGGAGGTGTCTTTCACATATATTTATTTACTGAATAAGATACATGAACCAAGAAAAAAAATTGGAGCAAAAAGAAATCCAAAACAGACAACATTATCAATAGCAAATAGTGCAACAAAGTAATAAATAGACATTTGAGCTTAATTCCGATATGGAAAAACCAAACTGTGAACATAATCATATGAGAAAAAATAAAACTTGTCGTCATTGAAAAATTCACGATCATCTATTGTATTGTCTTTCTTATTGTATAGAATAAATTCCGCAGTATCGTAGCTTGCAAGCAGCATAAGATTATGATCCTCAGACAAACACAAAATGACTGGAAGAGCAGGCAAGCCATGAGGATCACGAATACGAAGATGTTCATAACTTACATTCAGCAACAGTGTCCATGATTTTGCAACTCCAAACTCCTTCATCATCCAAACAACAAAACAAGTCCCTTGATGATGAGAAAGACACAAACAACCCTTCAAAACCTCAAGCACAGGCACATCAGGAGGCACTTCAGAAAGACCATCAGGCATACACAAATACCTGCATTTCTCATTCTTCAAATCGTAACAAAATATTTCTAACTCCTTCATTGTAACAGTTGCCCATCGATAACCAGAACCGCATTTCGGAAGTGCTAACCAGTTTAAATGCCCACTCACATAAGCTCCATGAAGACCCAACGCAGGAAAAGCATCACCAGTTAAACTGTTTCTCCAACAACTGTCACCTAAACAATAAACCCTAATCTCCAATTTCTGTGATTTATTATCCAAAAAAACAACTTGGTATCTGTCACTCCAATCATCGTACCCAAACCCAAACATAAACAAATAAGGATAGTTGTAATCACCGGAACGAATACGTATGTGTGGAGAATCTTCGCACATGACCCTTGTGGATGGATTCCAGAACCGAACCCAGTATTCTTCAAATTCATCTCCACGGTAAGAATCTTGCAAGCAAACTAAGCCGTTGCATACACCCAAGATAGTGTAATCGTGGTTGAATCGCTGAGAAACGTCAACGGTGGATGTTGGGTTGTGAAGTAAGTTTTGTAAGGAACATGGTGCTGCACAGTACCTGCTTTCATCGTTCTCGTAGTCTCTGAAGGTTAATAAGATGTGTGTGTTTTTGGACGACCTTTGAAGGTGCAGTTTAACAAATGTCGGATCGAAGACGAGGTGGTTCAACCATGTTGAAACGCATCTGAACCGCATGAGATCCTTCACTGGAAGCCTCGACAAAATTTCTGCCATGAGTTCTTCAGGAACAACCGGAGAATGTTGAAAAGAAGACATTTATGTGATCAGATGCACACAAAAGAAGGAACGTGAGAAACCCTACTTTACGCAAACGTGCTACGTTAGTTGTCGGAGAGAAGAATTGTAAATCCCATAAGAAACAAAGAGATCTGGAGGAGATGTTTTCTGAAAAAAAAAAAAAAATTAGGGAAGATGATCCGAATTTTGGAAAAGATGATTTACTGTGTCTATGATCCTAATGTTTGCATTGATTTTCTCCACAATATTAAGAATGGATGATCTTTATAGATGAAATTAATGTATATAAAAAATAACGTGCGAAAATGTAATAAAAAATATTTAAAGAGAAATAAAGTGATCATGAAGAGATACTCAATAACAATTTTCATTTTTTAAAATTTAATTTACATATAACTCTTGCACTCAGACTGCGTCAATAATACATCTAGTTGCCCTCTATTGATCTTTAAATATTTTTATTAACATCATTTAAATCTTATAGATATCAAATAATTTACACTAAAATATTTAACATATCTTTCACCCTCGTTTGATTGTTATAATTACATTACATGAATATTAACTTATAAATAGGGTGGATCAAAGTTGGCCAAAAACGAAAATAGTACAACACGATCGAGCTAAGCCAGGTCAAAAATTGGACCAAGTTGGTTGGTTCATTCCGGCCGTGTCAAAGATTCAGTGACTCATGACAAGAGAGTTACTCCTTCCATCATCATATACTACTCCCTACACATCCCCCATTTCTCTTTTTGCCTTTCAGTAATATTTAAACGAATGTGAACATATATTAGATTCTGATATCAACATCCAAATACGAATAAGGGTCCACAGATGTTGACATCCGTTTAAGAATAGAGGGTCCACAGATGTTAACGTCCGTCTAACCATATTCAAGAAAGGATCCTAATATTTTGACACCATATTTTTAACACTCTTTTAACAACGCCACGTGTCAGCATGTGCTTGGATGTGGATTTTTTAAAAAAAAAAAGTGAAATTGTGACGTCATTTTGGAGGCAGAGCTTTGAAGTTTTTGATTCCAAGTTTTCCCTTGTCCCATATTTCTCTGAAATTAACATTGTCTTTTATCTTGTTTCATCAAATTTGAAAAACTCATTCTTCCCATTTCTGCATTCGAACTTGGGTTTGCTTTCGCCCTTCTGCTGTCTTCACTCTCGCCGTTTTATTGCCTTCGTTTTCGCCTTGGTCGTTGTCGTTGGCTGTTAGCCTTCATAAGCGGTGTGGGTCTCGCTGTCGTTTCGTCTTTTGGTTCGTGGTGTGTTCGTTTTGCGAAATGGCGAGTTCTTCTTCCAGGATAAGCGCGTTAATGGTTTGCGGGTTTTGGAGTTTAGGTTTTTGTATATTCAGTTTTGGTTTTGTGTGTTGTTTTTGATTTAGGGTTTTTAATTTTTGATTTTTGGTTTTTGTTTGCAGTTGACAGTTTGTCACTCTGTTTCAACCAAGTACATATGTGGTTTGAACAAACATCTGACAAAGGAGCACCGGTCACTGATTGTTGGCACTCCTTTTGGATGGTTTTTAGATTTTATTGATAATGTTAAAGTTGGTAGGAAAATATTGAGTGAGTTAGTCTTCAAATGGGTAGATTCAAGTAGCGGTTTCTTAATTGGAGAGAAAATCATTCCTATGAATGAGAAAGAATTTTGTTTAGGGTTGGGGTTGAGTTTAGATGGAAAAGAGATTAATTTAAACGGAGAAATGAGATTAGTAGATGTGTCAAATACATTGGGAAGAGAACAAGAGATTTGAATTTGGTTTACAAATGTAAGATGAATAAAGGAAAAAAAATTCCTTGTACCCCTTTTTGTAGCTTGTACATATTAGTTGGGATTTGTGAGATATTATTTCCCCAACGTAGTGGAAGAGTCTTTCCCATACTATTTGAAATTGTTGATAATTTAAATGGTTTAGGTAATTATTGTTAGGGTAGTTTAGTTTATTGATATTTGGTACGCGGTCTGAACAAAGCTTCAGATGCTCTGAAGAAAGGAAAAGCCACAACCAATATTTATGTAGATGGTTGTATTTACATGTTGCAAGTAAGTTATCTTTATTCAGTTCAAATTTTATAATAGAATTTGGTTTTGTGGCTTGCATTGAGTTATTGATTAACATGATAAATTTTGTGTAGGTATGGTTTTGTGAGAATTTCATTCCTCCCAAAGGTGCAATACAAAAAAAATCCAAGAATATTGCATTGGATTAATATAAATTTGGGAGACAAGGTGGTGAAACGAGCATTGGAAACTGGTCCGGTATGTGGTTTAATGTTAGAGTGATTTTTGTTAGAGTGAATTTTGTTATTATATATGTGTTCCTACAATGATTTGAATTGTTGAATTTCAGGTTAATGATGATGTTGATGTTGATGTTGGTCCAACGAAGGATAAAACTGATTTGAAGGATGAACCAACACAAAAATTGAAAGATGACAAGGCATCAACAAAGAAGGAACTTAAGAGAAAACGTAGAGAGCGTTTTATGCAAAGTTTACACCAACAACAAAGTATTGTGGCAGAANTTAAAAGGAGGGTGNTTGTGTTGGAGGAAGAGGTCGCATTTGAGAAATCTAGACGAAGAAGACCACATGAAGGTGGACACAGTGTGCCACATGAAGAACCGTCCATCTCCCCTAGAGGCATCTCCCCTGGAGGCATCTCCCCGGGAGGCATGTCCACCGATCCTCCTCCAACGAAGACATATGTGAGGATGGGGTCACGTAGGCGTTACAAGAGTAGCGCTTAGGACTCCTTACGTAGGATTGCTTAGAATAAAAAATGAGTGAACTGTGTATAACTTTGTATAAATTTTGATAGCTTTCTTAGGACATACATGAACATATTTTTTGTAATTTGGTTTCTATTATGTTTAATGTGAAAAAAAATGCAATTTGCCTTCATTGTCATATTGTTACTTAGATAGTGAATTGCGTTTCAAATTGTAAATGGGAAATCTGGTTTTGTTTGAATTGTTAATTAATAAAGTTTTCATAGAAATGTTGTATTAATTTATTTGAAGGATGAAGGAAAGAACAATTGCTTTACATACACAAGAAATGTGTTTTGTGAACAAAAAGAACTTAGTGCATGTTTTAGAAGAAGTTATGCAGAAACTGCGGTGGTAATCGTTTACCACAGTGTCGTAAACGATTACCAGAGCTGTTTTTGTGATTTGGACACAAAGTTGTTCACAGAGAACCCATATTTTGTTCACAGGGGACCACAATATTAGTTGCTATTTTTTCTGAAATTTTGGACCTGTTTTGGTGTCATGTAGTGTTTGGGAGGTGTTATAAGTGTACTTGTTCATGTTTGGGTAGGCAATGAAGGTATGATGTTGAGTGGAAGCCCCCAAATCATGTCCTAGAAGAATTTATGCAGAAACTGTTGTGGTAATCATTTACCATAGTGTCGTAAACGATTACCAGAGCTGTTTTCGTGATTTGGACACAAAGTTGTTCACATAGAACCCATATTTTGTTCACAGGGGACCACGATATTAGTTGCTATTTTTTCTAAAGTTTTGGACCTGTTTTCGTGTCATGTAGTGGTTGGGAGGTGTTGTAAGTGTGCTTGTTCATGTTTGGGTAGGCAAGGAAGGTATGATGTTGAGGAGAAGCCCCTAAATCATGTCATAGAAGAATTTATGCAGAAACAACTGTGGTAATCGTTTACCACAATGTCATAAACAATTACACGAGCTGTTTTCGTGTTTTGGACACAAAGTTGTTCACAGGAAACCATATTTTGTTCACAGGGGACCACGATATTTGTTGTTGTTTTTCTCAAGTTTTTGACCTGTTTTGGTGTCATTTACTGCTTGGGAGGTGTTGTTAGCGTGTTTGTTCATGTTTGGGTAGGCAAGGAAGGTATGATGTTGAGTGGAAGCCCCCAAATCATGTCCTAGAAAAATTTATGCAGAAACAGCTGTGGTAATCGTTTACCAAAGTGTCGTAAACGATTACGCGAGCTGTTTTCGTGTTTTGGACACAAAGTTCTTCACAGGAAACCCATATTTTGTTGACAGGGGACCACAGTATTTGTTGCTATTTTTCTCAAGTTTTGGACCTGTTTTGGTGTCATTTACTGCTTGCGAGGTGTTGTTAGCGTGTTTGTTCATGTTTGGGTAGGCAAGGAAGGTATGATGTTTAGTGGAAGCCCCTAAATCATGTCCTAGAAGAATTTATGCAGAAACAGCTGTGGTAATCGTTTACCACAGTGTCGTAAACGATTACGCGAGCTGTTTTCGTGATTTGGACACAAAGTTCTTCAGAGGGAACCCATATTTTGTTCATAGGGGACCACGGTATTAGTTGATGTTTTTCTCAAGTTTTGGACCTGTTTTGGTGTCATTTACTGCTTGGGAGGTGTTGTTAGCGTGTTTGTTCATGGTTGGGTAGGCAAGGAAGGTATGATGTTGAGTGGAAGCCCCCAAATCATGTCCTATAAGAAGTTATGCAGAAACAGTTGTGGTAATCGTTTACCACAGTGTCGTAAACGATTACCAGAGCTGTTTTCGTGATTTGGACACAAAGTTCTTCAGAGAGAACCCATATTTTGTTCACAGGGGACCACGGTATTAGTTGCTGTTTTTCTCAAGTTTTATTGTCATCTTATAGTGGATAATAATGTTGCTTTACTTGATGATGGACACAAGACACAATTTTCAATAGTTCACCCAACTTCATTCATTCGAAGAAAGCATAAAAACACTTTTGATGAAATATAAAAACAACATAACTTGAACTTAAATTGTGGATGTCTAATGTGGTTCACACCGATATTGGGTGGTTAATATTACAGTGACATCCATTAATGTGAACTTCTATTATGATATCATCTTACACTTTGTTTTCTTGATGCCATTGGACCTACAGTGATAACAATGACCAAAAAATAGTTAGGTTTTGCTACAAACCAATACCTCTCTATTGGGGATGAGATTGCAGTAAGTTTCCAGTTCCACTTACCCCAAATATAAGAACAAAACCACAATACCCAAGCACTGACAAAGCCTAAGAACTGAGAACGACACCACGATTCCGAGAGCACGAGAAAGAGACCACGATTCCGAGACCACGAGAACGACGACAACACCTGAGAATGAGACCGCGATTCCGAGAGGACGACCAGAGCATGAGAACCAGAGGAAGACAACCAGAGAACGAGAGTGATGAAATCTGAAACCGTGAAAATGAAAAGGGCACGCCAAATCTGAAAATTCATTTTTTGGTATTTCCCAGCTTGCCCTCACTTATATCAGAAAAGCATTAAAATTTGGAGCCAATGCATAAATGCCATCTGGCGTTGTCAATGAGTGTTAAAAAAAAGGTGTCAACGTATCATTTTCCTTCAAGAAATATGCAAACAAGGAGTGTTAAGAGTAATAGTAACAGTAAAAGTAACAACTTTTTTACATTCTACATGAGCATGGGGTCTGCACCAACCTGATTGTTGCAGATTTAAGGTGAATCCATCAAACAAGGACTGACCCTAAACATGAGAATGCAGAACTCCGTTTGACTAAGAGCAGAATCTCCGTCCAAATCACCCTCCATTAGCATGCCCATGACCTCATCGTCTCTGACGTAAGTAACCGTTGATCTTCAAGCTTTCGAAGGTGACAGGACCCTTGTTCACATTCATGAGTAAGCGAAAGTCGTTGCAGAGTTCTCCAATGAACCCTTCTGCCCCCATGTGCGCAATCATGGAGGGGAAGTAATTCTTGAAGTCCATAAGGTAGTCCTTCCATCTCTCGAGGAATCTCCACCAACCCACACATCATCAATCATTTCACCACAATGTAACATATTTTACTTATTTTATTCCTTGGCTTGGCTGGAAAGAGGATCAAGAGCATCCGAACTAAAGAACCACTAGCTACATAGACTCATTTTGGGAACTTGATTAAAATAAAAAACTAAGAGAACAGATGGGAAAGGGAATTGAAAACCTGAGGAGAAAAGGAAAAAGGAAGCATTGGCACATTGAGGGCAACAATAAGAAAAAGGAAGAGAAGAAGCTATAGAAAAAAGTAAACCAAAAGAAAGAGCAAAGCAGAGAAAGAATCTGGAATGAGGGAGGAGGAAAACAAGAGTCTGGAAAAAAGAAACCTTCCCGAAACGGAGAATTTGGAATGCATGATGTCTACGCTTTATTCACGCTTTCTTCATCCTTCCTTTTGTACAACCATTAAGGACGCAAGGAGGTGCAAAGACACATCCATATCTATCACACTTTTTCAATTCACTTTTCTTCCAATGATTTAGGGTGAAGTTGTGGGGTATAGGGAGATTTAGAGTTTTAAAAAAAAGTAAATAAAATTAAATAGTAAAATTTAAATTGATGTAGGGTCTTTTTAGAATAAAAAAAAGGATTCCGTTATTTTGACACACTTTTGACAACGACAGGTGTCAAGCTGCCATTGTTCCGTTTTTTTTAAAAAAGATTTGGGCACGAAAATGAATAGGGTTTGAAATTTTTTTTGTTCCAAATATACCCTTGGCCTATTTCATTGCGTTTTGTCTCTGATTTCTTTCTCTCTCTCACATTTCGTTGTCCCCCCTGCGTTGTCGTTCTCCCCCTACTTTCTATCTCTGAAGTTTGGTTTGTGGTTCTCTTTTGTCGCCGTTTGGTGGAAATGGGAAGTGTCGTACAACAACTTCGTTGGAGCAAGGTAAATGTGTTCTTGGGTATTGGGATTTTGGTTTGGGTTCTTGGGTTCTTGCATTCGTGTTGTCAGTTTTCGGATGTTGTGGTAAGGGTATTATGTTTTTGGTTTTGCTTTTTGGTTTCTTTGTGGGTTCTTCGACCCCTTTTGGTTTGTTGGTTATTTCCTTTTGTGTTTACATTTGTTTTGTTTTGGTTGAGCAGTTGACGGTTCGTCACTATTTTTCAACGATGTGTGTTTACATTTGTTTTGTTTTGGTTGAGCAGTTGGCGGTTCGTCACTATTTTTCAACGATGTATGTTTGCACTTTGAACGAACACTTGACGGATGAGCAACGGTCAATGATTTCGAAGACTCCATTTGCTTGGTTTTTACATTTGAGTGGTACAGTTAAATTGAATACTAAAATTTTGCGAGAGTTAACGTTGAAATGGGTGGATTCGAGCAACAGTTTTCTTATTGGAGACAAAGTTGTCAATATGAATGAAAAATATTTTTGTTTTGGATTAAGGTTGAGTTCAGAGGGTGGTAGTATAAACTTAAAGGATACAATGGTTAAAAGTAATTGTGTGAAATACTTAGGTAAGGGAAGTAAAGATTTGAATTTCATTTACAAATTCTTGTTGAAGAAACATGAAAAAGAAATACCTTGTGGTGTTTTTTGTAGCTTGTACATAATGGTGGGGATATCTGAGATTTTGTTTCCAAAACGTTATGGACGAGTGTTTCCTATCAAGTTTGACATTGTTGACAACCTAAGTCGTTTGAGTAATTACTGTTGGGGTAGTTTAGTCTATCGTTATTTGTTGAAAACTTTGAGATAAGCTTCAGATTCAGTGAAGAAAGGCAAAGCTATAAGCGAGGTTTATGTCAATGGTTGTGTTTACATGTTGCAGGTATTTGTTATTTATTGATTTGATAAATGAATGATCGATTGAATATTTTTTATTTAATTATGAATAATTTTTAACGATTACATGTTGTTTAGGTATGGTTTTGATAGCATTTCGTACCTCCCCAAGGTGCAATAAAGAAGTCTCCAAGGATCTTGCATTGGATGTATACAAATGTGGGAGACAACATCGTCAAACGTGTTTTCGAGATGAGTGTGGTATGTGATGTGTTATTTGACTTGTGAATGTTTTCATATATTGACAACAGTTATCTAACATGTTATATATTGTTTAATTTCAGTTTCATGTTGTTGATGATTTAGGTGGTGATGCATTGAAGGATAACACATATGTGAAAGAAAAATAAGCACATCCAAAAAGGAATGATGACCAACGATAAAAAAAAATCTTAGAAAAGAACGCAGACAAAGTATGCTGCGTAGTGTAGAAGAGCAAGAATGTGTGATTGAAGAACTTAAAAGGAAGGTGAATGTCTTGGAGGCAAAGTTGGTGGAAGAGAAGGCCAGAAGAAGAACTACAAGGCCAACTAAAGACGACGTTGAACATAGTAACAGTGCATTTCTTTCCCCTGGTGGAATGTCCAACAACGAACCGGGTGGGTTTTCGAAGACCGAACATGGTGGAATGTCGCAGAACACACTGGATGGAATGTGCAACACCGAACCACAAATGAAGACCTATGTGAGGATGGGAAGAAGAACACGTTATAAGAGCCAAGCCCTAAGGACACCATACACCGGAAATGTAGGACCTAGAAAGAAAAATGAGTGATTATTGTATGGTATTTTGAATAGGACAAGAACTTGATGTTGTAATTAAACCTATTTCTTGCAATATATAGTAGATGTATGTTTGGTTCCATGTATTTGTTACTGAAGTGGTTTATATTTTGATTTGGTGTACATTTGAAATTTTGAAGAGTGTATTATTTGGAACTGATAATGTTAGTCATAGAAGAATGAAGTAATGTTTGTCATATGATGAATTGGACTGAATTGGTGAAGATGATGCTGCTAAATTGTGTCTTGTAAACGATTACGTGAGTTAAACTTAAATTTTTAACAACTTGTTACACATACGGAGGCACCAACGAAAACATAAGGAACCACAATTGTAGTTCTGCAATGTCTGGTGTGAAAACCTCCATTGTAATCCTTTACAACCCCTTCTAAATGATTATGCGTGCCTGAAATGGATTCTGCACATCCTGTTGAACTAAGGGAGCCACCAGTGAACACGTGGAGGACCACAGTTGAATACTAGTGTGTTTTGACACAAGTGCACTTGTTTTAGTTGTAACTTCATGTTCTTGAGTGAGGAGAGGGTTGAAATTAATGTTTTTGGTCCCCCATGAAGGTGGGAGAAGCACCCATGTTGAGATTATTCAGAGAACTGAAGTTCTGCCATGTCTGGTGTGACAACCTCCATTGTAATCATTTACAACCCCTTGTAAACGATTACGCGTGCCTGAAATGGATTCTGCTCATCCTATTGAATTGAGGGAGCCACTAGTGAACACGTGGAGGACCACAGCTGAATACTAGTGTGTTTTGACACAAGTACACTTGTTTTAGTTGTAATTTCATGTTCTTGAGTGAGGAGAGGGTTTAAATTAATGTTTTTGGTCCCCCATGAAGGTGAGGGAAGCACCCATTTTGAGATTATTCAGAGAATTGAAGTTCTGCCATGTCTGGTGTGAAAACCTCCATTGTAATCGTTTACAACCCCTTGTAAACGATTACGTGTGCCTGAAATGGATTCTACACATCCTGTTGAATTGAGGGAGCCACCAGTGAACACGTGGAGGACCACAGTTGAATACCAGTGTGTTTTGACACAAGTACACTTGTTTTAGTTGTAATTTCATGCTCTTGAGTAAGGAGAGGGTTGAAATTAATGTTTTTGGTCCCCCATGAAGGTTGGGGAAGCACCCATGTTGAGATTATTCAGAGAACTGAAATTCTACCATGTTTGGTTTGAAAACCTCCATTGTAATCGTTTACAACCCCTTGTAAATTATTACACGTGCCTGAAATCGATTCTGCACATCCTGTTGAACTAAGGGAGCCATCAGTGAACACGTGGAGGACCACAACTGAATACCACTGTGTTTTGACACAAGTGCACTTGTTTTAGTTGTAATTTTATGTTCTTGAGTGAGAAGGTTGAAATTAATGTTTTTGGTCCCCAATGAAGGTGGGGGAAGCACCTATGTTAAGATTATTCCAAGAACTGAAATTCTGCCATGGCTGGTGTCAAAACCTCCATTGTAATCGTTTACAACCCCTTGTAAACGATTACGCGTGTCTGAAATGGATTCTGCACATCCTTTTAAACTGAAGGAGCCACCAGTGAACACGTAGGGGACCACAGTTGAATACCCTAGTGTTTTCAGCGTTGTATGTGATTATGTACTGTTTAAGTGTCCATTAAGTACGACTTTATTTTACTACTTAAGATTTTCTCACATATAATACGAGAAACATTCAACACAATTTGACATGAAACAATGAAATTCGTTCTCATGTCTGAAAAAATAAAAAGTTAACATAAACCACTTATGACAAACTACATCACTTATGACAAACTTCAATAATCCACGGTTAATCTCCATAGCCTTACGAAGCTGCAAACACCAATGAAATGGGGTCATCAAAATTCGTTCTACATTGACATCTCTTAGTAACCCATTCATAAGAACAATGATTGATGAATCAAGAGAGACTCGAACCCGCCACTACAAAACATTAAAAAAAATTATTACTTACAAAAAAAATTAAAACAACTATATATAATAACAAAACTTTAACTTACTTTTGGGTTTCCAGACGCCATTGCAACTGCACAATAAATCAATGGTTGATTAGCATTCACAAAACACAAAAATATAAAAAAAAAAAAATCAAAATTTAAGTACGCTTCGAGAAATACAATGCAAAACAGAGCCAAAACCCAAAACAAAGCCACAACTCCCAAAACGCCAAACGCCAAAGAGAGCTTACCGGTACAAAGACAAAGTGATTGTGAAAGAAGCGAATGGAGAGAGGAGGCCGAATGGGAGAGACGAATAGAGAGACCAAGGTTTTGGACAGATGAACCCAATAGAGAGAGGAGGCCGAATGGGAGAGACGAAACTTCAGAATGAAAGTGAAAGATTTCCAAAATGAAACCGCCAAATTAAAATTTCATAAAACGAGAATTCCTAAATTACCCTCCTCAGTGTTTTTTAAAAGGGTTTCTTCTTTAACTCAAAAAATCCAATAGAAAAGCACCACGTGGATGGGTGTTAAAACTGTTTGAAAAAACGGTGTCAAAGAAACATTTTCCTAAAAAATATAATGGGAAGGTATAGGGAGAACTTGGGAGGGTGGAGGGAGCAACTCCCCTCATGCCAAATATGGAGCAAATTTGGGCTAGATCAAAGTTGAGATGAATTGTTCTAAATAAAAGATCAAGCTAACTCAACTCAGGTTTAATGATGAAGTTGAGTTTGACTTAAAATAAAACTTAAATTGCTTTACCCAAACATTGAAATCGAAAATGGTTTAATTATTTAATCCAAACAAATTATTTAAGAAATGAAGAGAAATTAATTGAAAGTAATTCAAATACTGTGTATTTTAATTTTTTGGAATTCTTGAAATCAGTTATCAAGTTTCAAGTTGTCTCAATTGGATCTCAATTTTTGAAATAGGCCCTTTCCATTAAGTAGACAAAAACAACGTCAAGATGTGGATGTGGCGCAGGTGATGTTAGCTCATGCGGATGGGTTTATCACGTGAAATTTGTATTTAATTTATTCAGTAAAGTTGTTATTAATCTAATTCGTGAAATTTGTATTTAATTTATTTTGTGAAATGAATTTATTTCTGAACATTTTCTCTATCTCTCTATTCGTTATACACCAGCCATGTCATTATCTTCAACCTTAGAAACCCTAACTCTCCTAGCCACCATCTTCTGTCATGTGTCGCCACTAGACCAACCAGCCCTAAACAAAACCACCTCAAGGCCATCGAAAACCATCGCAAGAGCGGATTTGAAACATTTCACCAGTCACAGAAAGAACACTAAAATCGTGAATTCCATCATCTCCTCCACGATAGCCTCGCCTACATGTGTCGCTTACATCTTCCTCCTCTTGCAACCACCGTGAGAACCATCATTGTCCAAAACCTGTAGAAAAATCCAGCCACAAATATGCAAATTCGAACCTGTTGGAAAAAACAGTAGGCTTCGTTTTAACACGAAGAGGGGGGGGGGGGGGAATTCGTGTGTTTTCAAAATTAGAATCTTTTTGATCGCAATCTTTAACATAAAGTACAAAACTTTACAAACTTTCTTGAATCGCAAGTAATAGAAATTTGTATGCAGCGGAAAAACAAAGTTGACTACGTGAAATGTAAAGTCAACTGAATGTAAAAGAGTAGGGATAGAGAATTCAAACGCAGGTTTTTATACTGGTTCGACCTCAATGCCTACATCCATTGTCCTTCCAATTCCAGGAAGCAAATGCACTATAACGGTCAAGGTTTTTACAACAAGGCTTTTATAGAGACCTCCACGTCAAAAATATAAAACACCTTTCTAACCCTCTAACCAAAATATAGGCAAACAACACAGCAAGATTTGTAGCAAGATATCCCCTCTCCTGTAATCTGCAACCCACTTTAAACAATCCTCAAAGTGTACCAGACTCCACGAGTCCAACCCCTGTAGTCATAACAGGTCCAGCAAATACCACAGAATGCAAACACAAATCTTGAAAACCTAGATACACCTCAATTGTGCATATTCTAATCAAGAAATAAGCGTAGTACAATTCTCCTTCAGAAACTCTTCAAAGAAAGATCACCACCGTCTTCTTGATGAGTTCTTGGAGCTCTTAATCACAAAGAAACAATCTGAAACAGAATATGAAAATGTTAGTTCATCAAAAGTTCTCTGAAATGATCAGGTCTCATCTATTTATACATTTCTATAAATCAGACGCTCCTGTAGTCAATTATGCTACTAATCTAGTCGACTGTGCTATGACAATTATAACAGTTAAGTCAAAATAGTAGCAGTCCAGTCAAACAAATTAATTCCTCATTCATTATTGTTGATTATCATTTAATGCTCAACTAACTTTTAAAAATATAGTTGTTATTATTCATGACCATAACAGAATTCCAAATCAAGCAACTAATACAGTTGAATGCATGGCGTACAGAGTCGACTTCGACACAACAGTTCATTCTGAAATTTTTTTCAATGCAAAATCTCACATAGCACTGCTTTTGAAAATTTGTACAAAGTCTTTAGTCACAGTCGATTCAATTAATAATGAAGTCGACTTTAATTGTCAGCTTTGCCACACAATTTAAGTTTACAAAAGTGCATGTGGTTTTCTTCTTTCAAAACATGTGTAATGCAACCAGATATGATGTAACATATACAAGCTCAGTAAATGTGAATTCACATATAAAGATAAACACAAAAACATGTTCAACAAGATATCAATCAATAAGTAACAGAACAAGTAACACATCAACAATACATGTGTTATTAAAAATGTGTTGTCATCATAAAAAACCAGAGTGATATAGATATTGTGTTGTCAACAATCCCAACAAAACCACTATTAAAACCTAATCTCACCGCGAAGCACATCGCTTCCATGGAACTTGTAAAAACATCCAAATCATAGAACCCAGATTGTGAACGCGTCTTCTCCTTTGTCGTGTCCCCATAAGCCAGCATATCACACCTGCAATCAAAGGATCAACCATAAAATCCGTCATCGTAGAACAGGTAGAGCTCCATGTGAAACCACCATTATCTTCACTATAATCCAAAATTGCCCCACTACAAACCACTCAGGTTCGTTCATCTATTATCCATAAAGCTTAATCGGGAGTTCATCGTGTATCAGAAACCTATCATGTACAAAACCCAAATTAGGAACAACCTCGCACCACCACGATCAACTTCACACCTTCATTTGTGATCCATACCTGCAAGGAAGAAAACCCAAAACCCGAACTAGAGGGATACCGCAAAGAATAAACCAAAACACGAGCATGTTCATCATTTGCTTCTTCGTGAAGCCTTCACTGCCAACACACCGCAAAAAGCAACCTTACTGCATGAAATTCGTATCCCTAATTTTCATTGTACCAAATCCCTATAGATATTGTGTTGTCAACCATGTTTGCACAACCATGATTAATAAACAACCATGTTTGCACAAGAACAATTCAATTCAAAGTAAGCACTTGATATAATAATCAAATTTCAGTTCAAATACTCTGAATGCAACACAATCAATCAGCAATATATCAAGCAGATAGCATTATATCAATACTTCTCCCCCTTTGTGCATTAACAAAAAAGGTATGCTTCTAGATATTATATGCTGATAAGCCAAACAAAGATGGATCAGTAAGAATATAAGCAGTTTGAAAACATGCAGTGATGCTCCCCCTATCACATTTATTCACATATAAAAGATAATTCCCCCTGAAGTATAAGCATGTGAAGAATTATATGTAAGAATGTAATGCTTCCCCTGTCATCATGCATAAATTTCTCAATCAAATTCATATGCACAATACAGTATAGTAACAATCAGAGCAAACATACAGGATTGTATGACAGTTAAGATATCAATCAATTATATCATGCAAAGATACAATCATCAACAATCTCACAATATCATCTGATATAAGACATGCATAATCATTGCAGAACATAGATATATTGCAGATAATCAGAAGAAAATAATCAATCAACATAATAATCAAATTCCAGTAATGGAATTTATAATCCTGTCATGATCAAGTCGATTGAATTATTTTTCCAGTCGATTCCATTTCTTTCCAGTGAATTTGGATTCCACCTGTGATTTCCAAAGCAATGTTTTCCTGCAAAACCTTTCAAAGATCTCTTGTAGATTGATGGGTGTCGCACTCCATGCAAAATTTAATGTGCATAAAAGAATGCAATATAGACTAGGAAGTGACTCCTGGGTCGTCTCTCAGGCTGTGTTCTTTCCTGAGGATTTGTGGGAGATGATTTGGGGAAGATGATTTGAATGGATTTGAGTGGATTTTAGGGTAATTTTTTTGTTGTTTTTTTTTGAGTGGATTTGTGAGTAATTGAGAGTGGATTTAAGAGTAAAGTTTGTTAGAATTAGTGTAGGATTTGATTGATGTGACAAATTTAAAAAATTAGTTTAATTGGTAGAAATTAAAGATTACTAAAATGCTCCTAGTTATTAAAATGATATAAAATATTATTTTTTAATGTTATATTTAAATGTATAAATGTTAATAAAGAGAGGAAATTAATTAATAATAATTAAAATTAATTTTTAAATATTAAAAAAATTATAATGGAATAAAATAAAACCTGCAAAACATACAAATGCTATTGCTGCTGCAAAATAAACCTTGTTGGAGTTTCAATTTTCGTACAGGGGCATATGTTGGAATTTCAATTTTCGTGCAGGGACATATAAGTATTTATACACTAAATCAGCTTAAATCCTCTCAAATTAGAGAGATGAGTTCAACAGTAGTATCAGGCAAATCAGCTGATTTAATTCATTGCAAATCAGTGCAAATCGTGGCATGAGAACAAGAGCCATCTCTCAAATCCATCCGTGCTTATGACCGTGAATAGTATTTTCCTCTCAAACGAACACAGTGTCAAGGACCAAATGCGGTTCGAAACTTAGGTCTAACACACAGTGGGGGGTTTTGGTGAAAAGTTTTGTTTGTGAATGTAACTGATGAAATTAAAAATAAAAATTAAACACATCCGAACATTATTGAAAGCATTAAAGAGAGTGAAAATGCTACATTGAACAATTCTAAAACAAGGTACGTAAATTAATTAAAATGCAACACATACTAAAGAAACTTGTGGCGTGATATTTAAATGCAATGCTTAAAATAAAACATTAAATTCACTAAGCAGCTTGAAATAAAAGAAAGAACACTTAGCTAACAATTGAAATGCAACTCATCACAAAGATACTTTAAATGAAACATTAAAACAGTTAGCTAAAGGAAATTAAACATTGCAGCGGACAAATAAAAATGCATGTGTGCCTTGCATAATAAACCATCATCTCCATTTTTTTTAAAAAGAAATTGAATGTTCCAATTAAAAAAAAAATGAATCACGTGTGCCCACCGAAATCTCCAAGAGAAGCAACATGAAAATGACACCAGCTGCTGAAATCACCATCACGCTTCTTCTCATTCAAATAAAAACTAAGGCTCTCATCTAAAGAAATTTAATGTGTGTGCTTCACTCTCCAGCCAGCTCACTACCGAACACCTACTCCTATGTAAATTAAAAACGGCACTTCAACTATAATAAGGCAATGCTTCATCCAGCTACTTCTTCAGCAAAGCAAAAAGGAATTGAAAATGATTCTAAATTCCTCCTTAGTTGTACGTCCCAGCACACCATTTCTTCTAAACAAAGAAAGTAAATGTAAGAAATATAAACAATGAATGCACCGTGGGCCCTCTTTCAAGCAAATGAATTAGCAACTCAATCTTTAAAAGCATGGAAGAAGAAACCGGAACTCCTGCAAGATTTGACAACACCCACCTAATACTAAATAAAACAAAATGAAATTACTCTTCAAAAGCTAAATGTGATGCATCATTCTCTCAAAGAAAAGACATCTATAATCCATGCTGCACACTTTCAAACGGACCCCACAAGACAATGAATTAGAATAAAATGGAAGTGTGCTTCCCTCATAAGCAAAGAACGCTGCAGCTTGCTTCATAGCAAAAGTAAACTAAAAGAAAAATTGAATGCACCGTGACAGTAGCTCAAAGGAAATCCACCAACTCCCATCAATTCATTTTTTCATTCATCAACTAAATAAGAGAAAAGCAAGTGGCGGCTGCACACAATAAAAAGGTAAAAAGAAAAACTTTCATCATTTATCCATAATCCAAAAATATGAACGTTGTTTCCAAGAAGAGAGAAAACATTACAGCCCTCTTTGCACCCTCTGCCGAGAATGAGAGAGTGGTCTCCCAAGTGTGACAGCTGGTCACTTTTCTAAGGGGCCATGTGTCCTAAAATTGGGGTGGGGTCCACCCTAAAAATAAAAGGAAACCCTAAGTCAAGTGTCCTACAATTTTGGGCCCCTCATAATTTTTAACAATGGCTCAATGTGCAAAAGTTTGTCCAAAAAGTTTAAACCATTAAATTACAATATAACTAAAATTTAAAATGTCTAATTGGAGAGTCTTGAATTTATTTGACAACACTCCAAATGTCCCAAATTGTATTTCCAAAATTTTCCCTGAAAATAATAATGCAAATAATTAGCTCAAAAAATTCAAACTAATTAAAATTAGAATTTCCGGTCAAATCAAGCACAATTAGCAAAAACGCAAAAAATATCGGACAATTAAGCACAATTCCCTGATTAAATTCGGTACAATAAACTAAGTGAAATCAATAAAATATCGACTCATCATAGATCAAGCAATTTAGTTATGCAAGAAACAAATAATCCAATATGAAGTGAATATGCAGAATAATGTAATAGTGTAAACATGCATAGTCGACTTCAATCAATTCTAAGTCGATTCAAACATTCAATCAGATCAGATTAAAGCAATTGAATCAAAACACTGATTTTTTACAATGGTAAGCAGAACAAGACTAAAAACAAAATGCAGAATGGCATTCTAAGCCATCATCAAAATGATCCTGAGACAACCTAAGTCTCAAAAACAAAGAAAGCAAAGGCATAAGACTTCAAGAGACTTAAAACACTATTAAGAAGGCAAAACTTTATTTTGATTCAGAAGTTTCAGTAGGGCTCTCTTCACTTATGCCATCAACATCTTTCTTTTCTGATTCTTCTGATGACGTGGAAATTTCAACATAGTGCTTGAATATTTCATCCATTTTCTCATTCAAAGTCGTTAAATACTTATTTAAGGTATTTATTCTTTTGGAAGCCTTCTTAAATTTGTTTCCCACACGTCTTTCAAACTCAGAATAAGAAGGAGGGAATTCTTGATCACTGTTAGAATCAAGCAAGGTCTCTTTTCCTTTTGTAGGATCCAGCTCATCATTGAAGATCCATCCTAGTGTTGTTCTTTTAAGTCCTAGGCAAGTTAGAGTAGCTTTCCCAATAAGATTTTCTTTGCTACATGTGAGTTTGTTCTCTCTAGTGAGGTTAACACCACATTGTTCCAGTAGTTTGCTTATAAACACATCGTACGGTAGCCTGTGCCAGTTATTAATCCCGACGTTCAGGATATGCCATTTGAAGACAACTACCCAATTTGTTGGTACCTTCCACATAATTGCATTTAGTAGATAAACATCCTTGGGAGTTAGCTTGATTAGATTGGGTCTTCCTTCCAATGATAAGTGCAACAACCTTCTCTTCCTTGTCAAGCCATTTGAATAAAAAACCTTTCTCCTTTTTGTATCTTCCACGGTATCTCATAAAATCCTTAAACATTTCTGTTTTCCTAATCCACTTGTTTTGTAAGCAATCAGGTTGATGAGACAATTGACCCTCATCTTTTAGACTAGCAATCTTTAACCAAGTATCGTTGTTGATAATGATATCTACTCCTTTCATGCGAGAGTGAACAATGCCATCCACTTTCTTAACATTGTTGTAGAATACTTCAACCAATCCAGGGTAGCAGTCACCCTTAATTTGAGTGAAAGTATCTAGGCCCTGAAACCAGAGACTTTTAGGAAAGGTGAATTTTTCCTAACTGAACAGAGCCAGCTCAATTGTTTTATGTATAACAACCTTCTTGAACATTCTCAGCCCCATAAATCTTTCTCTAACATTGTCATCACTGATCCACCCCGAAGGATTCTCTTCTCGAGTTGTAAGCATAGATAGTTTTCCAAGACGTGATGAAGAGACAGCCATTTCGCAGAAGTGTAGAATCTCTTGAGTTAGAACAAGGGTTTTGTGTTCATAGTGTATGAGTTCAAGATTATAAAACAAGCATATATAGAAAGAGGCGCGCGCGCAATTTCACTCAAGAAGCCCAATTTTAAAATTTCACTCTAGAAACAGAGACACAAGTCGATTAGATTAAACATGCAGTTGACTACTGTGTGACTTCTAAAATTCAAAACATAGTCGATTGAGTTCATAATAAAGTCGCCTGAAAGTCGTGAAATCAATTTTTCAAAACAAATCAATCATTCAAGCATACAAACAATCATACACACAATCAAGCATCAACAACCAATCAATTTATGCATGATGCAATAGAGTGATACATATTACCCGTTGTAGACATTCAAGAAGTTTGATATGTCCAGTGTAGTTCATCTTTGAGTTCCTATTGCACCTGCTTGTAATCCTGCAAAACAGTTTAAGTTTTACTTGCAGGTACCCATTTGAACTTGGGTCCTTGATTGTCAGTTTTGGTTAGTTGTTCCTTTGGTTTCCACACATATAGTCCTTTAGGAACACAACCAGTTCTATAGTAATAGTTTCTAACATTGTGACCAACACAACTGCAGTAAAAACATGCATGTTTAACAGGCTTGCTTAAATCAATAAACTTCTTTGCATTGGTTTTATTAGATTGAGCTTTATAACCTATTCCTTGTCTGTAAATTGCTCTGCCAGAAGATTTTAGTACAACATTAAAATTGTCTCTACCTTGAGTAAATTTGGCTAGCGTGCTAGTCAAGTAATCAATTTGCTCAATATGTGTAGGACATTTATCACAATCATTT
Source organism: Vigna radiata var. radiata (assembly GCF_000741045.1). Taxonomy (NCBI): domain Eukaryota; kingdom Viridiplantae; phylum Streptophyta; class Magnoliopsida; order Fabales; family Fabaceae; genus Vigna; species Vigna radiata. The sequence continues at coordinate 7,375,082 of NC_028358.1, forward strand.
TATATTGTAACAGTCTCAATCTTAATCTCTTTAGCAGATAACAAAGCATCATTCAATTTTTTTTCTTGTTTCTCATTTTCAGATACAAGGTTATTAATTCTATCCTCATAATCTCTTCTCTCAGAGTTTAGTCGACTGACCTTGTATTGTAATGGCATAGCTTCAGCATGTATCTCTTGAAATGTATCCAGCAGCAGATCATACTTGACTTCAATTGGTTCATTTGAAATGTCTACATCGTTTTCATAGTCGTCCCATGTTACTTCAGCCATATAGCATATGTTGGATTCTTCCTCATGATCAACATCTTCATCACTTGAGCTGTCAGAATCACTATTCTCCGAAGCAATGTAGGCTCCTTTTTGTTTCCTGCCTTTGTCTTGAGGGAACCTTTTATTTCCTTTCTTCTTTGGCTTTCTGGACATTCTGGCTTGATATGTCCTTCCTTTCCACATTCGTAGCATTGGACAACGTATGACTAAAGCTTTTCTTTGATATACTGTGACCTACATGGTTAGTAAGGTGACTATCATTTTTCATAAATCAACTGAACTTCCTTACCATCATGGTCATCATTTCTTTGTCGTCCATCTCTGCCTCTGAGTCATCTGACTTTGAGTTTTTCCTGCTTGTAGCTTTTAGAGCAATGAATTTCTTTTCATCAATCTCTTCCCCATCCTTTAGCCTTCCAAGTTCCAATTCATGTTCTCTTAGCTTGCCAAACAAGGTAGTTGATGAGTTAATATTTTCTCGACTTCACTTAGTTTATTGTGCTAGAATTAATCAGGGAATTGTACTTAAATGTCCGGTAGTTTTCCGATTTTGCTAATTGTGCTTAATTTGACCAGAAATTCTAATTTTAATTAATTTGAATTATCTGAGCTAATTATTTGCATTATTAATTGCAGGGAAAATTTTGGAGATACATTTTAGTCATAATGAAGAGTGAAGTTCCTTTTTTTGATCTATACAAATTGAATATAAATTAAAAATTTACAGCAATTGATGCATTCCACCAAATGATTCATACTGGCTTCACTGCTAAAAGAGAAACTCTTTTTAACTTTACAAAAGTCTCATGTTGATAATTTGTTATCCACCAAAATCATTCATTTTTATCTATTATCAATGATTATCTCATGTATTGAAAGAGATGTGGAGAGAGGTGTGGATTAATATGATTACAAATTGCAATTATAACATGTAAACATGATAAAGAAGAGAAGCATGAATGTGTAGCATATGAGTTAAGAGTTGTGGGCTTAGGTTCTCTGCAAATTGCAGAGAGAAAAGAAAAGTTTCAAACACTTAGGGTGTGTTCACTTGGGTGTGATCGGAGGTGATCGGGGGAGAGTGATTGAGTGGATTTGAGGATAATATTTTTTGTTATTTATTTGAGTGAATTTGGAGGTAAACGAGAGTGAATTTCGAAGTAAATTTTTTTAATTTGTCATATAAACTAAATCCTACACCAATTCTCACAAACTTTATTTCAAAATTCACTCTCGTTTACCTCCAAATTCACTTAAATAAACAACAACAAAAAATTACTCTCAAATCCACTCAATCACTCTCCCCCAATCATCTCCAATCACCCCCAAGTAAACACACACTTAGTGTGCACTGTAACGGGTTGGCTTTGTCTTTGGTTGTACAATTCTCTTTTCTCTATAATTATCTTCTCACAAGTTTTGCTATGCTCAGCCATCAACCTAAAGTTTAAAACACAGTACAAAAAAAAATACACAAAAATTGAAAAGCGAAACAATACATAAAATCATCGGATCTGGAGGTGCAAAGTATAATTTTAAAAATATATACATAGAATGAAAGTGTTGGAGGTGTAGAATGAAACACCCCTTTCTAAAATGAGATTTTCTCAAGAATGGACTAGAGCTAATCCATGGTCCAAAGGATGAAATTTACACTTCTACTTAAAAATAGTTTCTTCCTCTGCATGATGTAGCAACCGCATTCGGAAAAACTATAAACCCTTAAAATATTACAAAAAAAGTATAATATCATATAACTTCTACATATTATTTTACATGTTATTGAAATGATAATTAATTTAATATTCAACTATTTTTATTTCTTTAAGATTAACTTATGAAAATAAAAAAATAATTAATTAAATAGTTGTAATTTTTTTTCTCTTCACGTATAAAAAACAAATAAATATATGTATAAATTATTTAAAGATGAGAAGAGAACTAAAGGTTTAGAGTTACTTGTAAGAGAACAAAGAACAAAATCTTTAACTTCTAAAAGTTAGGAATAAAAGGAAACCAAAATTTCGTGTGGAAAATATTCATTTCTTAAAACTTTCAATATTTGTTTTCATTAAGTATTTCTTTAAATGCATTAGTTATTGGAATTAATGCCTTTATTTATATTAAAGAGTCTAATAATGACATAAATTAGCAAGTTTGTATTGGTATGCAGTAAATATTAAATGTTCGTTTGTATTCAACATTTAGTGAAAGCGCGTGTGACCAACAAATTTAAACATCAAAGCAACTTCTTATTTTTCTTCCTTTATAAACCACTTTTATTTACAAGTTTGAACAGAATATATTATTAATTTTGTTGTGTTATGGAAAAAAATATATTAAATTAATTAATTAAAAAATAAAATAAAAGTGATGATCTTACCCGACTCAAAAAAACATAATAAAAGTGCCATGCAATAAAACACTTTATTATAAAGGAGTCCAAACTTACCTTTGATTATATTCAAATATTATTGTTAGGATATTTATCCTATTTATCATATCATGATTATATTGTGTCTAGGGTTACTCTAATTATCATAATTATATTGTGTCTAGATTACTCTAATTATCATAATTATATTGTGTCTAGATTACTCTAATTATCATAATTATATTGTGTCTAGGTTACTCTAATTATCATGATTATATTGTGTCTAGGTTACTCTAATTATCATGATTATATTGTGTCTAGGTTACTCTAATTATCATGTACTCTTATATCAATTTATTATTATAAATAGAAGATTATGAGAGGGATCAATCAAGCCCTCTAGAATTATTTTATAGTTTAATTCTCAAGTATTATAACTAATAAATTTAAATAGATTGACATATTAGTTCTTATTTATCCTATCTGTTATTATTTATTAAACAGATATTATTTTTTTATGTAAGTATTATTCTAATGGAAATATTTATATTCATCCTATAAATATAACTAGTATTTTCTAAGGAATACTACATCAAACTTCATACTTCATAACCACTCTCATAAAAATCCTAACCCTCTTCTCAAAGTACCCTTAGGACTTTGTCACCTATTTACAAAGTCTAGGCTATGCTCACCAGAAACTTATGTTTATGGATGACAAAAAAATTTGCGGGTATGGATATCCGCGGCTAAAATTTACGACGGATAGTTACAATCCACGATATTTACTATCTGCAGGTAACGAGTAGCAGATATTTTAATACCCGCTTCTAAACGGATTGGATACAGGTAGTATACTATCTGACTCGCTAGTACCTGTTACTAGCAAAAAATAACAAAAAATAATTTATATATATTTTTAATTAAAAATAACATTAAATTATATTTTATTAGGTTAAATTTAATTAAAATTAAATTTTAATTTATATTATATTATAGTTTTTGTGATTTATTTAACTTTTATTTTAAAAATGTATAAAATATGTTTTTTGCAGATATTTACGAGTACCCGCGGGTTTTAAAATACTCGCAGGTATTTTCTAAACGGATCGAGTAACAGATACAATTTTATCCGACGGGTCGAATTGCGAATAGATACTATCCATACCCGACCCAACCCGTTGTCATCTCTATTTATGTTTCTATCTAACCCAATAGACATATTAAAAAGTGACTCAATTAACGTGGCCCAATATGTATATTAGAAGTGTGACCCAATAAGATCCTTCGTTATTAAGTATTCCAAACTTATATTTATTTGGACCAAATTTATATATTACAATTTAATCTCACATATTGATTATTATTATTATTTTATTATTATTATAATGTTATTATACTCTAGTGTTAATTTAATAGGAAGATAAACTTACATTCCATTTTAATTCTATATATACAACTAATATTTTCAAAATATACTCATTTCATAATAACTTTCACATGAGGTACATTTTTCCTCTTATCAATAAAGAGGTCGAACAATTAAATCATCTTTAGGATTTATTCCATTGTTCCAAAATCCACGCTCAATATTCGATAAGATGTGAAAAAAAAGATCTTTTGTATCTCTTTACTTTTTTAGAAAATAAAAAACAAAATTATGGATAAGAGTGATTAGTAGAATGTTGTATTCTTAAAATAGATTTGTGATTTGTTAAATTTGTCGGGTGTATTTGATAAGAATAAATAACATTTTTTTTATAACATTTTAATACCGTGTCATTATGTGATTGGTGCAGGATGATTTTTATAATTATTATTATTGATTCGAGTCACGTAGAGTCGTCAAAACGGGTCACAATCCGCGAGCCAACCCAGCTCAATTTTTATGCGGGTCAGATTTCAATTCGATTCATTTAAATCCGGCTCATACGGGTTTAAGTCGTGGTGGGCCGGGTTGACCCGCCAATCCACCTATCTAATTTTATTTTTTTAATTTACTATTTTATTTATGAAACCCTAAAAAATAAAATACTCTTGTATATAAAAAAAGTAACCTCTATGTAGGTTTGTTGTGTTTGTTTTTGGATGACATTTGGATTATATTGTACTTTTTATTATTATTTTGAATTGTCTTTAGTTTAACATTATTTTTTGAAAGTGAAATTTATTTAAATTTGAATATAGAAAGTTTGTAATTTTTTTATTTAAAAAAAATTGTAATTAAATGGGCTAGTGAGCCAACCTGTTTACCCACCAATCCATGATTAGTCGAGCTCGGTTCAGATTTGTCTGACTCGCTAATAAATGAACCGGAATTGGCTCATTAAGTGACCAACCGGTGGACCGGACCGGATCGAGCTGGGTTACTCTCTTTGACATCTCTACAATCACGTAATGAAATTAAAAAAAGTTGTGAAATTATCCTTATCTATCATGTATTTGATAATATCATTTTCAATAGTATTTCTTCATCTTCTTAAGAAACTTGAATGCGTGTGGGTCCACATTCTGTGTATAAAATCTTGCAGCACGCAACAACTCTTCATCGTCTTTCCTTCTCTGTTTTTTGCTTCTTCAATTTGCATTTTTATTTTTCTCTAACAGTTAAATATTTGCACCTTTGTGTACATTAGGTTTTCCCCTTCTTCGTCAATGTTTTCTTCCCAGACAAGTTGCGTTCTTTCCCAAGATATGATCTTGGAAATTTTGTCTTGGCTTCCGGTGAAGGATCTCCTGCGATTCAAGTGCGTTTCAAAAGGGTGGAACCAACTTGTCTCTGATCCTGCATTTGTGAAACTTCACCTTCAAAGGTCCTCAAAAAACACTCACATGTTATTAACCTTTTCAGATTCCCTTAGCTATAGAACAAGACATTTTGCCATCGTTTGTCCTATACAAGATTTACTTGAAAACCCATCATCCACCCTCGAAACTTTACATCACAAATATCTCCCCTTCAACCGCAATTACAATGTTTTGGGTTCCTGCAACGGCTTGGTGTGCTTACAAGATTCTAGTATTGACGATGAATTTGAAGAATGCTGGTTTCGGATGGGGAATCCCGCAACAAGGGTGATGAGTAATGAGTCCCCACATATTCGTATCAATCGCAGCCATTATGAATATCCTTTCTGGTTAGTGTATGGGTTTGGGTACGATGAATGGAGTGACACTTACCAAGTTGTGTTATTGGATAACAACAAGAATAAATCACAGAAACTGGAGGTAAAAGTTTGTTCTTTAGGGGATAATTGTTGGAGAAATACTTTAACTTGTGATGCTGTTCCGTTTCTAATTGGGCGTAGGCTTCGTGGAATTTGTGGTTCTTTCGTGAGTGGTACTTTAAACTGGTTAGCATATCCGAAATCCCGCGCTGGTGATGATGAACGAGGAGGAACTAAAATGAATGAGTTAGAAATATTTTCTTACGATCTAAAGAAGGAGATTTGTAGCTATTTCTGTATGCCTGATGAGATTTTAGAAGTTAGTCCTGTTGGGGCTGCGCTTGAGGTTTTGAATGGTTGTCTGTGTCTTTCTCATTATCATGAGAATGATTTTGTTGTGTGGATGAAGAGGGACTTTAAGGATGAAAAATCTTGGTCAAAGTTGCTGAATTGTAAGAATTATCCTTCGAGTTGTTGCTGCTGTCCTCGTTACATGGACATCATTTGTATGCGTGAGAATGATGATGTCGTGCTGATTGCAGACGCAGGTTTCGAATCAGCATTTATTTGGTGTAACATCAGAGACAATAGAATGGAGGGTAGTGAAATTTACAACGATGACAAATTTAATCTTTCCTCTTATGATTATGTTCATAGCTTGGTTTTGCCGTATAAGATTTAAGTACCTTTATGTTTTTTTTAATTGATGCTCTTGATTATTAAGGCTACGGAGGTTCCTAAGTATGCTGTGAATGGGTTGTGCTAGCTTGGTTCTACCTTGTCAAGCTAAGGATCATATGAAGTAAAGAGTGTATGGTTAATTAGGAGAAACAATATTTTAATATAGTTTTTTCTTATAATTTTAATATAATATATATGTGTTATTTTTTAATTGATTGATTATTTATTTGTTATTATAATAATATATTTTAAACTCAATTATGATGTAATGTATTTGGTTTCTATCCAATAGTAACCATAATAATTTTCTGATAAAGAAATTGATATTATTAAGAGTAACAGTAGTTTTTGTGTTTTCATTTTATGATTTTTTGGTTATTTAGATTATCTAAACTCATTCACTTTCTCTTAAATAACATGGACAATGTGATAGTGTAACATTTCATTTGATAATTCATAATTGATATATTGTAATATCATACCGGGAAATATAAAAGATTTTACACATGACACATTTTTTTAAGTTATTCTCTACTTTCTCTTTAGATTTCTAATATCATCTTTTATCTTTTTTAAGATAAGAGATTAATTATCATAGAAATCCTTCATCTTTTTTAAAGATTAGAGATTATTATAGAAATCTTAACTAAAAACAAAAACTATTTTTGTCATTAAAATAAGTTCAACTTTTGCTTCTTTTTTTTCTTGAGTCATTTGAAACATTTTAAACTTAAGTGTGTACATATTACTCATGAGAACTCAAGATTATTAGGATATGTTTATATCATTCATGTGAATTTTCTTTATGTAAATAGATGAAGTGAGAGTTAGAGCTTTTAGAAATAAAGTTGAATTAGAATTCTTCAATCCAGGTACAATAAGTTAGTCAATTTATAATAGTATTTTAATTTAATGATGTAATGTTGAAGAAAGCATGATTTTTGTTTTGTTAAAAGAAGTTTAGTTTTGATTAATTGAAAGGTACACCTAGGTTGTTGAATGTTGAGTACCAAGGTTGAAATAGAATGTTGTTTTAAAAACTTTTTCTCTGAACCATACTTTCAAAAACCCTGTACTTTCTCGTGAATTCAATTGACACAACAATAAGAAAAACAATCAAAGATGATAGAGAGAAGCAAAACACACAAGTATTTATAGTATTTCAGATTTCACTTATTCAACGTCTTGTATGAGTTTTTCAACTCACTAGTATAGAATCGACATCAAACTACAAAATATCCAACGTAAATTATTGACCGGTGGCATTTTCGTAATAAGTGGTCATATAGACATCGGTTAGGAGGGACCTGACATCTATAATTTTATAGATGTCACCCTCCCCTCCTAACTGTCGTCTACAGGACTGACAGGTAGGTGATAAGTCATTTTTTCCACCATATAGACGTTTGTTTCCGCCACTCTGACGTCTATAAACGTCGGGCCCCCTTGTAACTCACATCTATAAATGGCCTGACAGAGTAGGTGAAAAGTTGTCTTGGACATCTATATACACCACGAATATTAATTTTTAATTTGAATGAACGTCATATTAGTGAGGTCACTGACGTCTAGTCGAGAATAGAAGTCGGACACTGGGGGGTCCGACATTTAGATTCCTATTAAATCAGAATTCGTGAACCCGCGGTTACGCGCACTTCATCGTCTTCCTCCTCGCCTTTTCTCTCTGTGGCATTGCATTTCCAGGTGCGTTTTATCTCTTTTGAACCGTTTAAACTTACTTTTACTCCGATTAAATTAGTCTTTGACGGATTATCTTCTATTTGAACCGATTAAAATGAGTTTTCGTTGTGTTTTAGTGCAATTTTGCTCATGTCTTTAGGTAACGTAGTAGCACCTTCTCCCTTTGCTAGCTTCCTTGTAAGAAAAGTTGTGTCTTTTGGATCTCTTATGGCATTTCAACCCAAAACCGAACTTGGGTCCTTGCCTAGTTCTCATGTCACCGTATTCTTTTTCATTGGCGATTGGAATGGAACTAGGCAAAGACCAAGGTTCAGTTTTGGGTTGAAATGCCATAAGAGATCCAAAAGACGCAAGCTTTTCTTATGAGGAAACTAGTAAAGGTAGAAGGTGCTACTAGGCTATCCAAAGACACGAGCAAAACTGCATTAAAACACAACGAAAGCTCAGTAGACATTGGTTAATGCCATGTCCAACGTCTATAGTGCCCTTAGACGTCGGTTAGTGCCATGTCCGACGTCTTTATAGTGTCCTTAGATGTCAGACATGACATTAACTGACGTCTTTATAGTGCCCGTAGACATCGGTTAATGTCATGTTCGACGTCTTTATAGATGTCGGATTCTATAAGTCCGACGTCCCATTAGCGTCACCCATAAAGACGCCGGATCAGGATCTGACGTTAATAGCCTAAAATAACATATGTCTAAAGTGTAACACCCCGAATTTTTGAGATGTCACAGCGTAAATTCTTTTTTAAAAAAACATAACCTTTCCATAAAATATTCATTAAAAATGATCAAACTTTACTCTATTGAAATGCAAATGCAAAACAAATATATAAACATTGTCTGAAAAGTTTTGAATATCACTTTTACATAAAAATATAGCAAATATGAAAACTCTTTAAGTAATAAACAATTAACCCCGAAATCAAAGATCCCAACTCTCGTCAGCTACTTCAATTCGATCTTATCTACAACGCCATCTACTCTCGTACAAGTACGATCATTGCAGGTGGAAACCACAACCACAACATTGCAAGGGTGAGCTAACATAAACAAATCATCAAAACAATTCATTGACAACTACACTATCAGGAATCAAAGTCACCTGCATATAATCATACAAATATTTATTACAGTAACCAAATCTCACCCAGACACACTCGATCACTCACCAACTCATACTTAATTTATTGAAACCATTCACCACATATTTTGAATCACTACCGGTTACTTACATACAACATTAAGGTTAAGTGTCACCCCCCACCATTCTCTTAAAGAGCTTCACCGAGTCAGTACACTTTATCACACCCTTACACAATGACATCTCCCACCACTCTCTGAAAGGCTTCACCAGCAAGTACACCACTTCCTACCACCCTCTTAGAGCTTCCCCGGACAAGTATACGCTTTCCACCACCCTCTTGGGCTTCACCGGACAAGTATACACCCCCACCACTCTATTCTCAGAAAGTTTCACCGGACAAGTACCAGTGCTATTTCCACCACTCTTCCAAGAGCTTCACCAGACATCACAAACATAAACTCGATTTCCACATGAAGTAAATAATATTACACTCCCACAAACAAACGACAAATCAATACATTATAAACATTCTTCAAACAATAATAAAGTAATTATCAAAATAATTACAAGTCAACCTATAAATGTTTTAAGGAATGCACAAGGGATGAAATAAACCCCTTTCCCTCTCGTAAAACGTTTTCCCAAGCCCGTCAAACACAATGCTAACTTTCTCTTTTCTTCTCTATTATGAGATAAAACCTATATTTCAATCCTTCACATTTAAGGTTTCTATTTTTCCTAATCCTGTTCAATTAAATTTCACATGCCTATCTCTTTTCCAATTTAATCACTAAACCACCATTATACTAAAAGGAATTCATTTTCTTCAAATATATATAAACACTTTAACAGACCAACTGCACCTAACATATTATATTTAAACAAAAAATTATTATATTCATCATTTTAATACTTTAAACTATTATGTATGGTTGACTTATTATTGAGACTTTGGCAAGTGTACCAAGTCGTGCAAGTAGTAAAACCGGTAAGACCGGATATCGTTTCCCAAGAGACTTCGATATTACTCTACACTCGTATAATTACTAACTAACTCAAGCTAAAGAATGATTCCAATTTTTGGTTGGTATTATGCAATGAAAGTAAAATTTATGCATAAGTAAAATTTGAACTACTTGACGCCAAAACTAGTGAATATGAAAATGATTGATAACTATGTGGAATGAACATGTTGGAGAATGATTTCAACTAATTCCTTGCTATGCAAATGCACTA